>NC_034591.1:110032915-110034347 GCF_900095145.1 Mus pahari
TCTCTCTCTCTCTCTCTCTCTCTCTCTCTCTCTCTCTCTCTCTCACACACACACACACACTGCCTCTCAATCCAGATATAGAACTCTTAGCTCCAGCATTATGTCTGCCTGCATGCTACCATGATGATAAGGAAATATACATCTGAACCTGTAAGCCAGGCTCAATTAAATGTTTTCCCATTTAAGAGTTGCCCATGGTCATGATGTCTCTTCACAGCAATAAAACCCTAAGTAAGACATTTACAGTTTGTTGTGGATTCCTTTGTATTTTTATTTTAATTTAATTTTATTTTATTTTTTGAGTCTAGTTGTCCTTTAGCTCCAGCTAGCTTCTAACTCAGTATATGGCTAAGAATGACTTCAGAATGCTGGGCCATCGATCTAACTTATTCATTATGGGGAACTGAACTCAGGGTCTTATGCGTGCTAGGCTAGCACTCTACCAACTGAGCTATAGCGCCAGCCCTTGTTTTCTTACTTTCAAAATAAATTATTGGTAAAAAGGAATACTCTAGACTGATCCCATCCTAAACAATATGGCATTCCATCTCTATTCCAACAACCACATCCTCATCAAGTACATCACATACATCTGTTAGAATTTCATAGTTTTGATCAAGGCTTTGAATATCCTGATGTATTCTAATCTGCACTAGATTGGTAAGAGTTAAGCTGTTGACCTGTGCTTGGCACCTTTACGTGAGCTATACCATCAGATTATCAGGAGAGAAGACCTAACCCCTAGGGCTCCTGAAGGATTGGCAATAAGAGTGAGGGATGAAGCCCTAGTACATTCTCCATGACTAGAAACTATAGACATACTTAGTCCAAAGCAAAATTTTACATGAAGTCAGTCCATTAGGTGAAACCACATGAAAGTCTGATTTTTGTAGGTCAAAATGGTTGACTGGTAGCAACATTACAGGATTGATACTAACATTTAGCTAGCATGTCAGCTGCCTTTAATGGAAAGGCAGTTTCTTTATTTGTTACATTTATTAAATGATTGGCATTAATGATTTTTTTCACCATCTTTTTCCCATTTGAAGCATAAACAAATTTTAAACTGTAAACCAAACAATTCACATCTATTTTGTTTGATCACCTCAAAAAGAACAGAATTATTTTGTTGTTTTTCAAAGGAAAGCTGTAGCACTGAGATGTGGCTAACACAGTTTTCAAGACATTGCTTTATTTTACCCATTTTTAGTTACCTGTAGAGTTTACAACAATCCCTGGTGGAACCGGCCCTTGATGAGCTGAATGTCCATCTTTTTTTAGAATTATCATTATATATATTTCTTTATTTACATTTCAAATGTTAATCCCTTTCCTAGTTTTCCCTCCAAAAATCCCCTATCCCCTCCCCACTCCTCCTGTGTCTTAGTCAGGGTTTCTATTCCTGCACAGACATCATGACCAAGAAGCAAGT
>NC_034591.1:110035877-110037456 GCF_900095145.1 Mus pahari
GAGGGAGGGAGGAAGGAAGGAAGGAAGGAAGGAAGGAAGGAAGGAAGGAAGGAAGGACAAAAGAAAGGAAGGAAGGAAGGACAGAAGAAAGGAAGGAGGGAAGGAAGGCAGGAAGGAGGGAAGGATGGCAGGAAGGAAGGCAGGCAGGCCAGCTAGCCATGCTTTTCTTCCTCACAGCCTCCCCAGTCATTTTGGGGACTCATGCATCTGTTAATTCTAATCCTTCTGGAAAGGAACACAAACAGGAAGTGCCCTGGAAATGTTGTTTGACATGTGGATTAGGCAATGTTGACAAACAGAACAGTCTGTCAGATATCTCCTCAAACCCCTAACACCTGGAGAAATGGGCCCCACACTCATCTCATGCCCTGCCCCACACCCAGGTTCTGTGTCTCATCTCCTGGCATATGTAGACCTGTCACACTTTTTTTTGAAAGAACAACAAAAACAGGGGACTCCCGTGTCACTTCTCAGGCTACTTCCTTCTTTATATGCCACTGCAGTAAACAATTCCCAGGACAACCAGCTATCAGCTATTGTAATGACCCCAGTAAACAAATACAATAAATAGTAAACCATCCATCTCCTCCGGATCCTGTTCTCAGACCCCTTCTCCTAGAACCACTTTCCTCTCTCCAGAAGCAACGTTGAGGGCCAAAGATAAGGATATTATTTGCACACATGCCAGATCACTGGCAGTGTGTGTTTTCAAACTGCCAAAAAAAATGTGAAAAGGAAGTGTGTTGAGTTGAGCTTCCTCTGAATTGGCTTCAACTGTATGTCAGCCTTCAGTGTGGGACTTGCAAAAGCTACATTCTCCCTGGCATCTGCAGTCGGAGCAGAGAGACAGCTGTGAAAAGCATCTTCCAGCCAAAACGTGACTGCAAAAAGGTCATTTGATCACATGATTGATTTATATTGTTTCTCCATGGTACAAAGTGTTCTGATTCATATGCAGGACCCAGAGAGGGAGGATTTTAAAAAAAAAGAAAAAAGAAACCCTAAGGCCCATGACTTTGCAAGGGCCCTGCAGAAGAAGCCAAGGAAATGGCTTGGCTGAATTCTGAAGGCTTTTTGAAGCCTTCCACCCAAAACATGTTCTTCTGCATCAATCAAATTACAGAAAGGATACCGTATCATGATAAGATTGATCTCTTTCCATAACCTCTGAAGCTTTGTCAGTAAGAAATGTAATTAGAGGTGGGCCTTGCTGTTAGTCAGCAAGAACAGTCAACGTAGTCCTCTTCATTCAGAAGAGAAAACCAGGGGTCAACCTAACCACATTTCTAATGCTTTATCTTCTCCACATGGTGCGCACCAACTTGAAGAAGGGTTTGAGTTTTCTCTCTGGTCTCTTCTCTCCCAATGAGGCCTTGTCAATCCCATTCTAAGTAGACCTAGAGGATTTCCTAAGGTTGGGTGTCTTTTAGGTGGGAACAGATGGTTGGTTTATATCCCCTTGTCTCTATCTTTGTTTCCTAGAAACAGGACTGGGGCTTTTAATCCCATGTTTATAATGTTGACAGGTAGAAGGTATTGGATAAATATTTCTTTGACCATATATATATATATATATATA
>NC_034591.1:110037780-110047123 GCF_900095145.1 Mus pahari
TCCTCCTCCTCCTCCTTGCCTTAACAAATATTTCAGCATCACCTTGCTAATTGCAAGTTATAGGATAATGTAGATTCTCTCACAGTGTCTTCAGAAGTGGCTCACTAGGAAAGGCATGAAGTACAGATTATATTCTGTGATAATATCTGTGGATATGTGTGACTGATTTGTCTCTTGGTTGCTGGGATCTGACATTTCCACAAAATTTGACTTGAGAATGACTTAAGGCTTAAAGCTCCTGAATCTGCAGCAGTGCCACCCAGTCGGTTTCCAGGGACTCAGTAATTTCTCTGCAGTTTCCCTTAAAGAAGCATTATTTAAAAATAGATGGCCTTTTCTCCTGAAGTTGGAAAAAATTAAAAAGTCAAATATCAATACTATGTGAAACAATTCTCTGATGTGCTGAGTTTTAAGTCCAAAACTGTGTCATTCCTGACAGGGGTGGTTTTGGAAGGGTATGTCTCTGATCATAGGCATATGACATTAGCCTTTCTGGAAAAAACCTGGACTTTGACGTCGAAATTCAGTCCATTTTGCTTTTCTTTGCTAATTCTGGGTCAGAAAAGAGAGTCCTAAGTCATGAGAAGTCTCATTCAGAATTAGAAAGACCACCTGAATCACTAGAATAGAAATAAGAATGTAGGACCAGAAAAGTAGAAATATTACCTGAAACTTAAAATAAGGCATTGGTACTCTTCAAGTCCATGTCAAGGTTTCTAACTGAGACCCTAAACACGTAGAAAACAAACAATACAATAGTCTCTTATTTGGACTCCTGTGTATTTGCATACATTGTAAAATAAATGAGTGTCAAAACACAGGGCAGAACCAGGGAGCTGTGAACTGGCTATTTCATTAGCCAGGCCAGCTTTCATTGAGCTGCTCACTGTCATTCAGTAACTAAGTCATGCTGGATCAAGTCCAAAGCCAATGTCTTCCTTTTATGGATAGTGAGGCTGCTCTGCTACAGTTGAAACATTCTTTGTCAATTAATTAGAATCCTATTAATACGGCATGCCACTAGCTAATGGATTCATAAAATAATAAGACGGCACATATGCCCATCCATCGTTTTAAAGTCTAGGAATAAATTCCCACTAGTCTCAACTCCTTAACCTCAAAGACAGAATATTATCATCTTCATTTTACAAACAATTTCTTCACTCTCTAAAACTCAAAGCTTATATTGGAACTCAAGACTTTGTTGAGGTGGACAGTGGGGTTGAACACACCTAGAGTTTAGTCTGTGGGTCGTTCTTGTACTTGCTAGAGGAGTGATCTTGGGTGAATCATATGAACTTTTCTCAGGGTAACACAGGACTGGCTCTGTGTAATGAGCATCAAAGAGAGCTTTTGTTGACAGCTCTAGCATGTTGGCTGGGTCACAGTAATTACACAATAAACTGTTTATTATAACTCAGGAACCATGCTCCTGAAGAAGAGCAATAAACTCATTGTTTGGCTCCATTGTCTTGGTTGTGGGGGAGGAGAGCCAGTCTGGTTTTATGGTAGAGTTGACACTTATCTCGAGAAGGCTTCCTTTCAAAGTGAGTGGGGCTTAAAATATTGAAGAGAAAACTTTTCAAGGCTGTTTGAAAGCCGTCAGAACTCTTGCTTTAACTTTCTTTCCTTCTCTGGGACCTCTTGCGTCTTCCACCAAAGTTTTCTTAACCTTCCAGGAAAGTCATCCATGTATTAGAGCCATGTGAAAGAGGAGGATTATAGAAACCAGCCTCACAGGCTGCCAGGCCTGGAAAATGGATTCCAAACTCTGAATCCCTAGACTTTAGGTCCCGTTCAGAGAAAGCAAATCTGGGGCAGAAGGACAAGCAGGTAAGCTTTGAGCAAAGCCAAGGCAAACTTGCTGAAGAAGCATTGAAAAGAGACAGCGCCAGCTCTGTGCAAGGAGAGGAGAGGAGGCTGGGAGCCAGCAAGGAGAAGCACTGCAAAGGCCCTGAAAGAGCTGGGAACACAGACCAGGGACACATTACTAAGACACAATTACCTGGTCTGCTCTAAATGAGGTGTGCCAGGTCCTCTAGAAGGCATGTTCTTTCTACCACCCCACTCTCCTCCTCTTCTCCTTTTGAAACAACCCCATTACATAAATAGTGCTGTCCCACCCACAACCCCTTTACCACAAAGAATATATACTTTCCTTCTTGCCTTCTTTTTGTATTAGATGAACTGATTCCCTGTAAGAAGAGCCTTTTAGGAATTTTGCTGGTAAACTATGAAATCCAGTGACCTCCTAGGATTGCCTTAGCTGAAACCCACTCTGAGCATGAATAACACTGAAAGTCCAGCCTTGGACAACAGCTCATCTCCTAATGTTTTTGATGGAGGACCGTGATGAGAACCATTTCCAAGGGCTTTCTCGTGACATTTACCCCTCACTTCCTGGGCACAGCATGTCAGTTCCCTCTGTCCCCAGCTAGGCCTACATCCACCCTGACTGCAGTGGTGCCCCAGGACTGCATCTTCTATCCACAGAGAGACCTCAGTGTGATCTGAAAGCTGGAAGCAAGCCCCTATGGGCAGCCATCTATAAACAGACCAGTCTCTTTCCACTTCTTTTTTAATCAGAGAAAAAAATATGTAGATTGAGAGAAGGAAATATAGGAGGAAAAATATAAGCCTTTAAAACAAAACAACAACAACAACAACAACAACAACAACAAAAAAACCTCTGACCACCTGTTTCCTTGTTGTGGTTCTGAAACATTGACTGTACCCAACTTGGGGAGGAAAGGGTTTGTCTGGCTTACAGCTTAGAGTCTGTGATTTGAGGAAACCATGGAAGGGACCTGGAGGTAGGAACTCAAGCAGAGACCATGGGCAAATGTTGCTTTCTGACTTGCTTTCCTTGGCTCATGCTCAGCCCACATTCTCATACAACCCAGGCCTGTTTGCCCACTGGTGGCAAGGGCCCACACTGGGCTGGGTCCTCCTACATCAATTAGCAATCAAGAAAATCCCCCACAGACATGCCCACAGGCCAGTCCCGTGGAGGCAGTTCCCCATCTACGTTCCCTCTTCCCAGATGTGTTTAGGTTTGTGTCAAGTTGACAAAACTATGACAATCCCCAAGCTTGGAAATAAAGCAAACATATTACTCTGAGCCCTTTCAAAGTCACACTAACTGTTCTAGCTAGTTCACATAAAGGTCATTTGATGTTCAGTTGTGGCTTTGGCTATATAATAAAGTAGTCAGTAGTCCCATATGGCTGTTCAGAATTAAACACTAATCAAACAAAATTAAATGAAATTTAAACTTTAGTTCCCTGCTCACTCACACACAAAGCTCAGGGAATGTATGAAGCTAGCCCATGGCTATCATAATAGTCAGATAAGGCAGAATATTTCCTTCATCGCATAAAATTTGTTCAGACAATTTCTCTAAGGGGAAAGAAAAGTTGCCCTAATTTTGACTATTAATCAGAGCCCAGACTCCATAAAGTTGGATGGTTGCCTGATCTTAGCCTTGAAAATAATTTTTATTCAGGAAAAGGACAAGCCTATAGGATGCAGTTAGTTGTCCTGAAATCAATTTTGGATCAAAATTCAGTTTTGTTCTGAAATTTAAAAAAATTTCATTTATTCACTCTGTGATAATTTCAATTACACACACACACACACACACACACACGCACACACATCTGTATCTCTTTTTTCCCAACAAGCCCCCCTTACTTATTTTTCAGTAGCCTATTGGGTTTAATTAGGGATGTGTAGAGTGTATGGGTGTGCATGGGTGTAGAGTTATGTTTACTAGGGAATGTACAACATACCAATAGATACATTACTAAAGAAAAATGGTTCTCCTTCCTGCAAAAGCCATCAACATCTAACAGCTCTTCAGCTAGGGATGGGGTTTATGAGCCCCTCCCTTACCAATGTCTAGCATTTTTAACAGACTAAATATGTATAATCCATCCATTGGATTTTCTTTAAAATGTTGGTCATCCTCATGTGTCCCTTGCTATGGAGTTAAATTCTAGAAGTGTGTTTAATTTGGAAAGTATAATGTTTCTCACACTTTACAAATTATACTCTGACAAAGAAATTAGTTATATTCAGTAGGGATTTGAACAGTGTTAACATTAAATACTGTCAGATTATCCTACCAGCAAAACGCTCAGCTTTTCTAACAAGTCAGCATTAGCAATAGGCCTTGAAGACTGGGTCAGAGTCCATGAAGCTATAGCCAGGACAATGCAAGAAGTTAGAGATGACACAGAAAACAGTAATGAGAGTGAAGGAAACTTTTCTCTTTTTATTTACATAATATTTATGGCTTGGATTTTTTTTAAGTCATGAAGAACTACATAACTAAAACTAAAACCAAAGCTGCATATTTAGATAGGCAATTTTGCATTATTAGTTTGAAGGCTTTGGTAATATACAGGTGGAGGTTCAAGTCAATACTCTACCACCTACGAGCTGTGCGATCTTAGGCTGTCTATTCAGTATTTTGAACATCAATTTTCCATCTACATAATGGTAATGAGAACAAATAGATATAAGGATGTTGCAATGATGATACTAGATCATGTCAGTAAATGCTAACTGTGTCACTTGTCACATTAGAGAGCCACCAAGACCATGGAAAAAAAGGCAATATTTATTGCTTCCAACCTGACTTGCAAACCTACATTTTTATTTTTGTTGGTTTATCTTATTCTGATTTGAATCCACTTTCCTTTTGATTCTTCTTACAGAGAAGTGCCACCTTTGTCCTGACTTTGCTTGTTCTTGATAAGCTCAGTGTGTCATCAGAAATGCGCATTGTCTGTGACAGATGTCACACCAAGAGCTAGTGCCCCTGAAAAACAACAGAACATAAAAAGCTTTTCAAACTTGATTGTCATAGGACAGTCGTAGATCAGATAAGATCAACAGGAAGCATATGCAAAACACTGCTCCAGCACAAGGACTGCAAACATATTCCAGTCACTAACCCCAAGCTTGCTTTGTAAAGGTCAGAGAAAAACACAGGTTCCAAGAGAAAATACAAGACTCTGGGTGCACATAAACAAGAATGTCAAAGCCCAAAGCAGCCTGGAGAGAGCCCTTAGGAGCCTGAACCTCTCTTCCAGCAGCTCCGCCCCCAGGGACACCGGGCCCCCAGGAATCACCCTCTTTCTATTGAGCAGCACATAGCAGGAGGTCATATGAGGATACAGTTATGTATGGTTCTGGATCCTAAGCAAGGAATTAGAAGAGGAGAAAGATACCATGACTCCTTTGAAAGAAGTGTGAACTTAGTAGTCTAATGAAAGCCAAGAGGATACAGGCACTCAAATAATTCTAGTTGAGCATCTCTCCATCATTTGAGTAGTTTCTCCCTACTGGGGGAAACTCTCATATCTATGTGATAAGCTATTCTTCTGGCAAAGTACATCTTCCATGTATGTCTGGGTAGTCATATTAGTCTAGCAAAGGACACTGGCTTACCTTGAATGATCCTTAATGAATGAATTGCTAACCATGCCCAGGAATACAAAATTCTTTCCATACTTAATTTTGATCAAATGGCCATCCTTGGCATTAATGAAGCTCATGAAACACAAAGACTTATTGTGAGAATGAAGAAGGCACTAGGTATATAGTCAAAAGCATGCAGTTCCCAAGAGAATTGATATCCATGCCCACATAGAATCTTGGGCCCAAATGTTGACAGTAATATAAAATACCTTATCCCAAAAGTGCACAAAATATGAATCTATCACCCAATGAAAAGTAAACAAATTGAAATCATACTTTTAACACAAATATATACCAGAGAAAACATGCTATATGAAAGAAGCCAGTTATGAAAGTTTGCATAATCCCACTTCCATGAAATTCTAAACTAGACAAATCCATAGGACCAGAAGTTAGTAGTTTCCAGGGGCTGGGGGGGGGGGGCTCTAGTGGTTATGGGCTTTCAATTGGGAGTGATGACAGCAATCTGGAATTTCATAGTCGCAATGGTTGCTCAATTTCAAACATCCTAAAATCCATAGAATTTGTAACAAAAAGGGGTGACGTTTATGCATGTTATATCTCAGTAAAAGGAAAACTCATCATTACTTCAACACTAACATATTTGCAGGCCCAAATGGTACTTGGCAGTCACTGCCACTAGAAACAACAGGAGTTAATGACAAACTCATAGCTACCAATAAACAAAGTATCCACACTTACCTGGTGCCCTTAATAGAAAATATTCTATAAAGGTAAAGTAATAAGCAAGGTGAACAGGCCCATATGAAATTATCATACAGGAGCCCACCATTTTGAATAGTTAATACATACTATTTTTTTAAAAAACCTACAAAAGTAATATTTAATATTTCTATTTAAGAATTCTTTCCTTTGGAGATTCCCAAGCTTTGGTTCTAAGTACTCACTCAGTGGTTCCTGTCCCATAATCTGTAACTTTAGTACATTTGTTCTGTCTCTAGTTCTGAGATTGAACCTTACAAGGCTTAGCATAGGACCTCAGAAAACAGGAAAAGTTAAGTCCATGGGGATTGTGATGGATCCATCCACTCTAGAGCCAGCAAGAGGAGACCATTCCTAGAACTCTTAAGGCTTTCTCGGGAAAAGCCAGCAGAGTCACTTTTCAGAATCCTGGCACTCAACCAATTATATTGAAAGTTGTTCAGTAAGGGAGATATGGGAGTGGCTTAGGAAACTGGAGCATTAGGAAGATGCCCAGAGACTGACAAGCTCAGTGTTCCTGAGCTGGAGATGCAGGGATTTCGGGATTTGTGGGAGCAGAAAAGCCTGCAATGGTCCCTGGCTTTCTGGCTGATGTCTGGCTCTAGTAAACCCGACTTGAAGTTAGTTAATTTTAGAGCATCAAAGGGCGGCTCCCCTAGGGCAGAGAGGTTTCCAGAGAAAGAAGGATAAGGAAGAATTGAATTTTTAGAATACAGAATCATAAATCCTGAGACTGTTTGGTGCCTCTTTGCTGTCGATGGTTGAAATCCTTGTAGCCTTCTGTCCTTAGATTCGGCAACCTCTTTCCTCTCACTAGCAAATGCTGCTAATGGCTAATGCAAAGACAACTTGTGCTCCTTAATTTCAAAGAAGCAACTCTTTGAACAGTGTTAAAATCTGTTTCTCATAGAAGGCAAATTAGTTCATTTCAAATGTGCTCTGTGAATATCAACAGACCACCCAAATGTTTACTTATTTTAAGCTGTTCTCTTAGTGGGTTTTAGGGCTGGGGAAGTGGGGGGGGGGGAATTCAGTTGCTTTGAGGAAGGAGGAGGGTGGTTTCGTGCATATAAATTGTCAACATAAGGCCCAGTCCCATATTAAAATATTAATGACTCATTTAGTAAAGGAGAAAAAAATGTAGCTACCATAGGAAACCTCCAGGGAAACATTTGTTTCCACAAACCTACAACTAAAGCCAATCTAATGCCCAGAGCACCACTTACTCAACCTTTCTTCCTGCATACAACAGAATGCTGTGGGAAGAAAAGCAAGCAACTGCTCTATTGTTGAACTGTATCTCATGGCTCACAGGTCAGCACACATGAGGGCCACTGGACCAGAAATTCAGATACACAATTCTAGAATAGAAGAGAAAACATCCTCTAGCTCTTTAATGAAGTGCAAACACTGGGAAGAGCCTGGGATTAAAGGTCTGTGGAGCAGGCGCCCCTGAGGTGATATCTAACTGTGGCTGGATTTCTGAGGCCTCCTTCTCCCATCCCCAGTGACTTTCTGGAAGTAGAACAATCATTGTCCAAAGTCAACTCACAGTGGTCTACCAGAAGTAAAGTCTATTGTTCTGCCAACTGGAATGTTTTGGATTGTAAAGAGCAGAGAGAGAGACATATCCTGGGGATCTGAGAAGATGAATATTCAAAGAACATGTTTTTATTTGCTAGAAAACCACCACCTGGTCCATCTGATAGAAGCCACACCAAAGATCTGAACTGCTCTATTTTTAAAACTCTCCTCAGAGTCTGTGGATTTAGAGCAGTGGCCTTAAAGTGTAGCTTTGTTTGGAATAAACTGGAGGATTCCTGTGTAGCTGTTTTGAGAGAGTGTGGCTCTGCTAAGACATGGAGTAGTCACAAGAGTCATTGGGAAGACTCCCCCACTAAAGCTGAGCAGGCCAGCTCGTCTCTGCCTGGTTCCCAAGCTCTAAGAGTCAGCAACAGGTTCATGAGGTTGATCCCTCAGCTCCTTTGTTCTCTAAACCTGAACTATTCATTGTAAATGTCTTTGAGGAAAGACAATCTTGCAATTTTTGAGACCCTTAGCAGTTCATGAGACAGTATAGCTTGAAAACAGCATATTGGAAACTGGTTCAGACTCTATGAGAATCAGTACAGCAGCTCCACAAAAAAAAAACTAAAAATACAGCTATTATACCATCTAACTCTTTTGTTCAAGGGCACATACACAAAGAAATCTAATAGTGCGCCACGAAGATGCTTAGACAGAAATGTTTAGTGCAGCCATAGTCATAACCGCCAAGACGTAGAACCAGTCTAGATGCCCATCAGCGTATGAGTAGATTTTTTTGAAAATGTAATGCACACACTGATAGAAAGAGAACTTGGGAGGTATGGGAGGGTGATCCAGAGAGAACACTGATAACAGAAAGGAAAGCAATATTACGTGATCTCTCATATGCAGAATCCCAAGTTACACTGCATATTTCTATATATGTGTGTTTTTGTGTGTGTTAGTGACATGGAAGCCATGGGGCACTACTTGAGGGGAGGAAAGGGACTGGGCAGAAGGGGGAAGGTAGGACAAAGTGCACTAAACAGAGCAAAATGCACAGATACACACGCAAGGGAATGCCATAAAAAAAAACTCACTACTTCATGCACTTAAAAATGCATTATTGGAATTGTTGGAAGAGTGTCAACATATATAGTAGATGTGCAACTTTGTCTTCATGTGGGTCCCAAACAACTGGAATGAGGGCTGTCCCAAAAGCTGTTACCTGTGCTTCTAGCTGGGCTGCAAGGTGTGGGTGGTTACCCAAGGGGGTCCTCCACCCTCTCATGGCATAAGGGGAGGGAGAATGGGGGGAATGGATTGTGGGAGGTAGAGATGACTGGGAGGAAAGGCAGTGAGAGAGATTTGAAGTGAATAGAAAGAAAAGGAAAGAAAGAGAATGAAAGAAAGAAAGACAGAGGAGGAGAGGAGAGGAGAGGAGAGAGAGAGAGAGAGAGAGAGAGAGAGAGAGAGAGAGAGAGAGAGAGAGAAGAGAGAGAGAGAGAGAGACATACTTGATTTTCTAAACGGTTATCAGTGCAGCCTAAAGCTTCTTTCAGAGCAGGCAGGTTTCAATTCCTGGAAACCCCACTTAAGCTCTGTG
>NC_034591.1:110047223-110072490 GCF_900095145.1 Mus pahari
TATATATATATATATATATATATATATATATATATATATATGTGTGTGTGTGTGTGTGTGTGTGTGTGTGTGTGTGTGTGTGTGTGTGTGTATTTGTACATATTTATTTGTATATATTTACAAGCATGGTGCTTAAGATGTAGAAGGTGTCCAGTAAGAGGAGCATGAGGATGATAAGAACAACTCTAACTTCTTGCAGACAGATAAACAAGAAAGACCATCTGAATGTGCGCAAAGGAGGGAAAGATGAGGAAGAGGCAGATGGTGGATGGTTTCAATGACAGCTGGCTTCTCTTTCACTAAGTGTGTCCCATGCTGAGAAGAAGAAGGCTGGATGGAGAGAGCTTCAGCGTTTTGGGTAGAGCTAGTTGACTAGGGAGGAGGCGAGAGATGCATAGGGATCTCTAAACGGATGCAGCCCACAGGTCCCTCAGGTCTGCCCCTGAGAGAATACTGATTCAGCTCTAGGGAAAGCATTTTTGTTTGGGAGATTATGACTTTACATTTTCATGAATCTGAATGTTGACACTTCCTTTCTCCAGCTAACGGCTTTGTAACTAATAACACAGCCTTATACACGTTTCTGGTTGGGGCTTCTCACATGACTGAAATTTAACCTGAGCAGGGCTTGTCTCACACAATGCTACATCACATCATGTAATGATGAGATGAGACAATAGGAATGGAAGAGAGTTTGAGAAGGAACAAAAAATGTAGTGGACTGGGGGGAGGGGCGGAATGGGTGTGAGTTTTCATACAATGACATGCCTTGGTTTGCAGAGAAAGAAATGTGATGTGGACTTTTTTTTTTAAGTTATTAAATTCATCTCAGAGGAACAATGTGTTTCGATCTACTTCATGACCTGATTTTCTGTAGTGGTTTCTTCCCTGAAGCCATCCCTGATGATCAAATCTACCCTGAGGACAAGGAGAGAAGAGGACTAGGTATAGAATTGTGGTTACCAGCAGCTGTTAGAAACCACGATCTTTCAAGCTCAGAGAAGACCATGTTCCCTGGGTTCCAGCTCAGCATTCTGTGGCTGCCTCCTTTAGTTGGAGTTTGTCTGAAAAGGAGTTTAGAAATAGCTCAGTCAGCAAAGTGCTTTGTAAACTTGAGAACTTAAATGTGACACCTCCACCCCGAAACCACACAGATACCTGAAGCAACGTGAAAAGGCTGGGCAGGGAAACATGTGTCAGTGCTCCCATGACTAGTGAAGGCAGAGATGGGGTAGATAGGCCCATGCAGCTTACTGTCCAGCCAGCCTAACCTATTTGGTGAGTTCCGGCCAGTGAGAAACCTTGACTCAAAAGTATACAAAATGAAGGTGGATGGCTTTTGAGAGGAATATCTGAGGGATGACGACTCTGGACTCCACATGCACCCCTAGACATACAAGTGCACATACACAAGCACACACACACACATACACACACACACACACACACACACACACACACACATACACACACACTCACAGTTTACAGTTTACATGTTTCAGTTCTGAGAAAGGATGGTAGTCTACCTCTTGCCAAATTCTTGGAGAAGCTCTCTTAAGATCTACCTTCAAGACTAGGGATAAAGTGCTAACCCTGTGAGTATGGTGACCTAAGTTTGGATCCTCAGAACTTACCTAAAAAGCTAAGCATCTGTAATTCTCTTACACTCTGTGTGTGTGTGTGTGTGTGTGTGTGTGTCTGTGTGTCTGTGTGTCTGTGTTTCTGTGTCTGTGTCTGTGTCTGTGTCTGTGTCTGTGTCTGTGTCTGTGTGTGTTGGGTGGGGGAGGGCTCCTGGCTAGCCAGTCTAGTCAATTTGTGAGCTCCAGATTCACTGAGAGATCCTGTTTCAAAAAGTAACATAAAACATAATAGAGGAAGACCCAAAGTTGATTTCTGGTCCTCCAGATATTTAAACACAGGCAGACACTCCACCCTCAGTAAGTTAAAAATGTTGAAATGTTAAGCATCAAGCAAATAAGATCCACTAGAGACCCTTCCAGACCCCAATTCAAGTGCAGCTGTTCCTATCCCCCTCTGACCTATTAGATTGTCTCAAATATTGTAGAAATTCTTTTAGGCTTGTCTAGTACCAGCCAAAAGCTCTCATCTTGTCTCCTGCTTTGGAGTTAGTAAAACTATCTTTCTTTCTTCCCAGTCAGAATCATGTAAGTTCAAAACTGAGTGCAGCATTTTCTTAGAAGTGAGAAGTTGTCTACAAATGAGAATTCATTTTAGTCCTTTAACTGAAGGGGATGGCAACCCCATAGGAAGACCAACAGTGTCAACTAACCTGGACTCCTTGGAACTCCCAGACACTAACCTACCAACCAAAGAGCATACACAGGCTGGTCTGAGGCCCGGGCACCAGTGTAGCAGAGGGCTGCCTTGTCTGCCTCAGTGGGAGAGGATGCACCTAATCCCTTAGAGACTTGATACCCTAGGAAAGGGGGATAACTGGGGAGGGGCAACCTCTCAGAAACAGAAGGGGGGGATGCAGGGAAGAACATTGAGGAGGACAGGGGGCGGGGCAACATTTGGGATGTAAATAAATAAAATAATTAATTGACTAAAAGAATTTTAGTCCTTTATTCCAGATTCATTAACAACAACACTCAAGCACCCTTAAGGTTGTTGCAAATTTAAGATTGCTATATGAACTAACCAGTACTCCCAGAGCTCATGACTCTAGCTGCATAGGTAGCAGAAGATGGCCTAGTTTGCCATCATTGGGAAGAGAGGCCCCTCGGTCTTGCAAACTTTGTATGCCCCAGTACAGGGGAACGCCAGGGCCAAGAAGTAGGAGAGGGTGGGTAGGGGAGCAGGGCGGAGGGGAGGATACAGGGAACTTTTGGGATAGCATTTAAAATGTAAATAAAGAAAATATCTAATAAAAAAAAAGATTTATGTTGCTTTAACAAAAAGACCTTAAAATTCAGTCGCTTTGCATATAGGAAGATCTCAGTATCTTTTGTTTTGTTATGAGACAGGTTCTCATATCTCTCAGCACAACCTTGAACTCCATATTTAACTAAAGATGACTCTGAACATGAGATCGTCCCACTTCCACCTCTCAGTGCTGGGATTACAAGGATATCCCACCACTCCTGGTTTATGGGGTGCTGAGGGTCAAATGTAGAGCGACCCTTTCCATAGGTGAGCACTCCATGAACTAAGCTACATTCCAATGTCCAGATTTCTTTCATTGCTACTACAAAATTCTTTCATATCATTATTCCTCCGTCTCATTGGATGACTGGATTCATCTACGTGGGGTTTGTGTTTTCTTTTGCAGTTTGGGGGTGGGTCAGACCTGGTTACTTGAACATGCTGGGCATGTTCACATGCACTCTCAAAGCCTCTTGTCAGTCCACTCTAGTCCAGTTTGTGGTTTTGGTTTAGCTCAAATCAGCAAGGAAAGAAGTTTGGGGAAGAGCTTACAATGAGGTGAGGACCTGTATCAGCCCCCATGTCTGTTGGCAAGCCTACTACAGACATACCTTATGTTTTCCTCCAAGTCCCTCAAAGCAGAACATAGGCTGTTGTTTTATTATGGATGTAGCACCAAGAGGCAGAAGTAAATAAAAGTAAGTAGGACCGAGAAATGAGCAGGAGTGATTGGTTGTATGATTGAGGGGGCCGACTCTTGGTATTGAACGTGAGCAGTTCCTGTGCGCCGGACTTTGAGATGCCAGGTAAAGTATGGGGAGGATTTTACCACTGATTCTCAATTTCTAATCAGAAAATGTCCACAGGTACTACATCTAAGCTCTTTTATGTGGTTTATCTTGTTTTCTTTCTTCTTCATCCCCAAACGTGGTGATGGAGAATATAGTCCTATAAGTATGAACCACTGTGTACCATGTACAACCACCACAGGAGGAACAGGTCATCATTTCCAAGTTTCCCTTTTGCTTATTTGTCGTAAATTTTGACCTCTATTTGTTTCAACCTTTGGTAATGTTTGATCTCTCTCTTATGTGCTTATGAGTTTTCAGAATACCATACATAGGGAATCATACTTTTAATTCTAGCTACTAGATGGCTGGGAGTTTAAAAAGTCTGCAAAGACATATGTGAAAAGCACCTGGGTGATTTCTTCCACACCTGATACATTTAGCCTAATGGGGATATTTCAGATTCAAACCATAGCACCTCCTGATCGACTGGAACATTCTCTTGACGATAGCTGGCACTCACTAAATAAATCATCACTGGAGAGCATAGCATGCAAGAGGGAGAACGCCTGCTCTTCTTTAGTCCCTTCGTGCTTCCACCACCCACTCCTTCAGGAGCAGGAAAAATTATGAAGCTGCCTTCATGGAGGTCTTTTCTGGAACCCTAACATGATTTTTTCATGATCAGCCGATCCCCTGAGCCCCGGGAATCAAGGGACTTTACCGCTAATGAGCCCCATCGGATAAGCAGTCTTTGGCCTCCGAGCTGCCAAAGTGTAGACAGGCCAGAGAAGTCAAACGTTTAAGTCAGCCTTATCTCTCGGTATTTTGCCAACTCTGTGGAGGTCCTGGATTGTGTCCCTTGCCTGGAGTCACCAGCATAGGTTTTCCTCTAAAGAAAGCTAAAGTTCATGTGGCCTCAGGTCCCAGGGGAGACAGAAGGAAAAGATGAGCAATTGTTCAAGATGCACCTTAGGAAACTGGACTGAGGCGGCAGCCTAGGAAGCTAAAATGTGGTGAAGTACCCCCTGTCCTTTGCCTCTGCCTTCTACCAAAGTTGTACTTGCCACGACAGAGAATTTGAAAATACCATGAGTCAGAAGAAGAGTCTAAAATTATCCCATCCTGTCATTAAAAGACTAGCAGTTAGCATATCAGACCTAAGGTTTTGTGTTTGGGGGGATAAAGAAAGCATGCACATGCACACACACACACACACACACACACACACACACACACACACACACACGATCCTTGTGATCAACCTAGCCATATAATTAAGCACTAGGACCAGTTTTGCATGTTAGTAGGTTGATTGCTTGCTAATTCATTTCAAACACCTGCATTTGGTTAGGAAAGTTGTCAGAGCTGGGAAAGGTGGTGGCGCACGCCTTAATCCCAGCACTCCTGAGGCAGAGGCAGGCGGATCTCTGTGAGTTTAAGGCAGGCCTAGTCTACAAAGTGAGTCCAGGACAGCCAGAGTTGGTTACATTGAGAAACCCTATATCAACAAAACAAAACAAAACAATGACAACAAAAAGCAAAAAAATTACAACAAAGTTTTCAGAATAAATTTATGTTTAATTTGTCTTATTTTTATTTTGTTTGTTTATTTATTTATTGTGGAAAAAAGTATTGTCCCCAGTGCTTATGAGTACAGACTTTAGTGTAGGATCGAGGTTCAAGTTCGACTCCTGTTATTGTTTTGGCTACTTAAGCCTGGTCAAGTGACTGTATAAAGCTGTGTCATCAAATAAGAACAGTAGCTAATTCACGGGTCTTTTGAAAGGATGCCTTAGGGTGAGCCATGTGGCACCTCATGCACAGGAAACTCTCTGTACATGTTATATATAAGCCACGGGGAAGGGGGGGGTGAGGTCTACCTAAAGATAAATATAAAACTTTAGACCTACCTTCTGGAGATTACAGATGTTGATTGTAAGGACACATTTTTGTTTCTGTAACCAATAGATGGCAGGTACCTTCTTGTTACAATTAGTGTATATTTCTCAATAGTATGTTAAATATGCTAACGACCACAGACTGTTCCGGTGATACAAATACGCCAGGATGAAGTTCTGACAGAGAAGAAACTCACACAAGGCACTGAGGAACACAAAGCCTGGGGCTTCTGCCCAGTCAAATCCTCCCTGTGCACATTGGATGACACCAGTGTGGAATAATCTCGCCACAAGCTTGGGCTCTACAATGTCAGGAAGGATCTGAGAACACCGCGTCGCCATTGATTTCCAAGCTGGAGCTGACCTTGATTGTCCCAGGCTGTCACCCTTCACCTGAGCACTCCCGCTCTTGGCATGAAGAAGAAACAAAATTGGAAACAGTTGAATTCCTCTGGTGGCTCCTGCTGACTAAGCAGGCAGGCGAGGGACCCCACTGCAGAGTTCATGGTGGTTTTGGCAGAACAGGATTCCTGCCGAGGTTCCAGCCTCCTGGGGGCCAGATGAGGGGCGGGCTTGTTTACACAGCATCTCAGACCAAACAGCTGGGGGAACTGCAACCATTTAATTTTGCCCTGCTGACTCGAAGAGGAATTTGGTTATACCACACAAGGGAGAGGCTTCCTCTGCATATTCCTTGCCCTTGTGTGTCTCTTCCTTTTCCCCTTTTCCTGTTTTAAAATTTTTCCTTTCTCTTCCCCCTGCCTCTTTACTACCCCTCCTCGCTTCCTTTCTCGACTTCTCCCTCTTTTCTTCACTTCTAAAACAAAGTACTACGGGAGGATGCCTAAGACAGAGAGAAGTTCTTTATTTTTAGAGCCAGGAGGATTTTTATCCCAAAAGATCTGTTAGTAAAATAAATGGGATTAATCTTTCGTATTCGGGCAAAACATGAACCTCATACTGGCCTTTGAGATGCTGTTTTTGGAAAAGGGGGACTGGAGTTCCTAAGGGGGTTTGACCCAGCTACACCAGTTATAAAGTCCACCCGTGTCCAAGGAAAAGAGAGGAAGTGGAGCCCAGCAAGCATAGCTAATTCTGAGGAGACTTTATCCACATTCTGCCTGGGACAAAACACCACAGCCTTAATTAAAGTCTTCATTTCAATCCTTATTGGGAAGGCAATAGAGAGCCCGTGGGGTCAAAATACAACCCCCAACTCGGGTATTAAGATGCTGTGTGTCAAGCTGGGCGTGGTGGCACACGCCTTTAATCCCAGCACTCGGGAGGCAGAGGCAGGCGGATTTCTGAGTTTGAGGCCAGCCTGGTCTACAAAGTGAGTTCCAGGACAGCCAGGGCTACACAGGGAAACCCTGTCTCAAAAACCAAAAAAAAAAAAAGATGCTGTGTGTCTTCAAGAATATGACTCCTCCTCCAGAAGCCCCCAAAGCTCTTCCTTTGGAAGTGAGACTAGCTGGGGTAGGCAGACATCTGTTTGGGTTGTGTGTCCCAGGTATTTAGCATAGAGACTTGACCAGGGGAGGTGGTTTGGTGCCTTTGATACTAATTATTCATAGTTCAGCAAGCTGGGGGACCAGTCACTGAATCAGCTCCTCAGCCTTGCTTTCAGAAGGGAAAAAGCACACATCTGTGTATCAAATGAGCTTGCTAGAATAAAAGTGCACACTGTCTGGAGTGTTTTATTGATCTATCAAAAGTAAAGGATTGAATGAGGAAGCAGCTTAGGGCAGAGGAGCAACTGGAGTCCTGCAGGCTCCTGGCCATTTCTGCCAAACCTCTTTTCTAAAGTCTCCTCAAATATGAGCGAATAATTGGATGCTATATCCTACGATCATCTCCCCCTAGTCTTTAGAATCCACATTTTTCTCATTTTTGGAAACTGGAGTAGCATATTCCTGTCTCCAATAGCCTGGCCTCCACCCCAGTCTCTGATTTCTTTAAGCACACTGACAGTGGTTTTGTAATCCCATCTGCAAGTCTTTTCTGGATTCTAGAATTTAATCCAACTTGAACTCATTAAGTATCTAGTTCCTTGGCTATTATCTCTTGTGCAATTTTTGTCTATAATTCCTCTTTCTAAAAACGCTTCTTAAACAACAACAAAAAAAAGACCCACTAATACATATGCAACGCATGTTCATGGTTGGACATATAAAAACTACAGTTAGATAAAATAAAGATGTTTGAAAAACGTGTTCTTCTTGCTTCTTGATTTGAGATAATGTCTTTGACTTTTGTTTTTTAACATGGAGGCAGATATGTGTGTTGTTGGGTGAATGAAGCATGAGGACAGCTGGCGATGTCACACCACACAGGGCTTGTCTAGCATGCCATAAGTCCTTGAGTTTGATCGCCAGCATCAGAAATAACTGGGGTGGGGGCTCACACTGTAATCCCAGCACTTGGGAGGTAGAGGAAAGGGGACCAATAGTTTCAGGTCATCCTCAGCTACATGGTAAGTTCAAGGTCAGCCTGGATTGCATGCAATCCTGTCTCGACAAACAAACAACAAGGTTTTTGTTGTTGTTTGTTTGGTTTTTGTTTTTGTTTTTTGTTTTTTGTTTTTTTTTTTTGCTTGGTTTGTTTATTTAAAAAAAAAAAAAAAAAAAAAAGCTGGCTCAGTATCTTAAAAGTACTTGCCATGTCAACCTGGTTACCTGGATGTGGAAAGAGAAAACCAGACCTTGACAATTGCCCTTTGACCTCCACGTGAATGTTGTGGTATGCACACAACTTCACCGACATGGTCACCACATATAGATACACCAATAATAAATAATAAAAATGTATGAGCAGGTTTCTATATAATTAGCCCATTCTGTTGTCTTATTTGTAACAGTAGCATGCAGATTCTCTATATCTCTATAGTCCTATGAGATGGATTTTGTCTCACTTGGCTTCTTAGGTTATAACTCCTGATTCTTCTGAATTATGAATGATATCTACTACCTTGGGAGAGTTCACAGTAATTTAAGAAGTAGCTGCTTGTATACTTAAGGGGGGAAGTTCCAGGAGCAGAAAAGGTAGTTAAGGGCCCTGGCCTGATACCTCCTTTTTTTTTTAAGTAGAGGGTGGACATCAAGCAGATAGCTTCATTTTCAGGGCCTCCATTTTCTTCCTTAGAGTTTTTGTCTATTAAAGACCCAGGGGTGAGGAGTGATGGATAGTGACTCCCAGAAGCAGCTCTTGGGAGTGTCATGAGGGGTATAGCATAGTGCGTTGGCTCAGTAAATGGTAGCATTGCTGCCAGCATTGTTTTTGTTATAAAACTTGGTGTTGTGTTTTATAAAAATAGAGACAGAATATGTTTGGTAGAAGTGCCGTAAGGGGTGTGGGAGAAAGGGGGTGCCTCTGTGGGCCTATGGTGAGGCATTCTCTCCCTGTGAGGGACCAGCCACATGATGGCCAAGAGCATGTAGAGAGAAAAGGGGGAAAGGAATGGTGAGAGAGGGATAGCAGGAGCAATAGGACAGAGCAAGAGAGGAAGGGAGAGAGGAGGGGGCAGGTAGCTCTTTTATAGTGAGTCAGGCATACCTGGCTATTGCCAGGTAACTGTGTGGCAGAGCTTAGACTAAATGCCAACACTTGGTATGCTTCAAGGTCTACAGACTTTGAAAATAAGGTTCTTGTTATCTATCAATGATCTTAAATTGTGAATCTGCATTTCAAGCTCTATGTATAGCTGGTAGACTACTGTAGCACACCATAAATTGTGTTAGCTTGAGGACCCTTGCAGAGGTACTTGTATAATACTTAGAATCAGCTCTGCTATAGTGCACAAATATTCCTAAAACTCATCATAGTATGCAGAGCAATGTGATAAACACCACAGAGATTATGGGAAGCAGAATTAGGGCAACCATACCCACCCACATAGAAAAATCTTAGATGGTTTTGACCCGTATCCCTAGAGGATATTTACAATATCTATAATCATCTTTTGGTTGCTAAGGTATGGTGGAGGAGATCAGAGTTTGGCATTCCTGGTGAATAAAGGCCAAGACAGACTGTTGCTGAATGTCCTGTAATACACAGGCTTCCCACTGACCCCCAGCAAAGATTTATCCTGCCAGCATCTCAGGAGAGCTAAGGCTGAGAAACCCAGGATTTATGAACAACACTCAAAATTTTGTTAGAGATACATTACAGAATGGAAAACAAAATGATACAAGTCTGATTAAATACTAGCACAATTTAGCTCACTTTAAATGTTTTGGAGATATGTAAGTACAGTAACACACACTGCAGTCAGCTCCGTAAATGACCTGGCATTTGCCTGTGGAAGTGAGTGTCTTAAGGATACTGCTTGTGAGCAATTTGGAAGTGACAGAAGGGGCTTCCCGGAACCCCAGGTGTGGTACAGGGTGCATGGGTGATGTCTACTATACCTGGTGAGCTGCAGTGGATGAATGGATGGATGGATGGATGGATGGATGGATGGATGGATGGATGGATGGATGCATGCATGGTGGGTGTCACAGTGAGTGTTGAGCATGTTCCCATGAAGTCCAGGTCTTTGGGCACTGCTTTCTGCATCCATCTGAGCCTCTCAAGGGTGAAATTGTAAGTGAACGTGGAATTCAGTTTATGTTCATAGGATTCCTTACCATCCTGACAGTGTTGGAGCACACACGTGTTTACAGAACAAGCTGGATAACAGAACTGAGCTTGTACAGCTAATTCCACAGAGCTGCCTCAAACGATAGTTCACAGAATCCGAGAGACTTTATCTAATGCAACCGAACAAAGAAATGTTTCAGAGAAAAACCTCAGGGCTGCTCCAATCCACCTGCCCCATGTGGTATTGTATAGCATCAAACTTTTCTATGACCTGGCAAGTGCCCCGGGCTATTTATATATATCAAAGTCTATTTAAAATCCTGAACAATGCCGAAATGTTTAAAGGCAAAATTGTATGATGTATACCATTTGTTACAAAAACAATCTGCGTAGAGGCAGTGGAAGAAAGGGGCTGAGAGGAAACCAGGCTGGCAATGAGTTGTTCAAAGATAGGAGGGGGTGAGGAGGTAAGGTTTGCTTTTTGCTCTCTCTGTACCATTGCACAATGAAGAGAGAAAGAAAGATGGTTGGTATCATAATTGTGTAGCAGCAGAGAACTTGCAAGCGGGCTCAGTTTTTGAACATTGCTTTATATCTTGCTAGTGCTCTGCTGTAAGCATGAGATGCGCTGAAGGCGTGCACAGCCAGCTCACTTTCCGTAAGTTCCAGTGGCTCTTGAGGACAGCCCATGGGTAACAGGGCCAAGAGTCAAAGGGAAAAAAATGTGCATACAAGTCATGGTCAGTGACCGGGAGAAATACCCAACTAGTGTTTTACTGAACTGAGATGATAAAGTCCTGATGGGGGAGGCAATGCTCTGAGCTCAGGAGGGCATGTAAACCATGGGAGACCCCAGGAAGCACAGAGCTTGGCAAAGAGCTCTGGTAGGCGTTAAAACTTGACCTCACTGAGAGTCCTTGGGTAAGTTAATCTAATCATTCTGAGAAATTTTGTTTTCTTTCCAGATTGTGAAAATTGGATTCTCTTTGTAAGGAAAGGAGAAAAAAAAAACAATCAAATATTTAAAGAAACAAAATAGGAGGCTGGGATAACGAAACCAAAGACACTGGAAAAACTCCTGAGCGATTTTGGAGGTCATGGCAAAAAAAGTAGAGATGCTCACCATCCCCCGCCCCCAGTGGACATAAGAATTCACAAAATTCACAGATACCCAAACAGCAAGCCAGAGCACAGGGTTGAGTGCTTAGGGTAGAAGCTGTTCCCACCATCTGCATCTGACTCGCTGCAAGGAATGGAGGCAGGGTCTGCAGTTCTGTCTTCCCAGCTCTGCTGTCTCCCGTCCTTCCTCTGTTTCTTCTCATCTGTTCCTCCAGCCTGAAGTACTGTTTACTCTGCTCTCCAGATTCCACCTCATTCCTCATGGTCTCCAGCTTCCAGGGTGCCTTTCACAGTCTGGGGCTTCTATGGGAGCTCCCTGTCTGAGCTCACACTAACTCTTATCAGTGTTGCTATTCTGGTCCTTAAGTGTGCCTGCCCTCTCTTTGAATGCTTATCTCTGATGCCTGTACACTATTCCTTCTGTGTCTGCAGGGGATCTACTCTCTCGACCCCCATGGATATGACACTTAGCAGATGCTCAAGCATATAACCTGTGCACATCTTCCTACCCACTTTCAACCATCTCTAGAATGCTTCTCATACCCAGTAGACTATCAATGGGCATAGTTACACCGTTTCAGTTAGAGGAATTAACAACTCAGCGATAACAAAGATCCTGTGTGTTCAGTACAAATGTAACTTTCTTGATTTGCTGAATCTTAAGGCTATGAGCCCACACATAGTGAGCACTGTATCCACTGTGTGTGTGTGTGTGTGTGTGTGTGTGTGTGTGTGTGTGTGTGTGTGTGTGTGTGTAACACAGAGTGACACACAGTGAGAGAGAGAGAGAGAGAGAGAGAGAGAGAGAGAGAGAGAGAGAGAGAGAGAGATCTAACCAGAATGTAAACTGACAGGAACTATTTACCAGATTTCCTAGTACATGGTCCCAGCCTCACAGAGAAAACTGATAGACCCATGACTTTAAAGTTAATACTCATGAACTGTTGGGTGCTTAAATATCCTGTTTGTATTTCCCCCCTCTACTGTTTTAAAGCTAGAAGTCTATGTTCCTCTTGTTTGGAGCACCTCTCTGACTGGGAATCTCTAGCAATCTCCTGTTCATGTTGTGACTCTCAGTTTAAGGCTCTTAGGGAAGTCTGCTACAACTCTGCCCTTCCCCTCCTCCTTCCTAGACCTACTGCTTCAGCCTCTGTGAGACATCTGAAACATAACTTCACAAGGCACACGGTGTGACCAAGCTCTCCCATGGGCAACACACACCATGGGGAAGATGGAAAGTATACTAGGTATAAGGGACACAGGCGAACAAGTCTTTATATTTATTTGTATGTGTTTTACTGGATATGTCTTTTAATGTGTACATGTAATAGTGAAGTCATGTAGCTACCTATAACTTCCCAGCGCATTTTTGGTTAGGATCAAACTATGTTTAATAAAGAAAGACTAGCCTGAAGAAAACTGGTGAGGAAATGATAGTGTATGGTAGTGTATGGTATTTTTTTTTTAACAGCAAAGCCTGGGAAGGAAGGGTATAATCAGCCAGTCAGCATGGGAGAAGGTGGATATGATGTCATGCAGATATCCTCAAATCCATTCCCCATGGATGACAGTTCTCAGAGAGTAAGCCCTGTAGATCTCAGCAATGTCCCATGTTCAGAGACAGTTGACTGAAGTGGAATAGATGACAAACCATAGAAGACTGCCCCAGAGTTAGCCTTGACTTCCTCAAATCACTATAGCCTCTTTTCTTAGGACAAAAGGAAAGCCAGGGGATAGGAAGGAATTGCTCAGATATCCTTGTATGAAAGGCATCCCCAAGAGGTTGCATAGGATACCAGAGGAGCTTGCCCTCAGGTAATTCTCCGATACCTTTGTTTGGTTACATCTTCTGCCTGGGTTCTCTAGTCATCAGGAATGCCTGCTGGGAGATGTGCAGGGCTTTCCATGCCCTTAACATAGTTAACCAGCAACCCCCAATGACTCATCGATGAGGACTAACTAGTGTCATGCCCCAAGTGTCCGATAACTCTCCTGAGCAATGGTGAGTGCCTGATTCATGGAGGTTACTGAAAGAGAGGAAAATCAGAGTACCACAGCTGTGCCGAGGGAAATATTAGTCAACCAGCACCTGTGAGGAAGGACTAGAGGGCAGTGCCGGAGTGGGCGGTCTACCTGCTTCTTCCCTGGGGAGTCACTGAAACTTCAGAATTCCGAAGGTCTTTGTGTGAAAGGTGAAGGGTGTCCTGGAGGGAGGGAGCCCTGACTGGGAGGGGAACAAAGAGAGGAAAAGGGAAAGGCAGGGTGCTTCCACTTTTCAAGGTAACTTAGTTGAATGAATCCAAAATTGAATTTGGCTCTAATCACTAGTGATTCATTTGGAGGCGAATCACAAAGGACCCCAGTTTCCGCTTCACAGAGTTCCCAGGCTAAAAGGGCAGCCCAGTTTTGAGTCACTGATTTTAGGAAACCCAGAAATGATAACATGAACCAGATCTGACTGTGCTCCTGTGGAAGATTAACCCTGTGTTTACAAGCATTTCTTAAAAGTCATTTATCTGCAATCAAATCTGGATTCCTGTAAGTTCACTGCTGACCCCAGTGGCTTGCTTTGCACTTCTGCATGTGACTTCCTACTTTGAACACCCACCTGAATCAAGCAACAAGTCAAAACCATGATC
This sequence comes from Mus pahari, assembly GCF_900095145.1. Classification (NCBI taxonomy): domain Eukaryota; kingdom Metazoa; phylum Chordata; class Mammalia; order Rodentia; family Muridae; genus Mus; species Mus pahari. Next base: position 110,061,135 of record NC_034591.1, read on the forward strand.
AATTTGGTTTCCCACTGATGACCAGGTACACCAAAGATAAGCTCACCTTCTTTGGAAGATATGTTCTCTGTGTGTGTGTGTGTGTGTGTGTGTGTGTGTGTGTGTGTGTGTGTGTGTGTGTTCACTCATACACAGTTGTGTTATGTGAGTCTATACTTATGAAAATCCAGGGCAATATCTGGATTCTTACATGATTTCTCTCCCATCTTATTTATTAAGGTATTGATGGTTTGAATGAGAATGTCCCCCATAGGCTCAAATATTTGTCCCTATTTGGTGGCTCTTTGGAAAGAGCTTTGGGAGTTTAAACTCCCCATGCCATTTCCAGTTTTCTCTCTCTATTTTGCACTTGAGGTTCAGCATGTGAGCTCCCAACCTCCAAGCTTGCTGCCAGACCTGTGCTCCACCATCATGAACTCTTATTCCTCTAAACCATAAACTCAAACTCTTCCATCTGTAAGATCCTGGTCATGATCTTTTATCACAGCAACAGGAGAGTAACCTATTACAAGCAGGTTTCTTGGTCAAACCCACAGCTAGCTGAAAAGTTAAGTCTTGCTAGATATCTTACTCTAGGGATCCAGTCTATGCCTTTTGAGGCTGGACTGCATACAGGCCACCACACCTATCCCATATGTACATATGTTCTGTGGGGCCTGCTTGATGGGCCTTCTACTCATATAGGAAGCACTTTAATCATGAACCATCTCCCCAGCTCAAGTATCCCCAATACACGTAGTTCTCTGGGGTATCAAAATCATTTCATTTCCATTTGACTGGAAAATAAATTGCTAATTTCAAGTGCCCTATGTATTCTAAACACCTCACATGCATCATTTCCTTCATTTGTCCCACGAAGCCCATGAGATAAGTAAAATCTCCTCACTGGAAGATTAAGAAAATTGAATCCTAGAGAGGTGAGCCTGTGGGTCCACAAGCACCTAGTTAATCAAGGGTGGAGCCAAGACAAGAACCTAGGGTTTTCTCTCTACTCCAAGTATGTCTTTTCACTCAATCTTCTTTCTAGAAATACAGTAGAAAGCAGACTTAAGGCAAGCAAAAAGGAGAATCTGGCACAAGTAAATTAAGACTTGCCACATAGGACATAGCTCTTACTATGAAATAACTGAACAAACTCATGTTGCTCAGCCATTTATGAGTTGGGCAATCACTGTGAATCTCCCTGGGGATGTGCATAAAGTTCCCTACTTAGCACCCTACCTACTGGGTGTCTTCCGACTTTCACCCACACTCACATGGCACTATTTCTTGTTCCTTTGTTAATGCCAGGGATAGAAATCAGTAACCTCAGATTCTTCCTTTCATTATTTTTTTCTTTACTCTTTAATTCCTGGTGTTTGTGAGAAGCAAGACCGGAGCACTCAGCAATTGCTCATTCCCAAGAGATTCGGAAATTCAGAGATTCGGAAAAGAAGGTTTGACCATGATTGTAGCTTCTCTTTTGTCATTTCCAATTCCAAGAGCATCTCTCCTCTCTCTGTGAAATAATTGAACTGCCAGAGCCGTATAGATGGAAAGAGAACAAAGGAGCTGATGTCACCAAAAGGAGCAAAAGATGAAAGGCAGCGAGGCTTGCCTAACCTCTTGTGGCTGGGGGCTTCTAGACTCTTCGCCATACCCAGACGCTGCAGCCAGGAAGTGCCATTTGAAAGACTCCTGCTATTCAGTTGCTTTTATTTTTCTGAGTACTGCTTTCAGAGTTTCATGAGAATCCATGGGGCATCGTGTTTCCAGAAACAGCCTCTTTATTCACAAACTGTCTCAAATGGATCGCTCAGCTTCGACATGATAAAAATGAAGCACCGGGGCTTCACGTTTCCTCATTAACAGACAGGAGAGTGACTAGTTGTTCTCAGAGCAGAGGCTCTGATGGTACCCTGAAGGCATCTTGATCATGGTCATCCTTAGGCGAATCTAGGACATATTCACTTCCTAATGAGCTGCCACTCCTGTACTTCTGGCTCGTTGGGTTTTTTTCCCCCCCTGTCCACGCATCAAAACAAATGACTGTCCTTTGGTGATATTGTCCAGACCTCCTTAAGCCCACACTCTGCAGCATTCTTCTAGCTGCTGGAGAAACTGAAGCTGGGTTGGCTTATAAAAAAAAAAAAAAAAAAAAATTGCCTGCTCCTACAAGATCCCATCACCTCCGCATATTCTCCATGGGAGGTTTTGCATTCCTGGGATCCCCCCAACTCTCCAGGCACAGTCTTGAGCCTATGGCTTATGTCTGAGTGGAGCTGACTGAATTAAGCATTGTTCCCATTCCAGAAGGTGAAACCAAGACGTGTAGATTAAAATCACTAGCCTAATGTCACAAAGGTAATTCACTGTAAGTGGCCAGGCTGTCATCAGATGGAATGCAGGGTTTTAATAAGGAGTATTTTAGTGGCCATGGTAGATACATTGTGTGCTGGTCAGCATTCTAGGACAGTTGCCTCATGCATTAGCAGTAGAAAAAAGTGGATGAGGAGCCAAGTGAGGAAATGGCAGGAGGGAAGAGTAACATGAAAGACAACAGCAGGAACTTATGGAGTCATAGGCTGTGCATGGACGCCTTTGCCTTGAGTAGCTGTGCTTGAATTCTTACGAGTTATGTTCAAACTGTTACTCTATATGAGGTGCCTTAAGGCAACAGGATTAAGTCTCATAGACCAGCTGCTTTTGTTTTGCTTTTTAAATGTCTCAAATGTACAAATATGCTTCATGGTACAGCTTCACAGTATTGCAGAAATCAGACAAATTCTTGTCACTGGCACTTGGGACACCTGGCACTGTCCTGTCCTGTAGGTACCAGCAGCATTGCTGGCTTCTGCCACTAGGTCTTCATGTTCAGTGCCAGGCCCAGTCACAGCAATTTGAATGACTCCTTGATGAATGTCCCTCAGGTAGCAAACCCATTCTAGTTGAGAACTGCAAACCTAGATCAAAGCTTTTACTATGGCCGTGAAAACAGCAAGTGCTTAATAAGTCTATTATTGTTTCGGCCACTTTCTTGTCTTCCTTTCCATATATCATCTTATGTCCCTTTCAAAATAACCCAGTATCCTCTGTTTCATCATTTACTTTGAACACCATCCTTGATCAGATGCTGATGTGTACCTGTATGTAGTTCAAGACATTTGGCGGACTGAGGCAGAATGATCATGTAAGTCCAGGAAATGGAGACCTTCTCCAGAAACAGAACAAGAATCATCACAAACAAGAAAGCATTAAAACAAAGCCAGTAGTACCTCTGGTGAGAAAATTAGACAAAGGGATTTATACCGAGGGTATTTTCATTCTAATCTGGGTTCATTATCTCAGACATGGACATCACCTCTAGCTGGCACAGCTGAAGGACCATATGCAAATCGTTCTTGAAAGCTGCCTATTTATAAGGCATGAAAGATAGTTTCTAAAGGATAGTCTCTGGAATGTAAAGAGTGTAATTACAGTTCTAAAGAATGTCAATATCTCATAATAGAGTTGTGTGGTTAAATAAATTTGAAAAATTAAGGTTGTTCAAAATTAAACCAATTGTTTTCTTTCTTCCTTCCTTTCTTTCTTCCTTCCTTCCTTCCTTCCTTCCTTCCTTCCTTCCTTTCTTTCTTTCTTTTTTTTTCTTCTTGTGCCTTCTTTGAATCTTTACAATGTTAATATATACCATCAATATTCATGAAAACATATGGTTTGAAGCTTTTGTAATCTTATTTTTGTAACATGGGTTTTTATAGTTTAAGGTCAGCAAATTATAATCTACAGGCCAGATCTGGCTTACCACCTACTTTGCAAACAAAATGTTATTGGAACACTACCAGTTCATCCATTTATACACTGTCTATGGCTTTAAGTTTGAGTTGTAATAGAGACAAGACAACCTTGAAAATCTAAATTCTCTGCTGTTTAGCTTTCCAAAGGTTAAGATAGTTGATCCTATTTCTGGCTGAATTGTTTATGGCATATACACTAGGGAACATTAGCTTGCAGAACTTTCGATGTTGGAAAAAAATTTATAGCTTATCTAGGTACTTGAGATTCTATGATGTCAGGAACTCAAGAACTCCACTGAGAGTTTGTTACACATGCAGATGTGTCTAGAATCTGGTTCTGACCTGTTGAATCAGAACATCCACCAGAAGGGCTGGGGGTGGTTCAGTGGCAGAGTACATCTCTAGTATGTGCAGGGCCTGTTACTTGATTCTTAGCATGTTAAGAATATTCAGTGGAAAAGCCAAGGTGCTCATACTTGGTGGAAGCACCTGCTCTATTATGTGCACAGCTAATGTAATGCAAAGGATAAAGTTACCACAAAAACTTGATATGTTTAAGTTTTCTTTGTCCTAGAATTCTTCAAAAAGCCTTCTTTGGGTAAAGTTACATGCATCTTACCCAAGGCTCTTAAAGTGCCTTGGAGGTTCCTTTATCTGTGCATTCTTCATGTTGCTATAGTTTAGTGTTGTGAATGGACATCTTACTAAGTCAGATAAGTTTGAGGCTCTCTTTCATCCAGGCTGAACAAATTACCCTAAATAATGAATTCTTAGTGCCTCCCTGAGGACTTACAGTAAGTTAGTTCACCTCAGGCTTCCATTTTCTCATTTACAGAAAGTGGTAAGAGCATCAACTTGGACATAATAAACTATCACAAATAAGGTATTGAAAGCATGGGTCTCAGAAGTGCTCAGTTAGGTTAGTAAGGAACCAGACATAGTGGCACAAACCTGGAATCCCAGTACCTGAGAGGCTGAGAAAAGAAAATTGCCTTTCGGTTCAAGGCCGATTTGGGATACATAGTGAATTCCAGACCAGCTTGGAGTATGAATAGTATTCTGCTTAAACAAATTAAAATTAATTAATTAATTAGTTAATTAATTAAGAGGTACAAAAAGAGAAAATAGGAAAGATGTCAGCAAGGAAATTAGTGAATCTATAACCCACAGGGTGGTCAACTTTTTCAGGGAAAGAGCCTCCTTGTAAGTTATCATCCTTTGATTTCCCTGGTGACCATTATACAATAAAGCCCTGAAAATAAAAGATTTATGGAAGGAACGATGAAAGACCAAAGGGGAAGATAAAACGGTGGTCAGGGGCAGTGAGACAGAAAGATCATCTGCATCCCTCTGAATTCTTTTACCACCTGTTGCTTCCTGTGTGGTCTCCAGGAAAGAGTAGGCTTCCTTCTGCTGCAGTTTTCACTCTGGTCATACAGAGCCCTTCCTAGGATGGTTGCAGATATTACATAAGACACTGTAGCCAAAGCACTCGACACTTTAAAAAAGAAGTTCAAGCAAGGCTATTTCTCCACTACTGGTAATTGCTAGCATTCTCACACCGTGGTCCATCCGTTGCTGGAATAAGGCTCCTGAAGAAAATACTTCTATTTGTTTATAGAGAAGTCTGATTTCTGTTTTTTTTGCTCCTACTTAGCCTTCGATCCCTTAGGAAACACAAAGCTGAGGGAACAGCTTGAAATCTGGGATTAGACTAAGAGCACATGCAGCTCCACCATGGAGCTATGCACGCAGTAAATCCCTCAGCTTTGCTGAACTGTGCACAACTAACATATCTCCTCAGTGTAGAGATCTCTCTCTCTCTCTCTCTCTCTCTCTCTCTCTCTCTCTCTCTCTCTCTCTCTCTCTCTCCCTCTCTCTCCCTCCCCCCCCACTGGCTGTTTGTAGCATGTTAGGAGTGTTAGGAGCAGACTTAATTAAATCCCTAAACAAGGAAATGGCAGACTCCAAAAGAGATAGAGGAATGCCTGTGTCCAAACCAAACAAAGGAGAAACCATAAATACCAAGGCCCTGAGACATCAACACTGATAGTGAAAAGGTTCTTCCTGCCCCTAAACCTGGCTCTTTAATCCCTTGGCGATTTGCCTTTGGGTGCTCCCCACTGAGTTGAGATTCCAGGCAGAATGTGAGCACCTGGTCCACATTCCTGCTTCTAAAGAGGTCCAAAAGGCTGAATGTGAAATGCCCTGCTCCATACTCTGAACTGAGCACCATGCTAGGACCTGGGGCAAAAGTACACACACACACACACACACACACACACACACACACACACACACTATGCTCACCCTACTAGGGCTCACAGTCCAAAGAGGGAGACAGACATTAATCAAATTAAGGGATACAATACTGTGAAGCAAAGCCCCAGGGTATTCTGAGATTGCATTGTGAGTCACCTGCCTAAAAGGACAGGGACCACTTCTAATGGAGTCAATAAAGCTAATGATGACAGGAGAAAGCACAGCCTATTTCACAATCCTGTGACAAGAAGTAGCAAGGAGCATCACAGAAAATGAAAGAAGTTCTGAGCGAATAGCATAATACAACTCTGACAGCCCCCACCCCCACCCCCAACCTCGCAATGAGAATCGACAGCTACAGGGAGAGATGTCCACACTCCGGTGGAAGGCCATACATCCAAGAATATATGGATGGCACAAATTGCATTGGATAGGTCTCAAAAAGAAAAGAGAGTAGAGGACAAGGCGGGTAGGGAAGGGGAGTAGTATGGGAGGGGTTGGGAGAACAGGATGAATAAGATCAAAATGCATTGTATGAAATCATCGAAGATCTAATAAAATCAAAAAGGAACATTAGTGTAATGAAACTCGTTTCTTTGCCAACCAAAAAGTTTAATTTTAAACTGTAAAAATCCTAAAAACCTTTATGGTATTCATTAGTAATTTTTGCTAAAATGATGGCCCAAAGTGACAGAATAAATATATAGTTATGTATGAAAAAGATAAAATGGAGGAGAAGAAGGTGGTTAGACCGGGGTGACATGAAGCAGCCATATCACAAACTGTCTTTATGTACCAGCAAAGAGAAAACAGGAACACAGCGGTGACGCAGCTTGCATTTGGGAAAGACCAGAAGAGACTAGACTGTCGAGAGAACATGAAAAGCCAGTGCAGGCTATCTGGCAAGATGTGGGGGTGGGATGTTCCAGTGTGATAAGCTGTGAAAGTGACCACACCCTGCTGAGGATCCTTTGTAGACCCCAGACAAGAGAGCAAACTCTTGATGTGGACCCTGGAAATGCAAAACTCTGTTCTTCTGAAATAGAGTTGACAGAGCTCCAAAGAGAAACCAAGCTGTGCAGGCTGACTGGGCAGCACTAATAACATTTACATATCTGTGCGGTCACGTTTTGAACTTGGCTCGGCCAGGGTTTGTGATAGCACTTGGCACATTGCACTAGCATCAAGAGCAGAAGTGAGACAGTTTCCACCCGTAATTCCAGCATTAAGGGAACAGAGACAAGGGATCCTGGGGCAAGCTGAAGCTCATCTAACTGGAGTCAGTGAGTACACCAAGAGACCATGCCTCAATAAACAAAGTGAAAGGAACCAAGAAAAACAGGTCTTGATAACTTTGGGCCTCCACATGCACATGCATATACATGCAAAACACTCACACATACATGCACCATCCTGCATCATATCACAATACCATATATACACATGCATACTACACACATGCATATATATAGATGCACATCACACACTGTACACATTACACACATGGACACAAGAAGAAGAGAGGGTTCAAATCTCATTCTAACCAACTTCCCAGAAAGTGGCTATGAATGATGACATCAAGGGTGACCCATATTCTTCACATGCATGTGGAGGGAAACCAATTGCCTCAGTTTAGAAGACAGTTGGGGTGGATTAAATGGGAATCATGCCTATAAATTGCATAGAATTAAGGGGATGCATGCATTAGCTCTTATCTTCATTAACAAAATATTCTGTAATTGTTCCTTCTCTGTAGGAAGAGACAGGAGGAAGGTGAAAGATATTTGGGATGAGAAAATTGTGCTGTAGTTCCTGTTACCAGCATCAGAAAAGATCAGAAGGTGTGGTGAAATTTAGACTAGGGAGTAGCAACCTCCCAGGAATCAGAAAACATAGCAATTGTATTTTCAACTTTTGGATTACAGCTTCACAGAGAGATAAACTTTATGGTGTGAAACAGTAATATTTTCTTATTTTACATTCTACTTGATTAAGCTTTATGCTAAAACATATTTCTGGTCATGATTCATGGAAATGATTTTCTGACCCCAAGATCATAACCTACAGTTTGAAAAACATAAGCTTCAATCGTTCTCATGCGAGTCTTTGGGGGAGCCTGGTAGCACCCTCATGTCTGGAGGCTGTTCCCACACTTCAGTTTCCTTGGCTCCTGATGAGTTCAGGCCTTGCCTCAGCCCTCCCCTTTTCTCCTTAGACCCACTTACTGGTGATGCCTCCCTCCTTTTCAGCGTCTGAGCTTCGTTTATTGTTTCACTTCCTAGGGACCTGATTTAAGAAGCAGATATACTTTTATGTTTGCTATGGCATGGGGTAGAGGCAGGTGGAGATGAAAATTTAGCATCTATCTAAATTAATGAATGTTGGTTGAATGGCAGTTTTGTGCCTTGAACTCCACAAAGCTCGAAGTAAGGAGACCATTTACAGACTCTCAAAGCCATGGAGGCTTAGCAGGTCAGAGTGCATGGGCACTGCACCTGTTCCTGGGGTAGATTCTCCACGCATCTGAATTGGGACTTAACAGGACCCAGCCTTTGTCCTTATCAAAAGAAACTTTCTTAGTGATAGAATGAGACCATTTATTCAAAGATGGGCAGAAGCAGATCTCCTACTCACCTCTCTAAAGCAGCATACCTGACTCAAAGTACACTCCGGCGTATGACATGTGTGTGTACAGATCTCAATGGCAACGTGGGGACTTAATTCTGGCAGGTCCTAACCTGCAGACATCGATCCTGTTTCTGCTAGGCTGTGTGGGGGTTCCTAGGGGGTACTGAGGACTGAGAAACCAGCCCACTGTTGAGGGCACAGTGAGGCAGCTTGATAGAGCCATACTCAGATGAGACCCTTTTGCTGTGTAGCCGATGGACTATGAATGTGTCTCTTCATTGCTCTGAGCTTTTCTTCCGATACTAGAAAAGGAAATTATTAATGCCTACAGACCAGGACTTCCTGAATGAAAGAATGAATGAAAGAACACCCAGTACAGTCCCAGGAACATTATAACCTGTTAAATAAATATGAGCTAAGGTTATTATTTTTAACATTCAATGCACATAGTTGGGAGGTGGAGTGGGGAGGCAGATACCTAAAAGAGCTTTTTTGCCAACAAGCTGAAGAATGGCTTCTAGAGGGAAAAAAGTTAGAAAATTGGGGCTTGACAACTCTAGACCAGTCTCAGATATTTATCCTCGGGGCTTTGTGTTATGCTAATGAATAGACACTCTTTAGCTGTAGGGGGTCACCTACTAGCTCAGCAAACATTGTAAGCTGTCTCCTGACTTTGAAGAACAAGATCTCTTACATCAGCAGTCAATCCCATAGGGACCTTTCAGCCCTTTTTATTTACTCTTAGTCCCAAACGTTGGCAGCAGAGACCTTAGGAATTCACACACTTTTCCTCTATCAAAGGCATCCTTTTTATCAACTGGTGAGTCTCATATCAAATATTTACATTATAATTGATAACAATAGCAAAATGATAGTTATGAAGTAGCAATGAAGTAATGTTCTGGTTGGAGGTCACCACGACCTGAGAGACTATTAAAGGCTCACAGCATCAGGGATATTGAGAACCACTGCTTTAGTGTTTCCCATGTCAGCTCCAACCTGCTCAATGGGAAAGCAGTACCTCCCAGACCACTAGGAATTCCAGCTGTACCCTGCTCTCAAGGATCGTGACACTCAGCAGCATTGACCCCCAGGCCCTGCATCAACGTCTCCCTAAAGGTCTTACAGTGAAATACTGACTTCTGTAGCAGCGCAATAATGTCACGGGATTAGAAGTGACTAGAACTCATTGGGTAGCTCTGAGTGATCTGACTAAGGAAGGAAAAGTGATCAGTGGTCTGACTTTGAAAAACGTATTTCAACTCGTGTTTTAAAATCTAAAAAAAATCTAACGTGGATTTTATCTTAAGAGCAAATCTCAATTTTGACTTGCCACGTTGTGTAAGGTCAAAGGTCACAGAGCTAGACTATCAGTGCCCTTAGCATACACACAGACACATACACAAATATAGACACACATACATACATACACACACACACACACACATACACAGATGCATCCATAGGGATATACACAAAAGTATATATATGTAGTATATATGTAAATTGGGTACATCAAAGTAGTATTTTGTTATTGGAATATTTTAGGTATAATGGACTACATAAAGTATCTTATCTCTACTAGATAGTTTTTGATGGGCAGGGACCATTGTCCTGGTTCTTTTACTAGAAATTAAAGGCTTCAGTGTTGCCTCTACTCACCACTGTGGCTGTTGCCAGAGCAACAAGCAAATACATAGAGGGATAAAAAGAGAGTCTCCAGGAACCTCCCCTTTCTACTCTCTCCAGAGCCTACTTGCTCTGCCCAGAGAGCAGATGCTCTTCCTGCTGCATTTTTGGATGCCTAACTGAACGCCACTGTGCTTGCCACTGTCTGGGACTATAGCTTCTGGACCACAATGAGAAAAGAAGAAAAAGACCTCATATCACATCTCACTATTGTCTCTGTCTCTTAGAGCTTCCTCGTTCCCATAATTTGGACTGGAGAAACATCTGCTGGGCTGGCTGTCTCTGTGCTCCATGCACTAGTTAGGACTCGTGTTGCTGCTGGGCCCAGATTAGTGGACCCACGGAAACTCCACGTCTAGATCATACATGGCACACTGTTTTCTTCTGCGTGCCACCTATCTTCTGTCTGGGGTTTTCAGTTACATTCAGTGGGGAAGAAAACAGGTCTCATTTGTGGGGTGTTTGTGTGTGTGTGTGTGTGTGTGTGTGTGTGTGTGTGTAGTACATGTGTGTGCATGTGTATGTTCAGGTGTGTGTAACCCTAACTTCTGTATGTACATGTCGGTGTGTGCACATAGTATGTGTACATAATGTATTTTTGCACATAAGTATGTTTATGTACATACATGTGCATGCATGTGTACATGTATCTGTGAATGTGGGGGAGGTAAGAAAGAGAGAGGGAGGAAGGAAGGAAGGAAGAAGGAAAGAAAGAAGGAAGGAAGGAAAGAAAGAGAGAGAGAGAGAGAGAGAGAGAGAGAGAGAGAGAGAGAGAGAGAAGTCTAACTATTTATTATTCACATCATAGACTTGGCTGTGTAGTGTACATTGTCTATTTTCCAATTACATGAAAGAACTGAATAGGTACAGAGAGTTCTATACAGAGACACATTATTGAGTTCTTTTTAAAAAAAATATTTTTTCAACAAACACTCCTTTTTGTTGTTTTGTTTTGTTTTGTTCTGTTTTGTTTTGTTTTGAGACAGGGTTTCTCTGTATAGCCC
>NC_034591.1:110073020-110087225 GCF_900095145.1 Mus pahari
TACTTAACATCATGTGTTCTCTCTCTCTCTCTCTCTCTCTCTCTCTCTCTCTCTCTCTCTCTGTCTCGCTCTCTCTGTCTCTCTCTCATAAAAACAAAACAAAACAAAACAAAACAAAACAAAACAAAACAAAACAAAACAAAACAAAACAAAACATAGAGTCCCTTTTGAGCCATGAGTCTCCTCTCCCCTGATCTATTTTTCCTGAGCTTTGATCTGGAATGTCATTGATACTATGTCACTCCATTGAAGAAAACTGATTTTCCCTCTCCTGGCAGCTGTCAATTCTCAATGGCTCCTTTATTAGAGGTAGGAGTTCCTGCTGACCTCCCCTCCCCCATGCTGGGGTTTTGTCTGGCTTGCACATATACAGGTCTTGTGCATGCTGTTACAGTGCTGTGAGTTATTATGTGTATATGCCCTGTGTATGTAAAATGCTGTGTCTTAGAAATCTACCACCTCAGACTCATAATTTTTCTGCCTGAGTCTTGAGTAGAGGGGTATGACATTGACACCCCATTTAGGATTGAGCTTTCCAAAGTCTCGCATTCTCTGCACATTGACCGGTTGTGAACTTCTGTGTTAAATACTGTTTACTGCAAGAAGCTTCTCTGATGAGGGTTGATTGGTACACTGATCTATAGGAAGAGCAGTATGTCATTAGGAGTCGTTTTATTGCTATGTTCATATACTAGAACACTAGTAGTAGATTTTCCTCTAGGGCTTCTGACCTATTTATTTATCTATTGACATCACTGACAATATCAACACTGGTTCCTATCTCATGGAATGGGCGTTAAAAACGATTTTCAAAAAGTGACTGGTTACTCTCATACATGAATGCCTATTGCCCTATCTTGCAAAAAGAGTGTTATTGTAATCCACAGGGTTTGTTGCTGGATGGCCTAATGATTACTTTTCTTCTTCAGTAGCATTCGTAATGCCATCCAACACTGTGAACCAGTAAGAGTGAACCTCCCAGTTGAGTGCCAATTATATTTCTCCATGTTCTCTGCCACAAACATATGGTGTCTTTAGCAATAAGATCTTATTGTCAAGTTTGGGGAGGTATCCAGTAGCACTGGCAACAGCCTGTGATACTTGGTGGCAGGGGGTCTTTGGAATCCCATTGGTCAACAAGTTAAAAAGATGTAAGCCATTCCTGGAACTGAGGATTTTAATGGTAGCATATAGTATTTAGTTGGGGTGTTGTCTTCTCATTAAGTATTCTATTTAAACTTCTTTTGTATATGTATGGATTTTAGAGAGTTTCTACAACAGTAGTTTTTCCTGTGTCTTTTAAAGAAGGCCTTTAGTGTTCATTTTTCCTCCCCACATTCCATTCCTGCCATCCTTGCCCCATCCCATTCTCCTGGTCTAATTTATCTTCTCTTTTTATAACACTAGATTCTATTTCCTCTTCCTTGGGAGATCCCCCCTCTCTCCTGTTCCTTTATTAGCTAAATACTATGAATATTCTAAATGAAACATAAAAAGGCATAAAAACTAGCATCCACACATGAAAAAATTGTGGCATTTGTCTTTCTGAGTCTGAATTATTTCATTCAGGATGATTGATTCCAGTTCCATCCATTTACATGAAAATTCCATAATTTCATTTTTCTTAACAGTTGAATAATATTCTATTGAGTAAATGTACCACGTTTTCATTATCCTTCATCAGTTAATGAAAATCTAGTCTGTTTCCAATTTCTGCCCATTACAAATAGATCAGCAGTGAACATGGATGGGCAGATATATCATAGTAAGATGTAAATTCTTTGTTTTGGGGTATACCCTCAGGAATGGTATGGATGAAACATGGATGGATAAATGAATAGTATAGATAAATCTATTTTCAGTCCCCCCCTTTTTTTAGTTTTATAAACAATTTGACAAGGCATCTGAAGTCAGTTTTTGCACAGAAACTCTAGTGATCACACAATGTCCCAAGTTTCCTTTTATGACACACAAATGCTTTTAAATTAAGCGATGAAGAGTGTATCACAGAGAGGTTTGTCTATTCCCAGTGGGTAAACTAATTTCCTAATTAAGTTCCTATTGTCCACTTTACCAAAAAGGAAATGATATACACTTCTAAATTATAGTGCCAGTCATGATTTAGGAAACAGTATGCTCACCAACGTAGAGCTGAAAGTGTCCTGATAAGGATGGAGTAAATTCCCAAAAACAGTTGTGCCATAATTTAATGGCTAAAAAAAAAAAAAATCTAAATGTGAGATTTTCCGTCACTGGTGAAGTGGACATTTGCCTTGTAGGATGTGCTGCCCTGAAGGATTTTGGTGAGCTGATTGTTGGTTTTTATAGCCATGACGTATAAGTGACTGTGTGTGAGCATTTTGCTAGATACCCACATGTTAGGAATATGTAAGTCATCTTAGGTATGCTCTGAGACAATCAAATTTCAGTTATGAAAATCTGAATGGACTGAACAAATATAATGAAGCTGTGTGCAAACACACTGTTGGGCCCTTTAAAACAACAAACTTTAAGAATTTGGGGGTTTTAGAAATGTTACAACTATACATGTATCTTGTGGAGTATACAAGGGTGGAGCATTGGCTTTGGAATCAGAATCACTAAACTTTGAATCTTTTAATTTAATGTAACCCTGACTTCATAGTCAGTAATTTGTGGTGTGGTGTGTGTGTGTGTGTGTGTGTGTGTGTGTGTGTGTGGTACAGTGTGTGTAGGGGTTGTGGGTGTGCATGTGTATGCCTATAGATGTAGATGAAGGGCTAGAAGGCAAAGGAAAACCTCAGGTGTTCCTCGAGAGTAATAACCTGTTTTGTTGAGATAGCATGTCTCATTGACTTAGAGCATGAGTAAGACAGTCTGTTGGTTGTGAATCTGCTTGTTTTACTTACTTAGTGCTGGGATTAAAAGTACCATGCATGAACACACATGAGAGATTGGACTCATGTCCTTGGGCTTGAGTGACAAGCACTTCACAGGCTGAGCTATCATATTTAACTTTTAAATATAACAGCTATCATGTTTAACTTTTAGAGAAAAATAAAAGTATGTTAAAGAATTGTATCTAAGTGTCTAAGATTTAATAATCTCAAACCTTCCTAGAATCAAGCATGAGGCAAGGGCTCAGGATCTATATGTGATAGACAAATACTCTTGGTTTTCAAAAAGATTACATCCTCCATTAAGCCCATCAGAAGCTGCATATTCCATATAGGGAAAATTCATTTACTACTTCTAAATTACTTAACATCAGTGATTATTCTACTGTGTCTTAAATAAGCTGTGTCCTGGGTATTTCCATTTGCCAACATCACTTATCACAAAACCTACTTAATAATAAATAGTTCACTTACAAGCAGGTGGGCATCTCAGAAATTATAGAACACAAAACCACAAAACACAACATCCAAAACCTCAGTTGTGTCATGTGGCAGCCTGAGAGCTGTGTCTCGCTGTCACTGTCCAGAATCAAAGAAAAGGACCATAGTCCTGTCTGTAATCAAAATGAATACATCAAAGTGAGGTTTTTACTGAGAGTGCGAAGCTTTGACACCATCAGAAAGCTGAAAAAGAGTCACTCAGATCATCCTAAGTTGGGAGCTACTTGTACAGCTATGTAACACAAGGCTATTTGCTTAACACAAAATGAATTACTTCCAACTGATTGATATGTATGCCAAATGCATGAGTTGGTTCTCTTACCTTTAAGAGGAATGGTTAAGCTACAGAAAATTTATTATGAACAAGCCAGTGTTAGATATTTGAAGTTTGGCTTTTCATTACTCTTATAACCTCAATGAAATAATTGTAACACTCCTACTATATGGTCAGTTCTTCTCATGTATTTTGACCACTTGTATCTTTATGTAGTAGTTTCTGTCTGCTACATCTCTTTGATGTTGCATTATACTTATACCCTCTGGGTATAAATATTTAGAATAGAACTACAAGTTATAGTTTCTTAGAAAGTGGTAGTAGTGGATCTCCTTCAGGGTTCATATCCTCACCAGCCAAGGGTAGTGGCTAGATTTCTAGTGCTAGGTAGGGATTCCATCCTGCTGAGCAGTCATTAAACAATGCTACCTGAGGAAGATATAAATGGCACTGTCACACCTTTGGGGATATCTGTCATTCTGGTCATTAGGTTTGGTGGAAGTCACAGCTGAATAAGACTTTTCTCCCTTGGCAGCTTATGCGGCTCCTTATGCTACTATGTGTGCTAATCCTTAGTGGAGCAACCCCAGGTCACTTCCATCTCCAAGTTCTCCTTCCAGTGTGTGTGGTGTCTTCAGCAATAGTGTCTTCCATTTCTGGGAGGCAACTGAGGGCCATGACAAAAGAGGGAGCTGTGGTTTTGATGAGATTAAAGTTGAGCTCTTTTCCTGAATTTCAAATAGGGTTGAGTCTCTGATTCAAGTAAGCGGAAAATAAAGTGGCAACATCGTGATTCCAAAGTGGTTTAGGAAGTTCCAGATCATCATAACAATGATTAATATCATTTGTTAAGCGCCTTGTGAGAGCCAATGCCATTGGGAAGTACTTGCATGTAATCCACACAATAGTTATCTCTGTGTTACCTTGGTGACCAGTGAGGTTCAAAAATACTTAGTAACTTGTACAAAGCAAAGGCAGCAAGGGACCAGTGTGATAACACACTCCTGGGATCTCCAGTTAATCAGAAGGCTGAGGCAGGAGAATTTTCTTGAGTCCCATGAGTTCAAGATGTGTATGGATGACATATCTGGGCCTAGCTCTACTTAGCTGGCTCAATCAAGGAAACAAACAAGCAATCAAACAAACCTTGGATAGCTTTTCATAGGATCCCTGTTGAAGTCAGTTCAAATGTAAACATGGCCTGAAGACTGCTTGATTAGACAAAGCATTCGAGGTTCAGACTTGCTTAATTTTGTTGTTGGCTCTATTGTTGTTTTTGTTGGATTGATCCTAGAGCTTTGAACATTCTAAGCAGGAGCTCTACTATGGGGTTACACTCCTGGCGACAACCCTGCTTACTTGCGCAACAATAAGTAAAACTTAACTTGATCTATTTCTTACAAATGCCTATAAGAAAAACAGAAACAAAACTTAGGCTCAACGAATCAGACATGACAAACTCAAAATGATATAAGTAGGGACTTCCCGAAGGGGTAGACCAATTACAACAGCTGCATGACTGTAACCAAAGATTTTCTATTTTACTTCTGTGTCCTACTGGAGGCTCACTTGTCTTTCCCTTCTAGGAATTTCCGAGCCACTTCTGGTTTGGAGCTGTCCAATTCAAGAATCACCACTCCAGTGAACTTCATTGTGCCTTACTTTATCTCTTTACCATTCTTTGATTCACAAATATGAACTAGTATAGTGTGTAAATGCCCATCCCTCTTGGATGTCTTTCCTGTTTTCCCTTTCTTAATAGATCTGAGCATGGTACTAGACCCTTTAAGTTTCCTGACTTTTATACCCAGCAGAAATTATTAAAAGACCACAGCTTAACAGCATGCCAGAGCAGCCAGTCTCAACATAATTAACAAAATATGTTTGACATGTCTGTTGCAACACCGTGTTTATGGCCCTATAAATGACACATGGATAGCATATTTTAATTACTTGCCTCTGCTTTGGTTTTCACTATATTTTCAGAGTTCAAGGAGAAGACCATGTATCATCTTAAGTTGAGCATCCTGTGCATAGCACACTATACAACTGTGGTGGTTTGAATATGCTTGGATTAGGGAGTGGCACTATTAGGAGGTGTGACCTTGTTGGAGTAAGTGTGGGCCTTATTGTATCACTGTGGGGGTGGGCTTGGAGACCCTCCTCTTTTCTGCCTAGAAGCTAGTCTTTTCTTGTCTCTGTCTACCTTTAGATGAAGATGCAGAAGTCTCAGCTCCTTCAGTGCTATTGTCTGCCAGGATGCTGCCATGCTCCCTTCTTGATGATAATGGACTGAACCTCTGACTCTATAAGTCACTCCCAATTAAATGTTATCCCTTATAAGAGTTGCCTTGGGCATGGTGTCTGTTCACAGTGATAAAACCCTAACTAAGACACCAACACAAAACCCAAATGAAACACAGGTTATTGCTTGATAATAAAAAATAGGTAATATTTATTAAGAACTAACCCTGTGCCATGTGCTGAGCTAGGCAGTTTGCTTACGATGATTTAGCCAAAAAAATAAATTCCATGAGATAATGATATTCCCAATTTACAGTGATGATGCTGAAACTCTGGGTCAGTTCAAATTATGTGTACAAGGTTGCAGGACCCAACCCAACTATTCTGACCCACAAAACTACGCTTGGAACCACTACAATGGTTGTTCATAAAAATGCATGTAAGAGGCTGGCGAGATGACTTAGTGAGTAAAAGAGCCTTGAAGCCAAGCAATCTTTCTCTCAGGAGAAAATGTAATCCAAAGCTTTCCCCTGAGTTCCACATTCATGGACATATACATGTGTTCATAATAAAGAATAAATAGAAAAGATGAATGAATATTAATGAATAAATAGAAAAAATTAAAGAAGATTCATAAAATATACTTGTAATTTCATAGTACACCTATATTACTATTACTATTACTATACCACTTTTGAAAAGTGAGTTTTAAGAACTATGACAGGTGACGTTTGAATTTTATTTTGAAACATTCTCAGGTAATTATTAACTATATCTCATTGTTCTTCTTTGAGAACATGACACACACACACATACACACATACATATATACACTCATACACACATTCTCACAAATGAAAGAGAACATTATTGTCTTAGACAAATCTCCTTCATTTTCCAATTCATTTTCCACTGCAGCTGCTTCAGGCACTATCCAGTGTCACAGTACAGAGATGATTAACACTAACAGTACTCACAGCCTAGTGAAAGACAGCAACATGATTACATGATCACAATGGGACGGTCATCTAGAGAATCAAATGACATCCTGCCTATGTGAATGAGATTTGCCTGAGACAATATTGAATAGGGAAAAAGAATCACCTGGAAAGAAATGAAGAAGGTGGTATCTTGGGAGGAGCACAGGAAAGATGATTCTTTTGAGTAAAAACTGGGTCTAAGAGACATGATCGCTGATGTGAAAGTCCTCAGCAGGCACCTTCAATCTCCCTCTTCTCTCTCAAGGCTGCATCTTCAAAATAGAATACCAGTAAGTCTGGGAATATCAGCACTCCAGGCTGAACCAGAGCACTGTGCTGTCCACTGTAAATATGCTTCTAACCAGCACATGGAAATAGTCTTCTATTTATTTATTGTTTTAATGCAGCGATTGATCGTGGCTGTTGTACAGAATCATGAGGTTTCTAAGGATTTCAGCACACCTTTTAGATACCCTGAGGGTCCGCCCTCTGAAATCAATGAAATGCCTCATGAGCATATTCTTTCAGAAATAAGACCTTCAAAAAAACCAGGCACATAACCCCCTCCAATTTCCTATGGAAGACATTATTCAAATATCCTCGAGTGACGGATGGTCTAATAATTTGCAAAAACGTGCTCCTTACACTCTGAGGTCAGCCCCGTTTTACTTAAAAGTTTATACTCACACAAGTACCATCTGGAGCCCACATCCTCTGTCTTAAGCTTCAAATAAATCCTGATTTACCTCAGAAATGTTTGCCAAAAGTCTGCCTGCTGGAGAAGTGGCTAATTTCTCCTCTCTGAACATGCCTTTGCAGTATGTGAAACACAGTAGACATGTAGTAAGATGCTCTGGGATGCTACAAAAAAAGACCTATTGAGAAACAAAGGCTGGGCAACCTCAGTTGTCTGAGAAGAGAGGGAGGACTGAATCTGGCAAGAGGCAGGTTTGTTTTGTTTTGTTTTGTTCCTTTTGCTTTCTTCTTTCTGGCTGGAGTCTAAGCCACAATAAAGCTCCCCGTGCAGCATCAGCACTATGACTCAATGCCACAGCAGTTTCTTCACCAAACACTCTCCAGCTCATGGAATGTATCAGTCTGGGACACACTGTGATCTGACGAAGTATCTGTAGAGTAAAAAACAAACAAAACAAACCAAACAAACAAACAAACAAACAAAAACACTAAAGAGAAAGTGGGTAGGGAGGGGTCAAGATACTGCTTAGTGGATACAGCACTTGACAGGCAAATATAAGGAACTGAATTCAGGTCCCTAGAATGCATGTAAAGCTGGACACACCCACACATGACTGCAGTCCCAGAATACTTAAGATGAGTTGGGAGGCTGAAACAGGAGAATCCACAGAAACCCGTAGACCAGCTAGGCCAGCCTAGATGATGGCAATGATGCTCTATCTTAAACAAGGTGGAAGGTGAGGACCCACATCTGAGGTTCTATGATCTCCCTTCATATGTACAAACATTTAAACACACACACACACACACACACATCTTGAAAGGCTCATATAACCATTTGGTTCTTCATGAAGCCTGAGCCATGCTTTTGGTGAACTCTACTCCACAGCCAGTCCTTTGTTTATGGCTACCGCCTTGCAAAAGGACCTTAGTGAAAATGCCTTCTTTCTGGGTCAAAAACCAATGTACATAAATGATTTCCCTGATAATTCTAAAGTGTTACCCAAGTCTAGCTCTGATTGTAATGTATACAGAAAAATGCCTTAAGCCTTTGAATCTAAGAAATGAAGCTCATATACCTGCTGCTGCTGCTGCTGCTGTTGTGTGTGTGTGTGTGTGTGTGTGTGTGTGTACACGCATACATGCACTGTGACTGTGTGTGGCTGCTCTCATGCACGCATACATACACTGTGAGCAGTGAGGAGCTTGCCAGGACCGGAAGTGGACCACTCCTGTACTTCATATTGAGTTCCCTTAAAAGCAGGAAATACCCCTTCCTTTTTAAAGGGGAGTGTCAACACTGGCAGGACTCTTTCTTGAGTTTGATTCATAGTCTTTTAAGTCAATTCCTGGTAGGACGTGAGTCCTACGTACACACATGTTTTTCTTTTCCAGAACCGGGGAAATGCGTAACTCCTAGGTATTGGACCAGGAAGAACACCTAGAGCTTTAGCTCTAGTGGGTAATAGTTAAAATAGTTTTGTGGGTAATAGTTAAAAATATGACATTAAGTCACCTGGAATTTCGTTATGTAGCAATAACATTTTTACCACTTTTATTTTTTAAAAATCCTATTTTAAAAAATAAAATTATCATAATGATAAGTAAAATCCTAGAGAATGTATTTTTTTACTAAAAAAAAGTGTAAGCATTTTTCTTGCATGTTTAATTCTAGGCATTTTCAAAATCACCACTTGAAAATTCATTGAATCCATATGAGAGACTGTCAGTAAAGTCTACCTGGATCATACATCAGTACTGTTAATAGCAAGGGACCCACCAGAAAGACCCAACTTGGTTTTCCCCTGAAGAAAGTGAACTGGCTCCTGAGCAAAATTGAAGTGCCAGCATTTACCAAGAACTGCTTCATATCAAGATACTTGTTTAGTATTTTACAGATGCTAATTTTGAGTAATCTTTACAAACTATATGCAGCTATTCCTACTTCTTCCCCCTTTATAGACCAGGAGCAATCTGGGAGCTGAGTCCACAAAGAAAGTATATGACCTTGACGTGGTGGCCCAAGCCCATCCTCACCGCTGCATCCTTCCCTTCTCCAGACATTTAAAACTGGTTCCCCCAAAGTCTTGTTTCTTCCTACACTCAGGCCTGGGGCTTTCTACAGACAGTCACCCACCCTCACTTTCCACATCTCCATGAAACAGCCCTGCTTCATGGCTAGTGCTCCTGACACATGGTCTCTTGACAAAGTACTTTTGCTTCTTGCTTCTCAGAATGGAGACTGATGACTTTTGCAGTTCACTTCTACATTTGCCTCTCTGTCCTAGGCTAAGACTCCATGAGTCCCTGCATCTATCCATCTCACAATCCATAGTGTAAAGGGTAGACTGGTGAGTGCCACACCATTCTCAGTGTTTTAAACAGCCATCTGCCAGCTGCTATCAGCTCATTTCTAATCCTGTGGTGTTAAGTTCTGCAAAGATAAAGAACAAAGGATGAGAGCAGCCATTCAACTGTACTTTCAGACTTGTTTGGAAAAAGAGCTGGACTCTGGAAGATTCTTCCATTTTAAGTTAATTCTGGACCAAAAGCTATAGCCTACCCAAGTCCACTTTTGCCAAGAGAATATGCAGACTGCTTCTGCATTCCAATTGCAACACCATGAAACTTCAAGCTCAGAAGTTTCAAATAAAGGAGGCACCAAATAAAGGAGGTAGGAATGGAATAAGAGGTTGGTTTTATTATTATTTTTATTGTTGTTATCATTATTTTATTATAATGCTATCTCATTATTAGTTCAAGCTGGCCTTGACTTCAAGATCCTCTTGCCACAGCCTCCTGAGTTCTAGGATTCCAGATACGTAATTCTGAATTTCCTTGGCTAGGATTAGTAATTGCTAAATTGTCTTGTTCTAAGGTACACCAATTACACATACTTCCTTTAGGAAGGGTAATATCCCTTCAGATTCCACAGTTAAAGGAAATGCTGCCCCAAGCCCTGCCTTGGAATTTCACAATGGATATTAGCCCATCTGAGAAGCTGAAGGTTGGAGAAGGGAGGGTCTGAGGGGATGGGCTCAGTACATCTGAGTTTATTTTGCATGTTTAGCTCTCGAGAGCTGTCTTAGCTTAGATTTCACCAAAAGCAGATCTGGAGATAAGGATTCAGTGCAAACAGTTTTACTTAGAAGGTGAGTGTGTAAGAAGTATTAGCAGGGGAGACAGGAGACTGGGCTGGAAATAGAAAGCAACTCAACTTAAATTAAGGAACTAATTTAAATTTTTTGGACGACCAGTACTCTGGACAGCTTTGAGGAATGTGCTTCACAGATGTCTTACGGATCGAGGAGTTGGTTACTTAAAATGCTCAGCAGCCATAGTAAATGGAATTCCTTCTTCTGGGGAAAGGAACACACTCTATGTACAGTATTTCCAATTTACCTAGCACAGCACAGCAAGAGAACATGACCTTAGTGATGATGGTGACAGCAGGTGCTTGCCACGGTGCCTTTGAGTCATTGTGCAGTACAGGCAATGTTGACTGACAGGCCTGCAGCATAACGATGTGGGAAGCATGCTCTCCCCTCTGTCTTTTTTTATTTCAAGCAGGAATCACAGGAAGGTCTGGTAGGAGTAGTATTTGAGAAACAGAAATAGGAAAGCAGAATGCCCAATGCATTCGAGTAGTCGAATGAATTCTAAAAAGCTCTGATTTAGCTTGACACACAGAGACAACATTATTCTATATCTGGTAAAACTCCAAAAGGAATTCCCATAAATGCCACCAAATACCAAGTCCATAAATTTCAGGCTCAGCAGAAATAGCCTTGGAAAAATCGTAATGAGTAGGGTGCTGCCACACACAAGAGCTTCAAAATTCCAAACATCATCAGGTTTTAACTTTATCTGTCTGTAAAACAGCAAAGTTATCTTTCCTCAGCAATGGCAGAGGATGGCATGCTACCTGGGCGCTGGAGACGATGATCACAGGCTGTTACTTAGAAAGGAAGATAGTTGTAGGCATAAAGGCTATGAGGACCCTTTCTTAATGAGGCTACATCTGCTAAAGTCAGATCATACCATCCTGGTAGAGAAAAACAACTGAACGTCACGGTAAGTATCAAAAAGACAATAGAAAGGATAATGAGGAGAGAGAGACCGGGGAGAACAAAGTGAGGCTGAGTGATCCAGAATGATGTCTCAGAAGAAGGAAAGTATTAGCTGACTCGGCTTTGATAGGATGGAACAGGAGAAATGGCATGTTGGGAGCTATGAGTGTGCAAATACCCTATGATGAGAACACAACTGGAGTAGTTCAGGAATACAAGAGAGGTAGCAAATATCATAAAAGGCAGGCTGTGATTAGAAAAGTTAGGCAAGAAAGGCTGCCATCAGAACTCTCTCTCTCTCTCTCTCTCTCTCTCTCTCTCTCTCTCTCTCTCTCTCTCTGTGTGTGTGTGTGTGTGTGTGTGTGTGTGTGTGTGTGCATGTGCACATGTGTGCGTGCAGGTGCATGTACATGTAGAGGCCAATCTCAGATGTCATTCCTCAGGTACCATTCATGTTCTTTTTCAGGCAGAGTCTCTTAGTACCTAGGTCAGCTGGATAGGGATCCCAAGGGGTTCACCAGTGCCATCTTCAGCAGAACTGGGGTGGATGAGAAATGGGGCTCCTTCATTATGATCTGCTTCTTTAATAGAAGTGGAAATTCAATATATTCTTTTCAGTTCTCTTTTGTTCTAAGGAAGCAGTCTATAAAACCAGCAAATCACACTTGCTGCACAACTTATGCTACTCCGTGCACTGCGGAGCAACCTCAGAAGGAAATTCCCTCAAGTGTCTCTGGGAGACCAGGCCAGGATGGCTTATCCTGTTCTTTGACTTTTCTTTCCAAGATCTCAAGCCATCTCACAAATTGAAACCAGTCCTTAAAAACTGCATGTCAACCTTCTCTTCAAAGACTCTCTAGTTCTAGTTTCAGAAGACAATAGCTTCAGGAAACAGAACACATCCTTAATATGACCTTTTCCTGTTGGAAGGAGCTGGGCTCGGGGTCTCTATAGAGACACTTGTTGATGTACAGTCTCAACCCTGGCAAGGCAAACACTATGTACTGTCAGTGCCTGGAGCCAGGATTCCCATGATGCAGCTACAAAATTTCGCTTTGTGCCATAAGAAAGGGCTGTGGTGGATCAGTTTTAAGAACACATTATCCATGAGTGTCAAAAGGTGTTGATTATATAGTGTCTAGCAAGGTCAGGCTCAGGAGCAGAGAAGGAAGAGCCCCATGCTTGGGCTGACATCATGGCAGGGGTATCTATTCTCCATGGAAGCATTACTCTCGAGCAGGAAGCAATCTCAATTCTCTGTCAATGCCTATCACACACCTGATCTATGCTCTTTAGGAAGGAGAAATTCACAGGTCCCAGGTGCCAGTTATACTGACCTCTTAAAGGGGAAAGACATAATTGACCACCTAATAATTCCAGGCACCATGAAATCAGTGTTGGAAGATACGTTCACGTTGAGAAAGTCAGGAGCATGGAAAGAACAGTAGATCGTGCTCACAGCCTCCTTTGACTTGATGGCACCTAACTGACTATGCAGATGCCTCTGCTTCCTTGATCTCACAAATTAATAGACCCACACACGTTTCTCATGGGAAGTATGCGAGGGCCTTGGAGTGTAGCATGGCAAAGTTGACATAGGACTGTTTGTTTCCTCATTGGCAAAAGTGCGCGTCAATTGGTCCTGCCTGAGCTATTTTTACTTTCAGAGCATTTCTATGGCAACACCAGATGTAGCCAGAGTAGCCACTGTTGATGTCATGAGCTGCCAGCCATCTACTTAGAAGGGAGGTGTAGGCATTCAAGTGTAGGACCCTGAAGGCACTAGACTCTTCCCTACTTCAAAATATCTTTTAAAATAAAACCTTAAGATCTTATCACAAAATAATACAGGATGGTTACAAGTTATTCTGAAATGTAAGTCTAGAAAAAAGGAAGGTTTAAAAATCCAGTCTAGAGTATATGGTTTTGCTTGTATTACATCCCTTACTTGAGAATGCCAGTTCTCTAGACTGTTCTGTAATCCCACTCGATCTACTCGGACTGGATGGAGCTGACTCTAACTTAGGGTGGGACAGCGAATCTGAAAACCCTGGGGAACAAATCTTTTGCATGGGGCTTCTGTTGAAGTTACTGACAGATGTTCTTGTTTCCTGGGCTCCAGAGGGCAGGATTAGTAAGTATGGAGAACAGAGAAGGGAGCAAATGCCAATTTTCTAGGAGTAGGGTAGGCTGTGAGCAGGCCCAGAGGCACTTTAAAGCCCCAATGCTTGCCCCATCTGGAGTTATTAACAGCCCCTTCTGTACATAACCCAGTGGGACCCTTCTAGTTTTCACTTACACTGAGTTCGGCTGAGATTCTGTGCTTACAAGTGGAATCATTTTGACTAGCTACTCAAAAAGAAGCATTGCAATTTGTGTATTCTATCCTGTCAGTATTCATCCTCTTTTTCTCCTTCTCCTTCTCCTTCTCCTTCTTCTCCTCCTTCTCCTTCTCCTTCTTCTCCTCCTCCTCCTCCTCTTCCTTCTCCTTCTCCTTCTCCTTCTCCTTCTCCTTCTCCTTCTCCTTCTCCTCCTCCTCCTCCTCCTCCTCCTCCTCCTCCTCC
>NC_034591.1:110087315-110106412 GCF_900095145.1 Mus pahari
CTTCCTTAATCTTTCCTTCTCCTGCTCCTTCCTCCTTTCCTCCTCTTCCTTTTTCCTTTTCCTCCTCCTCCTCCTCCGCTTCTTCTTCTCCTTTTTTCCTCCTCCCTCACTCCCTTCTTTCTTTTCCTCCTTCTCCTTCTTCCTCCTCCTCATTTTCTCCTCCTCCCCCCTCTTCTGTCACTCACTTTGATTATTTTTGAATGAATAATTGTATTGATCTACACATTTAAATGCTTTCTTTCCTTGCTCATCTTACATGTCCTGTGGGTGCTGAGCCTCTAGTCCTTCAGCAGAGGCATGAGGTGGCTGCCTCTCTCTAATCCCCCTGCCTCCAGGCTTCTTCCTCAGTAGCAGGTACTCAGAAGGATGGAAACTCTCATGACACCCACCCATTGTCAGTTTCTCCCACACTGCCCTGTACCAGTGGGCTGGAGACCATCAGCTCTCATAAAGGCTTTGGCCTGAGGTCAGCTTGGATGCCTGCCTGGTCTTTCAAAGCACTTTCCGTCTACTGTCTCCAAATGCAGCATTTTCCATAAACATCTTTTGTTTCTTTTTTCTTTCTTTTTATTTTTATTTTTTTAAGTAGAAAGATAGTCAAAGATGGGCAGATGGTCTATTAGTGATAATCCAGAGACACACAGCACAAGGATTCTATTGGCTTCCAAATGACCATTTGGAGTGCGACTGAAGTTTTAAATTATTGTAATAGCATGAGGGCAATGGTAGTTCTGAGTCTTAAAGACTTCGGAGGTGCAGTGGCCTTTGCATTACCGTTAGCATGGTGAAATAGCACAGGCTACAGAACATTTGCTACCAATTATGGCACTAGCTCACTGTGCTTATAGCGCAAAAATAACAGTGAGACTTGTTTTTCTGATCTCTCCCCAGGATTTGTAGACTATTTGTTTTAATTATCTTATAGATAAATATGGATGAAAAAATCCAACATAGATGGGATTTTCTATAACAAAGAACACCCCAGTTGTCTTTGGACGTGAATGCTGATCTTAATTTAATAAAAACTAAATCAGGCAATGCTAGAAGTTCTAATGCAAGGATATATTTACAAGGAAGGAAGTGCCATGGGTCAGAAGATAAACATGGGGTTTGGAACCAAGCTTGTGGGTCATACCCACTCCTCTTTGTTGAGCTGCAGTTCTCAACCTGTGGCTCTCAACCCCTCAGAGGTCAAATGACCCTTTCACAGAGGTCGTGTGAGACACCAGAAAACACAGATACTTACATTATGATTCATAAGAATAGCAAAATTAAGCCGGGCGTGGTGGCACACTCCTTTAATCCCAGTACTCGGGAGGCAGAGGCAGGCAGATTTCTGAGTTCGAGGCCAGCCTGGTCACAAAGTGAGTTCCAGGACAGCCAGGGCTATACAGAGAAACCCTGTATCAAAAAAAAAAAAAAAAACAAACAAACAAACAAAAAAACACAACAAAAAACAAAAAACAAAAAACAAAAAACAAAAAACAAAAAACAAAAAACAGAAAAACAAACAATAGCAGAATTACAGTTATGAAGTAGCAACAAAAATAATTTTAGGGTTGGAGGGGTCATCACAACATAGAGAACAGTATCAAAGGATCGCAGATTAGGAAAGTTAAGAATCACTGTGTCGCACTAGTAAGTCTCTCACTGACAGACATTTAAGCTGTGAGGTATGGCACTATGGCCATTGAATGTCCTTTTTGTAAATGTTTGTTAATCACTTGAGAATTTCATACATTATATTTTGTTCTCAAATCAAGTCCAATTTCTGTATATGTCTTGGGCATGTAGTCAACCCTACCAGAGGCCATGCTACTAAAGAAAACTAACTATCCTCCCCCAGCCCCGGCAGCAGCTCCCCGGCTAGGTCAGGACTTCATATCCACATTCCCGTTCATGCTGGGCCTGTTTCCTCTTCTGGAGGCTGCCACTTCACTCACATACTGCTGTACTTTGTCAAATGGAAGCTTTTTTAGTTCCACGAGGTCCCATTCATTGTTGGACTTAATGCCTGTGTATCAGGGTCCTGTTCCAAAAGTCCTTTCCTGTGCCCGTGGTTGAAATATATTTCCTCCATTATCCTCTTCCAGCTTCAGCATATCAGGTCTTATGTTGAGGTCCTTGAATGTGGAGTCGGGCTTTGTGCAGAATGAGAGATAAAGACCTGGCTTCGCCCTTCATGGTGCTCTCCAGTTTGACCAGCACTGTTTGTTGCAGATGATGTCTTCTCTACACTGTGTGTTGTCGATTTCTTTGTAAAAAATCAGGTTCTTTAGAAGCATGGCCTTTTATGTGTGTCCCCAATTACATTCCACTGATCAGCGTGCGTCTGTTTTTATCCCAGTACCATGCTGATTTTACTACTGTATCTCTGAACTACAATTGGAAATCTAAGGTAATGATCCCTCCAACAATTATTTGCTAAGGAGTGTTTTGGGTACCTGTTGGGTTTCAGACCCTGAGACAAGGGGCTGAGTTGCATATTTTACTTATCAAAGTAGACACGGCCTCCAGGTTTTCCCAGCATCTCTCGGTCCCTACCTGGCATACCCTGCCCCCAACCCTGAACTTTTCAGAGCAGGGCTTGGCTTCGCTAAGAGCCTCTTCCAGATATAATCCAGACATTCAGATTTCCTTTCTCTTTCCTGCTCTCCCTCCCTTCCTCTCTCCTTCTCTTCTTTCTCTGCACACACTTTTCCCTCTTTCCCCTCCCTTTTCTTTCCCTTCCCATGGCTACTTCCCTGGCCACAGTCCTTGGGCCCAGTCTCCCGCACCTGTCTTTCTCAAAGACAGGCATCTGTCCTTGAGGCCAGGAAACTTGTAGGAAAGTAGATTTCCTATCAACCCACATTTAATATAATCTAATCTGGCTTGAAATAGCCCGTTTCATCCACAAAGAAATAGCTTATTACTACCCTTGGTATTTCGTGTTTTCATTTGAAATTTATGATAAGTTTTTCAATTTCTGTGAAGATATGCATTTAAATTTTGATGAGAATTGCATTAAATCCATAGATCTTTTGGGGTAAGATGATCATTTTCACCATAGTCTATAAATCCAGAAGTCTTTCTATCATTTGGTGTCTTAAGGTTTTTTATTCACTGAATAAATGCTTTTATTATATGTTTTCCACTTACTTGATGTAATTTACTTCCATATATATGTAGGAATATATATTTGTATATATTACTTTATATATTATTATATATCTATTTTTATATATTATGTAAATATGTATATTTACTATTTGTTTTATTTATATATTTATTATATATTTTATAATGTATAATATTATATACCATTATAATATGTATATTTATATTTTTTCATTCAATTCTAGGAATTTTTAAAATTCCTTCTTGATTTCTTTCTTTACACTGCTAGCATTTGGTCTGTGTTGCTTAGTTCCCAGGAGTTTGTGTATTCTCTGCAGTTGCTATTGTTGTTGATATCTAGCTTTATGCCATTGTTCAGACAGAATGCAGGATATGATTTCAATTTTCCTATATTTGTTTAGACTTGCTTTATATCCCAATATGTGGTTAATTTTGGAGAAAGTTCCAGGGGCTCCTGCCGAGAATATCCTGTATTCTTTAGTGCTTGGCTGGAAATTTCTGTCGATATCTGTTAGATCTATTTGATTTATGGTATAATTTAACTCCAGAGTTTCTCTGCTTAGGTTTTTCCAGATGACCTTTTCATTGGTAAGAATAAGTAATAATTGGTATTGGTAATAATAAGTAGTGAGGTCACTCACTATCACTGTGTTGTGTTTAAACTGCAGTTTTAGATATAATAGTATTTCTTTTATAAATCTGGGTGCATTTGTGTTAGAAACATACATGTTTAGGATTGAAACATGCTGTTGGTAGATTTCTCTTTACTGAGCATGAAGTGACCCTCTATATCTCTTTTGACTAGTTGTTATTTGAAGTATATTTTGTTGGATGTTGGAATAGCTGTGCCTGCTTTTCTTTTAGTTTCATGAACTACCTTTCTTGCTCTTTTTACCATGAGTCAGTATCAGTTTTTGATGGTGAGATGTGTTTGTTGGAGGCAACAAAAAGATGGGAACTGATTTCTAATCAATCTGTTAGTAGGTATCTCATTACTGGGGAAATGATACAGTTAACATTGGAGAATTATTATTGAATAATGTGTATTAATTCTTGTTATTTTGTTGTGGTGAGTTTTTAGATCTCATTTTATAATGAATTCATTGTGGAAATTCTTTTTTAAAATATTTATTTACTTTTATTTTATGTATCTCTTTACCCCAGTTCTGGGATGGGTAGGATGGAGACAGGTAGATCCCTGGAGCTTCCTGGCTAGACAGTCTAGTGGAAGTCCAATTTTAGTGAAACATTGTTTCAAAAAATAAGGAGGAGGGCAATTGAAGAAGGCACTGGTGTGCTGAATAGTTTGATACCAACTTGACACAAGCTAAAGTCATCCAAGAGGAGGGAAGTTCGATTAATAAAATACCTCCGTATGATCAACTTGTAGGCAAACCTTTAAGGAATTTTTATCAGTGATTGATTGAGGACCCAGCCCATTGTGGATGATACCATCCCTCATAGTCCTGGGTTCTAAAACAATACAGGCTGAGCAGGTCAGGATGAACAACCCATGAAGTGGCAGTCCTCCACAGGCCTCTGCATCATTTCCTCCCTCCAGGTTCCTTCCTTGTGTGAGTTCCTATCCTCATTGCTTTTGATAATGAACTGTTATATGGAACTGTGTGATTCTTTCCTCTCTCTCTCTCTCTCTCTCTCTCTCTCTCTCTCTCTCTCTGTATGTGCGCGCGCACATGTGTGTGTGTGTGTGTGTGTGTGTGTGTGCGCGCGTGTGTGAGTGTGCATGTGTGTGAGTCTACCTGGTGTCCTTGAAATTTTGTAGAGGGCATCAGAACCAGGGAACTGGAGTTACGGACATTTGTAGGCTACCATGTAGGTGCTAGAAACTATTAACCTCTTCATAGTGAAGTATTCCTTCCAGTAGGCACTGTAGTCTTTGCTTAGTGATCATAAATTCCTCAAATCCATTTTTATCAAGGAAAAATTTCCTTTCTCTTTCTTTTATGACATAGTTTTGCGTAGAGAAGTGTAGGCTGGAATTTGTGGTCTTTTGTAAGCCCTCTGGCATTCTAGTCTCTATTGAAAAATCAGTTGTTATTCTGACGGACTTTTATACGTGACTTGTTCTTTCTTGAAGCTTTCAATATCCTTTCTTTGTTCTATGTATTTAGGGTTTAGGTTTTTGTATGATGAGAAGATTTTCACTTTTGATCCTATTTGTTGTTCTATATGCCTCATGCAAATGTTTATTTAATGAAAGAGAAAACTGAACCTCATAGCCATTAAATTATTTTCCCAAAGACAGAACAAAAACAACCAAGCAGAGTATCCTACTTTAGTCTCTAGTAATATAACAGCCACATTATTGCAAATGAAGGTTTTGTGTGTATATGTGTAGTATGTGCATGTGCTCATGTGTGCATGTGTACATGTGTAAGTGTGCACCTATGTGTGTGAGTGTGTGTGTGTGTGTGTGTGTGTGTGTGTGTGTGTACATGAAGGGGTCAGAGGTCAATGTCAGGTCAGAGGTCAAATTTTTTCAGTTTCCTTCTATCTTAGATTCTGACACAAGGTTTCTCTGTGACCTTGCAGTTCAGCAATTGCACTAATCTAATCTCAGTAGTCAGTGAGCTCCAGGATCCATCTTTACCTTAACCATCCCCAACACCAGAACTACACTATTATGTCTGGCTTTTGTAATGCAGGTTTTAAAATTAAGGAAACAATGCTGGAGAGATTGTTTAGCATATCAAAACACTTGTTGCTTTTCCAGAGGGCCTGGGTTTGATTCCTGGAACCCACACAACAGCTCACAACAGCTTATAATTGCAATCCCAGGGAATCTGATGCCTTCTTTGGGCCATTGAAAGCAACAGGCATGCATGTGGAGCACAGACACATTTTCAGGCAAACACTCATACGCATAAAGTATTATTTTAAAGTTAGTAAAATTAAGATAGTATAGAACCTAATAACAAGAGAGCCATACACTAGAGCCCATGGCACTCATACAGAGCCATAGCCTAGTCAGCATGAAAAGAAAAGGCAGAAGAAGAAGTGGACTTCAAGCTCAATAATATATTTAAAATTTAAAAAATCGTATGTGCTTTATTCTTGGTTCGGGTGATATTTCTCTAGTAATAGTTTTCACTCATTTGCCTGGACAGTTTAAACTTGCCAACTTTTATTTTTATTTTAGGTATCTTAGTAAGAATCCATCATTGCCAAAAAAAAAAAAAAAAAAAAATAGTCAAAGAGAAAGTGTGGAAAAACTGAGACTATAGAAGTAAGTCAGTTATATAAGGTTCTCATTCAGCTAACAAGGAACAGAGCTGAGCCCAGTCTTAAAAGAAATCCCTAACTTGTCCTTATGACACATACTGCAACATGATGCTTCAGACATGAACAAGTCAAACTTAGAGGTGTTTCCCTTTGATTCTGGGAATGACTGAAGAATCCTTCTATTTCCATATTGTAGAGAGCCAGTACTAGCCTATTGCCGCTCACCTTCTGAATCAAGTCTATTTTCTCCTCCAACGTCAACTCCTCCTGCTTAGTAAGCCTGTTTTAACAGCGTCTATGACACCATTGCATAGTTACCATCACAACACTGCGTGGTTACCTGTGCACGATGTGTGATGAATGCTACTTTGTGAGGACTGCGTGGTAAGTTCATCAGAGACTTGGCACTTCACAAGCTGCAGAGCAATCTGCTTTGTAAAAGGTCCTGGAGTTCTCTGCCACCAAGCCAGTTGGGAAGCCACCAATTCCTCAAATCACGATGGTCTTTTGCATCCCAGAAAAGGGAAACTGCATACTACTCCATACCAAGAACAAAGCAAGAAGCCTACCTTCTATCTGAGGGCTAAGTGCTTCCCCCTGCATGATGACCGTGTCGGATGTGGGAGTGGACTGGGTTGTGGATTCGGAGGCTCCTGCTGCCTTCCCGGTTTGTAAACCAAGAGCACTTGCTTCACCTCTTTATGCTCCTAAATCTCCTCCCACCCCCTTCTAATTCCAGGACACGGAGCAGGTAGGTTCTCTTCTTTCTCAAGAACAAAACCTAAGGGAACAAGCCCAAAGCATTGCTGGGAACATTCATCCAGAGACCATGAATGAACTGAGTCAGACATGAATAGTGTAAATCAGAATAAGAAAGAAAGAGAAGGAACCATTGCCCTTCAGGTGTATTTATTTCTAAGAGCTAAAGTCCAGCAAATTTTATAAATAAGACTCCCAAATTGTATAAAGTCCTCAATGCTACTACCTTCTGACCATTTAAGAGCACAAAACATACCTTGGGAGAAAGGACTCAAAGGCCAAAACCATAACCCACAAGGGTAGGTGGTTGGAGGGTGCTGAGCAGAAGAATACCCATTAGACCGACAGTGCCAACTTACCTGGACCTCTGGGAGCTCCCAGAGCCTAACCCACCAACAAAAGAACATGAACTGGCTGGTCTGAGGCTCCCTGCACATATCTAACAGAGGACTGACTGCCTTGCCTGGCCCCAGTAGGAGAGGATGTGCCTGTAGAGACTTGCTGCCCCAGAGAAGAGGGATGTCTTGGGGGGGGGGGCACCCTCTTTGAGGGAAGGGGTAGGGAACTCTGGGAGGGGAGACTGGAAGAGAGGGCAACATTTGGGATGTAAATAAATAAAATAATTATTTTTTTAAAAGAATACCCAATTTAGGGCAGAGAAGTATGAGTGCAGCAAATGTCAGAGGGAACTGGCAATGGCTCCAAAGAGATCCAGTTCTGGAGCGTGAGAGGGATGGCGGCTGAGTTCTGCTGTACAGCTGCTGAAGACTGAGACCCAACTCAGCTTTCACTACTTATATGGCACCAGACCAGACACTTAACTTCTCCAAGACCCCACCATTATCTTTAAAGCAGAAGCACTAACAGCAGTCTTCAGACAATACTGTTTCTGAGGATTAGGGAAGGTAATCTTGCATCTAAATATCTCAGTAAATATAAGTTACTGCTGTTAAGCAAATATCTTTATATTACTGAGATATTTTAAGTTACAGAATACTATTGAATGATCTTGTTTATACAAACAAAATTTTCCTTATGCATATATGTTTAGTTATACAAAGAAAACACAAACATAAACCTTTGAAAGATATAGAGACAAAATTATTCATCTCAGAAGTTACTTTTATCTGCCTTATATACTTGTGTGTCATTTGAGATTATTATCGTTATAATGATATTTTATTTTATGGAAATAGAAAAGTATAAAAGGAACAAATCAAACCACTCCGACCTTGAAGTGTAGGGTGTAATGTGCAGTCTAACCCAGGCTAGCGATTGCAAAGGATCAGATGACCCCAACCCAAAACCAGACAACAACAACAACAAAAACCAAGAACACAAAACAACTTGTCAAAATAGAAAATGGAAACCAAAAGAGGGACAAGTGCTCTGTGACAGGAGATGAGGTTGTAAAAAGCAGGAACACACACACACACACACACACACACACACACACACACACAC
The DNA here is from genome assembly GCF_900095145.1 of Mus pahari. NCBI lineage: Eukaryota > Metazoa > Chordata > Mammalia > Rodentia > Muridae > Mus > Mus pahari. Next base: position 110,095,902 of record NC_034591.1, read on the forward strand.
ACAAACACATTCTTTATGCCAAGAGCAGGTAAGAAGAAGGAGAGAAGACCAATGCTAAAGATGTTGAAATAACCCGCATGGAGATCAAAAATTTCATAAGCTTCATAATACACATTACAGTTTAATTGAAGTTCTCCTATACAGAGGATAATGCTCCCAGAAACCATTGCTTATAAAGCAAAATGCCGAGTTGCAGGTGTGGAATACAAAGGCACCATTGACCGAAGTATTCTGGGAACTAAAAATTAATTATGAAAAATATAAAGACCAGCTTGCTGGTGAGATTGAGGTTATTGAGACTATTGTTTGACCCCCAAAACTGATTTTAATTGAAAAGAATTCATTGCATTAGTCAAGTTGTGAAGAGCATTCAAAGTTTGAGTTTTCAATCAATATTACACAAATGAAAATAAACTTCTATCTTTGTTAGCATTGTCAGTGTTCATACCACCCAAGGGCTGGGGTACACTCCAAAGCCTCAAAGCTGCTGGGTAATCATTTGCCCACCGAGCTAATTTCTCAGTTCCCACAAAATGCCTCCCCTGCTCCTGAGTACTGTACCCAAGGCCTTAAACTTGCTAGGCAAGAGCTGACCCACTAAGGCACATTTCCATGTTTGTTTCCAGAAGAGGCTATTGACAAAGTATGACATATTGAAAATCATATCTAATATAATATTTTGATTTCTTCCTGAAACCATGAGCTCAAGGTTTTGAAGCTACTTTTAGGGGCTGGAGGAACTTGTCCCTCCCTAGTAGTGAAAGCCTCAGCTTTTCTCTACATGGAACTCTCCATAGAACCAGTTCGTCTTTGCTGTCAACTTGAAAGGCTCTAGAATCATCTAGAAGAGTGTTTCTCAACCCATGGTCACGATTCCTAGTCCCATTGGAAGACATGGATATTTATGTCACTATTCAGAAGAGTAGTAAAATTATAGTTATGAAGTAGCAACTTCATGGTCGGAGGTCACCACAACATGAGGAACTATAGTAAAGGATCATGGTATTAGGGAGGTTGAGAACCACTATTCTAGGAGATAAACCACGAGGAAAGCCTGTGGTGGATTGTTTAGATTAGGTTATACAAGGTAGGAAGCCTCTCTACTCTGGATGACACCATTCCCTGGGCTGGGATGATGGACTAAGTAAAAGGGTGAAAGGAACTAAGCCTTCATCACTTTTTGCTTCCTACCGGTATAACAGTGTGACCAGCTGCCTCAGGCTCTGGCTACAATGACCTCATGATGAAAGAGGACAGTATCCTCCAATTGAGAGTCAAAAGAAACTCTTGATTGAGTTGTGTGGTTGGGTAGGTTGTCTTTTTTTTTTTTTTTTTTGTTGTTGTTGTTGTTGTTGTTTTGTTTGTTTTTAGAGACAGGGTTTCTCTGTATAGTCCTGGCTGTCCTGGAACTCACTTTGGAGACCACGCTGGCCTCAAACTCAGAAATCCGCCTGCCTCTGCCTCCTGAGTGCTGGGATTAAAGGCGTGTGCCACCACTCCCGGCTTGAGTAGGTTGTCATAGCATTGAGGTAAAAGGACAGCTCCAGTACCTCCTATATTTTCCAGCATGACAGCTGGATTTGTCCAAAACATATTCTCTAAAACAGAGCTTCCTAAATATTTCTCTCGTGGCCCCTTTATACGTGAGAACTTTCTATATTATCCTCTGTGTGTATGTGTGTGTGTGTGTGTATGATACGTAAACTAAACACTTGATGATTACAACCATACATTTACTTAAAGATAATTGTTTTATATACATATAATTTCCATGAATATTTGGTAGTATAAGGTGTAGAGCCTCAGCAGTTTTCAGAGTTGATCAATGTTGATTTTGGGATTATTTACACTGAGCAGGTTTCTCATAACTATGCAGTACAAAATAGCAGAAGCATATTTAAAAACACTTCAGAAATTGTTGAAAATTCTATCTCAATCCCAAGACAAAATTCACTAAATGTTTTTGTTTGTTTGTTTTGAATAATACTCAAGTCAGCAACTTGACCAATGTTATTCAAAAGCAAAAATTCCAATATAACTCAATCCAAGGATAGATTCATTTGATACTTACATGCTGGGGAATGACAGTGGGAACAGGTTAAAAAATCTTTGTTTTCCAAAATTAAACCTTTATATTTCCATAAGGGCAGTTCAGAACAAAGTAACTTAAGAAAGAAAAGATTTGTTTTTTCTCACAGTTTTAGAGATTTCATATGAAGAGGCAGAGAGAGACAGAGACAGAGACAGACAGACAGACAGACACATACCCATAGAGAGAGAAAAGAGAAACAGACAGGCAGACAGAGGGACAGAAGGACAGAAACAGAGACAAGCAGTGATACATGGAGACAGAGTCACAGGAGAGAGAGAGAGAGAGAGAGAGACAGACAGACAGACAGACAGACAGACAGAGATAGAGATAGAGACAGAGGAAGATTGAATGATTATATGCTTGCAGGATTTGGATCTCTCTGTCTCTATCTCTCTCTATCTCTCTCTGCCTCTCTCTCTGTCTCTGTCTCTCTTTTGTGTTTAGTTTTTAATATCCCTAAATGTTGCGACAGAACTACTTACAACTCCAGTTCCCCACATTCATGGTAGGTCATCTTCCCTTAATTTTCTCTGGACACCTTCAGACACTCCCCAGAAACACACTTCACTCATCTCCAAGGCATCCGTGAATCTGATCAGATCAATAATCAAGATTAACCAATGGCATGGCCTAACCTTGAAACCAAATAGTAATCTAGGAAGTGAGCAGAGATCATTCCTAACTCAGCACTCATGGTGGGAAGCGAACACAGAGAGTGACTCAGAGGAGGGTCATGGGGCCATCACAAACACCTATGTATAATGACAGTTTCCTGAGTCTGTATTAGAAGCAGTGTCGAGGCAGCAAGATATACTTACAGAGGTTATCAGCATGCATTATGGGAGGGAAGCTTGAACTTCAGAGATGGCCCTGGTCTGGAGGCAGGGGTTGGACTCTAACTTCTAAGGTTTATGGGGGTTCTAAGTGGGAATTATCTCCCACTTCTGACCTGCACCAAGGTGAAATAGAGTATCAGTTACATGAGTTCATTCATATCAACAGAGTCTTTGCTAAGTGTGAGCTCTTGACTCTGCAGCCACTCTTCTTCCACAGTAACTGCCCCAACACAGATCAGATCTGATGAATTACAGTGTGTTGTTTTGTTTTGTTTTGTTTTTTAAGAAAAATGAGAGTACGTCATGAGAACTAAACAGGCCAGGCAGTATCTAGGACGTGATAGTTAGCTGAGAAGTGATGAGGGGCATTGCCAGAGGAGGGGAGTGGGCAGGGAGGTGTCAGCCATGGAACAGAGTGTCCAAAGGCTGGGAGGTAGTAAAGGCAGAGGACTCTGCATCCTGAATCCCTTGCCCAATATCTTGGAATTTACTAATAATCTGGTCTACTTGGCTTGGTGCTTAATTATGGAGATAAAAGTATTAGTCATTTAATGCTGAATTATTTCCTCTTTCACCTCAGGATAAAAACCAAATTACTTGCTTACTGGATACTCAAATCACCAAGACAACATTGTGGGACACATGGTAGAAAAGTACTCATATATCACAGAATGAGAAAAATGCCAGAGTTACAACAGAAAAAAAAAATAACTAAGGGTTTTACTACTAAAAGCTCTAGGTGGTTTTAGTGCCTAAAATTAAACAGAGTTGGATATTCTGATCTCATAGCTGCTGATGCTTTGCCTAGGCAAATAATTACAACCCCACATTGGTTACCTGTAGGAATAATTAACTTGTTTTTTTTTTTTCTTTACTCTGAATAACTTCAAGCACAAAAATCATAAATGCATACAAACGAAGCTATGGAATGTCCCTTTAAAACAAACCTGGCAATGTTTTAGCTGGAAGTTACTGACTGATCCAAAAGGTATACTCTGTGCTCTGCCGAAAGAGAAGAAGCCCTCCCTGGGTGTTTTCTTCCCTCCCTGGGCTATAACAATGAATCACCATTACCTGCAAGGCTAGACATGTAGCTTGGTGTCTGGGCCAGAAAGGCAAGGCCCCAGTTGGCTGGGATTTAAATAAGAAGGAGAAAAAAAAATGTTGAATCCACAGATTTAATTAAACATGAAAGCTTTCAGGAAGGAAAATATGTTTCCCCAACTTCCACTCACCCTTTGAGGAACATCTCTATAGGTCTCCCTCCATTCCCAAGACACTGCATATGTTAGAGAAGTAACTTCCAGTGATTTGTAGAAAGAATCAGTGTGACCCACGTCAGGAAAACTCATCCTGTACCATGAGGATTAATGTAAAGAGAACTCCCAAGTTTTCTCAGATATTAACCACACTACTGAAGAAGTCTCAACATATTGATGCAATGACAGCTTCCTCTGCCTGCCCACCTGTCTGCAACTTCCCTGATGGACAGTGAAGGAGAGGTACTGGAAGTGTCAGCTGAGGGGCGTCCAGGAACATGATAACTGGGTGCAGTACACACTAGTCATGTAAGCAACCCTTCTTCCCTGCCCTTTTCTCCACATGAGAGCTTCCCAGGGAAAAAACTGTCTTTTGTTTTCCTGGTGCTTTAGACGTGTAGAACAAAGGCCCAATGCTTCTGTCCCTTTGGCTTACATAGGACTCAAGCATCCTGGATGAAAGGTCTCATCTCTTTGTGCCGATGGAACTGGGTATCCGGAAAGAAATCAAGACAGTAAAGGCCCGAAATAAAGGATGGCAACCCACATGATTCAAAACATTCCTTTATAAAGTGAATATAGATACATACATGTATTTCAATGTGTGCCCTGGGCTTCCAGGGCACAGGTGGGATTATCCATCACTCCAAGATCTATTCAGGGTCTGCAGTTTCACCTGCTCCTGAAGCCCAATATTCTCCATCCTAATGAAATGTGTCCAAATGTGACTCTTGTGGGAAAGAGTCTATGTGTTCATGGATACTGGCAGTAGTGGTAGGAAGGTGAAGGAGACAGCTTTAAAGCATGAGGCTGGAAATGGGGAATCCAACCCCAAACGAAGAGGAAACACATTTCCTGTGTAGGAACAAAAATGTTTCTCTTATCTTTTCTTTTCTTTTCTTCTCTTTTCTTCCATTCTTTTTTGAGAGGGGGGAAGGAGAGGGAGTGGGGAGGAATTTTGACAGTGAGTGGGAAAGCTCTCCATTTCTCTGTAGGGAATGTTCAGATATTACTGAAATGTGGCTGTTTATCTGGTAGACCAGAACTGCTTTTAATTCTATGTTCTACACTGTTAGGACTCAATAAATTGTTAGCAGTGATATTCCAGAGGTTGACATCATTATAACTTGGATATAAACTTTTCCCGATAGTCTTATGTTGTGTGGTATGTGTGAGGTGTTATCAGACAGTAGTGCCTTTTTGGGAGGCTCTGGAACCTTCAGGAGGTAGGACCTGGCTGTCAGGAGAGGATCAGGGAGGTACGTTTGTGCAGGTTGGAGCCCAGCCCTTAGTTCTAGCCACACTCTGTTTCCTGATCTATTGTGTGACAAGCCTCTGCCACACACCCTACAGCCATGTCTTTCACATCACAGTGGCCTGAGACCCGCTGAGGTAGTCAGTGAGAGCAAACTCTTCCCCTGCCAAGTTGTTTCCATCTGGCATTTGAGTGACAGCCATGCAAAAGGAAGTGGTGCAGAGGTCAATCACACTCCATGTTGAAACACCTGCATGTTCAGGTTGCTCTCCTGAACAGACAGAATGGATAAAAACAATGCATTTAATTAAAGCTGTGGTTCTCAATGTTGACCTCTAATACAGTTTCTCATGTTGTGACGACCCCCAATCAAAAAATTAATTTTTTGCTACTTCATAACTGTAATTTTGCTTCTGTTATGAAATGTAATATCTTTGTTTTATGATGGTCTTAGTCGACTCCTGTGAAAGGGTTGTTTGACCCTCATCCCCCTCCAAGGGATCATAACCCACAGGTCAAGTCCTGCTGTTTAAGAGAAAGTTTCATGTCTGAGGTTCATTTACTTTCATAAAACACACACACACACACACACACACACACACACACACACACACTCACACACACCCCAAAGAAATAATACCAATGTTTTCCTGCTGGTTAGAAGCATTAGTGCCAGTGTCACAGTCTTTACTTTCAGCCAAGATGCCCGTAACTTCTTAAGATTGTTTCCCTGGGGGAAAGAAAGCAGCATGAACCTGTCTCTCTGTCTGCCAAGCATTTCTCCTTTAATGCAAAAATACCCCCTTTGCTTTGGAAGTGCCTGTTCCCTGGCTTTAATTATTTGTTTTAATGTGGGTTCACCACTGAGTTAACTAAACTTTTGTTTACATGATTGAGCACAGAACACTACCTCAATCACTATATCCCACCTGTGACTGGTACCAGGGATCCCACAGTATCAACACAAGCCAATGAATAAGAATGCTGATTGGAGTTCATACTCAAGACATCTCTGTACTCGGCCTTCAAATTTACCTCTAGCTATGTTCATGAGAGGAGAGGGATAAGAAAAAGTGGAACCAACACTCACATAGAGGAAGAACTGAGAGAGGAAGAGCCTCATCTCTGACATTCATTCAGCCCTCCCTTCAAATGTATGAATGATACACAATTCTTCCAAGTACCCAGGCTTTTTTATGGGGTAGCTTGTGTTAGGTTTCTGGTCCTTCCTGTTGTACTTGGGTTGTATATCTGCAGTAAGAAGCATCTTGCAAAGTGGGTTGTGTAGAGTAGCTGCCTGATAAACGTGGAAAGTTAAAGGAAAAGTAGTTCCATATTTTTTTTTTTAAGAAATGAACTATTGAAACCAGTAAAAGAGATTCTAAATTATTGGTTCCAGTGGTATCCAAAGAGACACTACTACATCTACTGGCATTTCACTTCTTACTAGTACAGTGATGAAAGGGATAATTTAGCATTGCCCCTGGGAAATACAACCGAAATCTTCTAATAGCTGTAGTTTTTAGAGGAAGAAGAAGCTGCCAAAATTAATGACAATATTCTACTTTATTTAACCTAATGCATGAAATTATCATTATACTTCAATCAATGGAAAGAACATTAGTGGCACAGTTTAACAACCTCATCCTCATTGTCACACAGGTGGACCATGCCTAATGAAAACTTGGAAATCTGAAATGTTCCAACACCAAAAGATTTTGAGGATCATGTTAGTTCTAAGGATGTTCAGATTTTCAGATTAGGTGTATTTAATTGGTAAAGGCTGTGCAGATGTACCTGAAGCCAAAAAAACCTGGAAATCTGAACACTTCTGGTCCCAAGCATTTCGTGCGAGGGATACCCAACTGGGATTAAGCCTTTCAACTCTAGTATGTATTTTGTAGTCATAGAATATTTCAAATTGACTAGCCACAGTTTAAGTGCTCAGTAGCAATGCATGACTAACATACTGGATGGTATAGCTCTATTTTTAAAAAAATCCAGTCCTGATGCCTCTACTAACTAGTGCTTTGATCCTGAATGTAGACACAAGCATGTTGTGTTAAGAAGAAAATTTAACAGGTTACTGAAGAGCAGTAAGTAATAATTATTAGGAGGATGGGGAGGGAGGGGTGGGCTATATGGATTATCAGGAAGGGCCTCTTTGAGGAGGTGATGAGCTACTTACCCAGGAGCTAAAGAAATAAGATGGTAAAACCACATTACAACCTGAGGCTAGAAGAGCCATGTTGTTTTCTTGAATGAGAACAAAGAAGCCAGGAATCTGGTGATAGGAGACCCTGGTATGCAACCCATCACAGCATCTTCTGAGATCAATGCTGTGAAGTACCAGCAACAGCTGTTCAGTGTGCTGCATATTTTCCCAAATAGTCCCTTCATCTGTTTCTTCTGCCTTGAGAGAAGTCAAGGAGAGAAAACAAACTTTATTGAGAGATGGTGGCAACTAAAAACATAAATAAATAAATAAGCAAGGTGATTTCAGGCAGCTCTGGCCTTAGAATATGTAGGTACAGGTACCATGGGGTAACCCCAACTGATCTTACTCATGAATGTACAGGTGTGTGTGTGTGGGGGGGATCAGGACAGTATTGAGTTTGTGAGGTCCTTTAGAGACACACGCTGAGCAGTGTGCATTTTGCTGCTGCCAAATTTTCCAGACTTAAGGCTGGGCCCACTGCTGGCTGCCTCCCTGCACTCCCTTGCCTGTTTCTCTTTGAAAGCAAATTGCTCTGCAGGCTATTTATGGCGTGTCTCAGGCAGCTGCTGGCTGGCTTGACAGCTTCTAGAAGAGTGTAAGGGTTTGCCTGGCAGGTAAGAAACCACAAAGGTTAGCTCCTTTATCACTTTAGAGGAAGAAGTTCTGGCCATTTGGGAGTTTGTGCTCAACCCAGCCTCTTAACAGTTCCACAGAACAGTTAATACATATCCTTGAGCCCACGCAGCACTGAAGCGGCACTGCCCTATTCCTTGATAGTTCTGTTCTGAGTTGAATGGGAACAATTTAGTCTAGAGAGTATGACCAGTGACAACCCATGAATCCCTGACAGGCAACAAACTCAAGCAAGGAAAGAATTTGACTCTACAGCGGTGAAGACCCTGACTTCACACTCCTATACGGATTTTCTACACCATTTCCAAGTCAGCTCAAGGGGTGACAGATAATAATGAAGAAAAAAGACTGGAGTTTAGAGAGTGCGCCACTGGGTTCAGAATCTAGAGACAGGGAAAGAAGACTTTGGAGGGGCCCCTGCAGCCCCAGCTGCTAAATTCATTAATAAACGTATATGGGAGAGCATTTAGAAATGCAGACTCATAAAATCCAAACAAGAATTTGAGCACAACACAGAAGGCAAAACCAGATCGTATTGTTAACCCTCGGAAAGTCACACTTCTGCCTGAAGCAGTAACGGGAGGCTAACTTCAAGAGCATCTCATGAGGAGTGTGGGTCGCCCACAGGGGCCCTGACACCCTTTCTTCCCCAACCCCTCCCAGCATGTGCCCATGATTTCTTTGTGAATCACAGCACCACACCAGCTAACTTATCAAGCTTTCTCCTGTATTACCATCCTTGGCTATTTCTGCTCTCCTGGCCGTATATGTGAGTATTCGCCATTCACTCTTCTCTTGGTGTCTGACATCCTATGAGAGTATCTTGACTGTAGGTGTTGTGCAACACACTAGTCACCATCTTAGCAGCTTAAAATAAGACAATTTCTGGTCTAACATTTCCCAAGGGTCAGGAACCAGGCACAGCTTACCTGAGTCATTTGTCTTTGAAGCTACTAGGAGGCTCTACCTGCAGCTATGATTCTTCCAGCTAAGGCTGAGGTGGTTTCTTGAGGGTGGCTGGATGGCTCACTTCCTTATCCTGAGGACCTCTCTACAGGGAGCTTCATTAGAGTGAACATGGAAAGGTAGGGGGTGTTAGCACATTGAGGACAGGGAAGCAGTGTCTGCAGGATGGTCATTTTAGTCTTCTGTAGCACAGTCATGGGAGACTCATCACTTTAGCTATATTCTTTTTGTTAAAAGGAAGTATTCGGTACAGCCCACCTTCAGAAGGAGAGGGCCACTCAAGGGTATGGACACTAGGATGTGAACTCCGTTGACCACAGTCTTAGAAATTATTCCCCACAGAAAACATGTGTGGTGTCTAGTGAGCACCATTTCTACTCCCTCTAAATGCCTCAGCAAGGAATGGCCACGCTGAGTTTCATATTTCCCCTTACACTCACTTCAAAGAAGGAACACTTATTACAACAACAGATAGAAGAAACTGACGGTCTCTCTTATAATCTGTATCCTCACCTTTTTTCACAGCAAAGCAGCCGGGGTAGGTCCTTAAACTCAGACCTGATCAGGACATCTTATCTTCCCGTGGCTTCTGCTGTGCTTCACCTGTCTTAGCCCGGTACAGAAGCCGTGTGTACCAGCCTAGCGTCCCCTGTCAAGTCTCATTGTTTTCACATTGCTTATTGTTGACTATATGGTTTTGGCCATGTGTATGCTCTGGGTGTTCTTCAAGTAAGCCATTTTCTCTTCCCATCTTCCTCTCAAACACTGTCCTCTTCAATCCTCATCACGCCCAGAAAAAATGGACACTCCTCTCATCTACAGAGCTCATGGGGAATAGAAAATGCTAACAGTTTATCACTGTTCCAGTTAGGGTTATCATTGCTACTATGAAACATCATGACAAAATCAAGTTGTGGAGGAAAGGGTTTATTTGGCTCAAGCTTTCACATCACTATTCATCACTGAAAGAAGTCAGGACAAGAACTTAAGTAGGGCAGGAATCTGGAGGCAGGAGTTGATGCAGAGGCCATGGAGGGATGCTGCTTACTGGCTCACTCCCTCTGGCTTTGCTTAGCCAGCTTTCTTATAGAATCCAGGACCACTAGCTTAGGGATGGTGCCACCCACAATGAAGTGGTTCCTTTCCCCATCAATCATTAATTAAAAAATGCCTTAAAGGCTTGCTTACAGCCCGATATTATGGAATTATGGAGGCATTTTCTCTTTTTTTCTTTCCTTTCTTTCTTTCTTTC
>NC_034591.1:110106457-110115699 GCF_900095145.1 Mus pahari
TTCTTTCTTTCTTTCTTTCTTTCTTTCTTTCTTTCTTCCTTCCTTCCTTCCTCCCTCCCTCCCTCCCTCTCTCTCTTTCTTCTTCTTCTTCTTTTTCTTCTTCTTTTTCTTCTTCTTCTTCTTCTTCTTCTTCTTCTTCTTCTTCTTCTTCTTCTTCTTCTTCTTCTTCTTCTTCTTCTTCTTCTTGAGACAAAGTTTCTGTGTATAACCTTGGCTATCCTGGAACTTACTCTGTAGACAAAGATGGCCTCAAACTCAGAGAGAGCCATCAGCCTCTGCCTCCCCAGTGCTGGTAATAAAGGTACTCGCCACTACTACTCGGCTTTGGAGGCATTTTCTTAAGGTTCCCTCCTCTTAGGTAACTATACCTTCTGTCAAGTTGACATAAAATCGCCAACACACTCACTCTGCCCTGAGCTACTTGCATTGCATCTGGTGTCAGCCAACATGATGGTTGATAAGAGCATTTGGGGAGATGTTCTCTAGGCAAAGGGGCCCTAGATCTCACTAGGTAACACATATGCTTTCTAGCACTTGGCTCTTGGCCTCTTCCTCATCTAAGAGATGCCCTCCCTGAGAACAGAAAGTGGTGACATCACACCTTTCTTTGGGTTATGTTGTTTCCAGGGTTCCAAAATGGATTGAGATGTACTTGGACAAAGGAATGGATGGTATGGTTTTTGAATGAAGGAGCTCTGTAAAACAGATAGCGCATCATTTCTGCAAAGAACACGAGTCAGCACTGATAAACATGCAGGATGCTCAGTGTTTTACATGGAACCATCAGTCATGACACATTGACAACATTGTAAATACATAGAATTTTCCTGTTTCACAGATGAGGGGACATAAACTCAGGGAGGCACTGGTACTTAGTCACAAGAAGACTAGTAATGAGTAAACTGAACTGGAAAAAAACTCAAGATAAAAATGCTACTACTTGTTAAACTTTTAGTATGTGCCAAACTCTTGACCTTGGTTTTCTCCTTTCACCTTCCTAGAAACTATCAAATCAGATATAATTATCTTTGAATCGGGATGAAAAAAAAATCCACAAACTGGTATGTAAGGAATTGAAGAATATTGCCCTGGATTATGTAACTAGAAAGAGGCAAGCATTCATATTCTCTTCCAGTACATATCTCCATGTGGTGACATTTTAATAGAGAATTCAATTTTCAAGTATGAACTATTTTAGGATATATGTTAGAACCCCAGGCCAATAATAGTGGTGAAGGCTAACCTTTTCTTTTAGATTATTTTCCTAAATAATGACACTGGCATAAATATTTAGAAGGCTTGAAATCATCACATTAAGGCAAGCAATGAAATATCTTACCAAGAACTTTAACTCTACTTGACAGAGAAATCAAGGCTAATTTAAAGTCAGCCATGAAAATGTTACTCATGTGCATGCTAGTCCACGAAGGGAAAGATGCCAATAGACAAGAACTTGGGAGCAGTTTTATTTCCTGCTGTCTTGAAGGCAATTTCTAAACCATAACTGGGGATTTTATTTCTCCTGCCTGGCTTTTCACTGGCATTAGGTAGCTGATGGCAGCAACAATAAATATTTTGCATATCATGGCCTTCTAGGATGGACACATGACCCCCATACTCCATAGTTTTCCTCTCCCATCTACAGTGTATTTTATCTCCCTCCTTAATTCCACATGGTGATCTGAACCCAGGCCTAGTTAGTGCAGTGTCATTACACAAGGCCCCTCAAGGGCCTCTATTTTACCAATGCAAGCTACTGTATTGAACAGGAAGCATGGCAAAAAAAAAAAAAAAAAAAAAAATTGTCACTCAGAGGATAGAATGTTTGAAAGTTGTGTACTTGCACAAGGGAAAACCACAGTAAATAATAACCCAAAATGATACTCCCCCCCAAACCCAACCAAGAACAATAACCAAAAATGGGCCAAAGGATAATTCTACCAGTTCCTCTGAGTCATTGAGGGAAAAATGAATAGAAAGGCTTTCCACATCTTAATCAGTCTAGACGTTGGTAGGTTCTGTTTATTTCTTGATTTAGTTTGTTTTGTTTGTTTTTGTTTTTTAAGAGTTTTCAATTTTGGATTTTTTGTTTTGTTTTGTTTTGCTTTGTTTGACAGGCTCTTACACTGCAGCCCTAGATAATCTTAACTTACTCTGTGGACTGGCCTTGAACTCATAGAGACCCACATGCTTCTGCCTCTGTCCTTGCCTCTGCTTCCCAAGCACTGGGGTTTAAGGGTTGTGCTGCCATGCCCAGTCCAGTCCAGTGGCTTCAAGAGCAGGCTGATGGTGAGAATCAGTTGGAAGTTCCCAAATGCCTACATTTTCTAGGAATCATCACAGACAAGTGGGTTCAAGCACTTCTTCAAGGTTCAGAGCTTAGAAAGCTGTGTGAACAAGCCCCTGAAGGATTATGATGGCAAGGGGCGGGGCAGAAGTCACCAGTTCCTCTGGCTCTACCAATCATCTGCTGTAAAGCAGAAACTGGCCCCATGAAGCCTCGTGCCCAGAATGATACTGTATGTCTGGTAGCTGGTAGCAAGTTTGGCCCAAAGAATGGCAACAAGATTTCCCATTTCTCTCAAGAGGTTTATCATTTACCTAGCCTCTTGCATGCCTCAACCTACTATTTCACTGGATTCAAGCAAAACACTTCTATGAACGGCCTTTCTAAGTATTAAATTCACGACGTCAACGCAGCGATGTCGGTGTTGATGATACGAGGGGCAGAAGTGATGGACGGTATCTATGGCTATTTTTGGAATATATAGCATGTGTATTATCTCTAAGCTTGGCAACTCTGCAAGGTATGTCTCCATTTCTCACATGTGAAAACTGAGTCACAGCTGGAGGTGTCAGCAGGAGCAAGATGCAAATCCAGATCCTAGAACCCCCCTACCCAAGTTCTTCATTCCCCACTAGCTGAGGCGTTTTCGACAAGTTTGCTGAGCCTCTTCAGGACTTCACTTCTGCAAAGAGGGGTGGAGGGGTGGGGGGTGGAGGGAGGAAGGCGGTAATAACCAATTCACAAGGCTATTGTTTAAACTGATTTATGTTTGGAACCAAAGCACGGGGCCATGAAATATTGTAGTCATTTCATAAGACAGTTTCCCCAAATATATCTAGGAAAATGTTTGACCACTCTCAATAAACAGGTTGCAAGTAATTTGAGGATTAGTGATTCTCGGTGTTCATTAGCATAGTAAAGACTGCCAGTCAGCCGACAGTTAAGCACTGCTCCACTCTACCCAGAGCTAGAGGATGGTATTAGCTAGAATTATTTTTTTTAATCACTTAGTTTTTACTTTGCATCCAGCCAAGAAGGAAAGGGGGCCTTTCCGGCTGACTTGGGGTGGAATTACTTGGGTAATCACCCTCCACCCCTTGTGCTTGGAAAGGGCTCCCACTGCAAGAATATACCATTAAGTTCTTGCTTTGATTCTGGCTGTTAATCCCATGGCCCAGCTTGACATTGTCTCTTAGCAACCTCCTGTCCTTTTCCCCCTTTCATTCCAGTATCTCTAACAACACTTCCTCTCCCTGGTTTTTCTTCAGCTGGCCTGCGGCTTTCAAGGCCCCTTAAGCCTAGTGTACACAGAAAGCAGGAGCTGAAGGCCGGTGCACATATTTATGTTAATAATGCTGAGGGGAGGAACAGACTGTTCTGGAAGCTGCCTTCCAACTGTCACATAAATCAGTCAGGGAAAAGAGGGGGGTTACTATTTTCACAAAGACACTGCTGAGTAGAGCAGCAGGTCTTGGCAATACATCAGCCCACAGCCCCAGTCATCCTCACCCCTCCCCACCAAAGCTGAGCTTTCTGTAATGTCCCCTGCATCCTCCACTATCCCAGGCCACAGGGGTTGGCTGATTTCATAGATGCAGGTTTCCAAGTCAGAAGGGACCTTTGAGATCATCTACCATTCAGTCAAATGGAAACTTCCAGTAAGTGCCGATTCCTGGGTCCTTTCTCTGGAGATTCAAGGTCACTTGTCCAGACTGAAGATATAAGCATCATTTAATGAGGGTTGAGACATGCCAATGTAGTCCTAGCTTCACAGAGACCCCAAGGTCCACAGCACCAAGACTGCTAGTGACAGGAAGAGCTTTGATTTACAGTAGTATTTGCTTCCACTATGAAGTACTCTAACTGAGTCCTGGAGTAGAGAGCGTTAGAAAGACCCAGAGCATGTTCTCATCAACACTGTGCATCCAGTCACTTGAGGAGCCCACACAAATGTGTCCCCCCCTTTCCTTAGTCCACTGGACCAGCTGAACCAGAACCTCTTCAGAACCCCAGCACACATTTCATAGACTTAGAGAAAAATCTTTTGAGCAACACTAAAATATATTTTTCATTAGAATACAGCTACATCAAATACAGCAGGCCAGAAAGAATACCAGGTCTAGAGTTAGAACTGGAACCATAAAATCTGGATCCCGTGAAGTACAGTATGTTAGGGTTCAGAAATCATTTGTTCCCTTAAAGTTTCACATCCCCCCAAGTGGAAAGTGTTACAACATTTAAAAGATGGAGGCATGATAGGTGGTTAGATTATGGGGGCTCAGTTATTTTTGGTGAGTGTCAGTGTGTGTGTACATGTGTGTGCGTGCATGTGTGTGTGTGTGTGTGTGTGTTCATGTATGTCTCTAATTTTCTGTGTGTGTGCCCATGCACACATGCATGTGGGTGTGTTAATGATGGTAAGAGGTCAACATTGGGTATTTTTTTTTCTATTGACATCTCTCTACTTTATCTTTTGGGATAAGGTCTCTAACTGGCCCTGGACGTCACTAATTCAGCTATACCAGGTGACCAGAAAACCTCCGGATGCTCTGGTCTGTGTCCCCAGTGCTAGGGTTAGAGGAGTGGCTTTTTTATGTCAATGTTGGGGACATGAACTAGGTACCCATGTTTACGAGTAAGTGATTTCCCAGCTGAGCCTTCTCCTCAGGTGTAGGTCCATTCCTCAAGGCATGGGTGTTCATCTGTAATGAGGCTAAGCCCCAAGGAGCTGGGCTGGCTTCTGCAAACACTAGGCTCCTGAGATTGCTCAGCTGCTTCCGTTCATGCCATGCTTCCCTCTTTCCTCCACGAGTGTCACTCAGCTCTTTTATTTGCTCTCCCATGTGATGTCATGTGCCATCGAATGACAACGCATGGTGCCCTCATCAGACTTGTCACGGATCTTGAACTTTCCTAGTTCCGGAAATGCCATCTGTTCTATACAAAGCATGCAGCTGTGGGTTGATTTTGGTTTGTTTGTTTGCTTGCTTTTGGTGCTGTTGTTGTTTTGTTTCAGACCTCAACTCTTTAAGTAAGTCACACAACTGTTCCGAGTTCCTATGGCTTCATCTGCGAAATAAGACCACACATATAAACCTCACCTAACTTTAAATATCATAATTCAAATGTTATTTCTTTTTAGAAGTCTTGGCTAAGTTTTCAGAATGGGAACAGAGAAATACCCTGCATACCCGCCTTATAGTATTGATCACAGTTCATCCATCAAGCAACTGAGGATTACCAAGGCCTTATACATGAACTGACAACTAATTATTATTCGAGTCTACAGATTCAAAGCAAATGATTGCATCTTTACCTCCATCATCAATATTGAAGTTTCAAGATAAAGGATACACAGATGTCCTGGTTAACATTGAATCCACAGTGCCTGGCATATGGCTGGCACTCCAACCAATGCAGTTTAAACAAGCACATGGCTGAGTAAATGGCCAGGTGAATGACTAATAGAGAAAGTACCTGATGCCCACACAAATGTGAGTTCTAGTTACTCTCAGCAAGGTCAAGCTTCTTCCCCAAAGACTTGAGGTGGCTTCAGGCTTCATTTTTATCTTTTTTCTTTTTAAAAAAATTATTTATTTATTTTAAATTTCATGTGCATTAGTGTTTTGCCTGTCTGTATGTCTGTATAAGGATGTTGGATTCCCTAGAACTGGAGTTACAGACAGTTGTGAACTGCCATGTGGGTGGTGGGAATTGAACCCAGATTCTCTGGAAGAGCATCCGGTGCTCTTAACTGCTGAGTCATCTCCCCACATCTCCAGACTTCATTTTTAATGCATTCCAATAATCTATCTTAAAGTTTTCATATGAGTAGAAGGAACATAGAAAAATGTGACAGCTGACTTCTTCATTAACCAGAAACACATATCGCTCTTGCACACCCCCAGCCTCCGGGATACAATAGTGCATGAGCACTCGCGCGCACACACACACACACACACACACACACACACACACACACACAGATGATGATGATGCCTGCTGGCAAGAAAAGCCTTGGTCTATATTTGAGAAACCGTGGGATTATCAGATTCTAAGCCAGTGACAATGATTCTCATTCCCATCACAAGGCAGACTCATAGGAACATGACAGGTCTGTGGGCAGTCACACTGACACAATCCTGGCACCACTCAAACTGTCAGCCAAACCTATGACAGCCTCTGGACTTCCCACTGGCCACCAAATGACAGGCTAGAGAAGTTTGGAAGGCTTATTTGTGCCTATTCTAGCTTAGAAATCAAGAAACTGTTCAGCACATGTTTTAATTGTTCTGGTTAGTAGTTATCATGCCCCAGAGATTTGGCCCAGTGTTCTACAGGGATTATCTCCCTTCACTCTCTGATTGGTGGGAATCATTGCCACACTGCTATTTAGTTTTCTTAGAGTGGAAAAATAACTTGCCCACCAGTCAGTCTCAGACCTCATGGAACTGCTTTTTGGTAATAACTCTGAGACACTGAAGGGCACAGTCCTGCTCAGGGCCCTGCGCTGGGCCATGGTAATGATGTTGCTCATCTTTATATCCCTGAAGGAGGGGAAAGGTACACAGGCACATTCTAATGTTGCCTCCTGAAGCAGTTGTCCCTGTGGATACAGTGGAGTTGATCTTGAAAACTGGCAATGCCTCTGCCTCTTCATATTGGTTATCATACCAGACCACAGACATTTGCAGGAATATTTCTTGTCACTATATGTGTCTTCGTTGTCTCTCTGGGGATCTTGAAGCCTACACTGATGTTCTTGTGGCATGGGTGGCGATTCTTCTTAATGTTTTCTCCCCAATCCTTTTCTTATTTAGAAAGATGGTAAGCGGCCATTGGTAAGCATGCTTACTCTGTGGTGCTCTGTGTCTAGCCTGAAAAAAAAAAAAAAAAAAAAAAAAAAAGAGCATCATTAATAACTTATGGAGGAGAAAACAGGCTGATGGGGATTTCCCAAGCATTACATTCATAGTGCCAGGAAACACCAGCCTTGGACCCATACTTAACTGCTTACTTCAGTCTTCTTTAGTTCAACCAATAGATATTGATTAGCACCTATTAGCTATGAGTAATGTTTTCAAGTAATGTGTTACAGGCGATAGTCCATGTCACTATGAGACAGAATGGACATAAGAATCTAAGTCGACTGTATGACCCACTAGACATAAATGTACCATGAGATAGAAGCAAAGTAGCATACGAGGGTGGAGAGTGGCTAACAGTCTGAATAGGGCAATTGGGACAACAGTCAATGATAAAGTCCCCTTTGAGGAAAGAAGAAATTTTAAGAGATCTAAACTATCCTGTGGTCACAATGACTTCTCAAATGGATGAATGAAAACCAAACAAACAAAGAAAAAATAAACCCTATTGCAGATTAAGTACCTACTGTATGTCAGGAGCTATGGTGAGTACTTTCTCAGTAGTTTGACTTGCAATTATTATTACAGTAGCTCTAGAACAATATCATCCATTTCTCAGATGAGGAGGTTGGGTCTCAACAAGGATAACGGACTGTTCAAGATTACAGTTACTAAGTGATATATACCCGGGTTGTATACTCAGATCCAACTCGGCTCTGTTCTTCAGACTTCCGCCATTCTGCCTTTCCTTCCATCAAGCTGCCTTTCCCCACATCCGGCTTCCCATTTACCAAGCTGACCGCCTGCCTTCTACCTCACTGCCTTGTTGATCCTTCTTTCCAGGATTGACGAGGGCCGTAAAGTGAAGAACTGTGGGGCAGTCATCCCTGACTCAAGTAAGAGTCACCTTCTCATTCTCACTCCCTGAGAGACTGGATGATCAGAATCAAGGTGCTTGCCTCTCTCTCTGCTCTTGGTCATCCTCTCTTACACCATGGTGCTTGATAACGGTTTGATCTTGAGCAGGGCAGACAACAGATCTGGAGAAACCATTCCCAAGGGCAAGAACTGAGAGAACGCGTAAAAGGAGGAAATATATTTTGGCTTATAGTTTCGGGTGTTACAGCCTACAGTGGGTGTTCTCAGCTGGCTCTATTGTTTATAGGCTGTGGTAAGATGGAAGGTCACAATGGAAGAGCATATGAAGGCACAGCTGTTCACCTCCTGGGTGCCCAAAGCACCCATCAACACAGTAAAACCACCAAGGACACACTCCAGTGACTTGCTTCCTTCAAGATGGCCCCACCTTCTAAGTTTCCAGCATTCCCAATGATATCACATTACAAATCCATAAATAGATGGACCCATTGATGAATGTGGAGTCTCTGTGTTTCAATCAACTCTCAGTAGCACCAGAAGCTTTTGGAGGGGGGGGGGTCACCTGAAATCTAAAGTGGAACAGTTCCTAAAAGTTCATTATTCTCCATTTCCCAAGAGGAATTCTTTCCTGATAATGAACAGTAGAATAAGATAATCCCGCATGGAAGGCAGGAAGTTTGTCATCCTTCTAGGTACTCAAGAAGAACTAACTGTTCCCAAACTTGATGGAGTACTGATTTTGATTTGGCAGATATGGTTTTCATCAGTGGGCTCCCCTAAGTCTGACCTCCTCTACTCATGCTGCAATTCTTTTCCTCCATGGGATTTCAGAGCAACATGGTCTAGGAAAACCTTGCCTGCCAAGTGTAAGTATACTCGGACAACAAGGATGCCCTATCTCCCTATAGCCTCATGAGGACATTGATGAACATATGCCAAAGAACACGCATTATGACTCCTGCAAGATTGAATATGGTCACTAGATAGCATAGATACACAGGAACATGTGAGAGGAGATGGGGGGAAGGAGGAGAAGGAGAGGGAAAGGAGGGAGGGAGGGGGAGAGAGAGAGAGGGAGAGGGAGAGAGAGAGAGAGAGAGAGAGAGAGAGAGAGAGAGAGAGAGAGAGAGAGAGAGCACTAAACCAGCACAGATGGGAGATGACTGATGTGAGCGAGCCTGGGGATATTAGGAACACCACAGACACACACT
>NC_034591.1:110116049-110119013 GCF_900095145.1 Mus pahari
CTCTCTCTCTCTCCATCTCTATTGTTGATTCTCCTCTATTCTTGTCTCTCTCTGTCTGCCTGTTCCCCCCTTCCTCTATATTCTTGTCTTAATTTGGATTTACGTTTACCCCAAGGTGTAATGTGAGCCTCATTAGAAGGTGGCCACCTTAGGACCTGTTTCTACAGCTGGGAGACATAATATTGAGACCTTACCGTGCTCCAGTGTCTGCCAGTATGTACTATCCTCAGTAGAAGTGCACAGGAAAGTATCTGACGAGGTGACCCAGGTTCCCAGTCCTTTGGAACCTTTCTTGGTAAGATGCTACACTTATCATACTTAGATGTATCTGCCAGCATAGTGTCCGTGGGCTCTGTAGGGAAGGGACTAGGTGTACCCTCTTAAAAGCTGTCCACTTGGTCCAATGCACAGTGCCAGGCTTTAGATAAGGCCTACAAATGGGAAGGTAAACTGCAGATAGGATAAAGTAATGTTGTCATAGCAATGATTTAAATGCCATTTAATTGTCTGTGACAGTCAATAGTGCCAATTTGACAGGATCTGGAATCAGAGGGCATGCCCATTAGGGAGCTTCTAGATTAGGTTAGAGCGTGGGGAGACCCAACTCTATGACAAGGGAGAGTGAGTGAGCAGCAGCATCCATTGCTCTCTTCTTCCTGGCTGAGGAGGCCTCAGGCTCCTGGCAGGATACCTTCCACACCATGGTGAGCGTGCTGCATTCTCAAACTGTGAGCCAAAATAAAGGCCATCCTCCCTTAAGCTGTTGTCATGTATCTTATCACAACAACTACAAAAATAACGCACCATCCTCATGACGGTTACTTGTGGTTTGAAAGGAGATTCCTGTAAGGGCCACATTGAAACGTCATCAGTATTTCCACAGAAGTGATAGCCTATTTTGCAGTCAGTAGTGACGAGAAGAATTCGTCTGTCCAGTATTTCTCAAGTGACATGTAGGCAGAGCTCTTGGCAGGAATACAGCCCCATCGCCACAATCAAGAGTGTCTTGTCTTGACCTCAAGAACAAGGACTGTGGGAAAGGTGAAAGGAACGGCATTTAGGGAGGGGATTTCTGGGAATCTCCAGTTATTCCATCCCAAATGTGACCCGGGCAAAGAGCAGACACCAGGACTTAGAAAGTGAGGCTCTTGGGAGGCAATAAAAATATGAACCAAATGGTAATTCTGCTCACTAGGCGTAAAATGGGAGAGGGACACAGCGAAGGCCCGTCCTGTCTGCAGTGTGTGTACTACCTCTTGCCTGGTCACAATCCATTCCAGCAGGGAGGAAAAACAGAGGAGAATCCTGGAGACATTTGTCATTAGATTGTGTAGAAGATTTCCAAGCTCTATGTGTCCCCCACCCCCTTTAGAGGTATTGGTTATAAATTAAACAGAATCAATGAACATGCACAATTCTGTCTTTGGGGGAAATGCCTGTAGCTAATTCTTTCCCAGAGTACTTTTGGGATAAATGAGGCTCTGCCAAACGCTGCATTTGCCAAGCATCCTCTCACCATGCCAATCTTAACAGCCTGTGATTGGAGAGGCAACAGTGCTGGATACTGGGCCATTCCTGGTAGGAAGGAGGTAACCACTGCCTGTGCTCACAGCCAACAGCGGCTGTTTGAATAGGCACTTCCTCTCTGAGGGGAGTTGGTTCGTAATTTTCCTTTTGCCGCTACTGGAAGTCCTTGAATGGCAATATCACAGCTTGTACCCATTCAGAACAGGAAAGTTTGACATCTGCACACGATCTCAACACGAGCGGAAGACAAGTACAGTCCTGTATGTCAGCTTCTATATAAGAACCAGGAAAACATTTCTATGATGTAGCGCATGATGTAATCATTGTACTAGAGCTTGGTCTTTAGCCAGGGAGCCTTTCCCTTGTTATTTTTGAGCTTCACTGACATTTTCAAGGCAAGGACCCCAAGGGAAAGCAAGACTTTAAGTCCCTGTAGAGACATGCTGTTTTAACTTCATTTAAACCCTAAGAAATGGCTTTGTAGAAAGTATGACAGCTTCCTGCAAGGAAGCCTGATGTAGAGGTGCAATCCTGACTGCTTGGGAGATCTCTGTCCCCTGCAAAGGACTGATCGATCTCACAGGAAGGCTCTTTTAGCAACCGAGAATAGACAGGCACAAACTCTGATAGGGCCTCAGATCATAGGCCCAAGTTCTCTTCAACTGGTCTGAGGCAAAGGACCAGTTCTGTTGTTTAATTTCACTTGGCTTGTATTGTTCTTTCTGAACTTTTCATTAGCCTTTTTTTTTTTTTTAATCTATAAAAGTAAATGGCTAAAAGGGGAGTAGGGAGACAGCAAAATGTGAGCTTCTATTTTGTTTGTTATGATTGGGTCAAGTGCTCTCTAATTTCAGGATTCTTTCCCTCTGTCTGGGTGTTGGTTAAACAGATAAGGTTTGTAGGAATGTATTGAGCTGCAAATAATGTTTGCATGTCCCCAGGTAATCCAGTGGCAATGGTCTCACTCTCACATAAACTAACGTTTTGAAGTATAAAGAGAAGGAAAACAATGACCAAAATAGAGACAAGGGGCAGAGGATGGATATTGTAACGACAAAGATCAAGATGAAAGAGTAGATCAGGGGGAAGAGAAAGAGTCTCAGAAATCTATATTTCACTGAGAAAGCAATTGTATGTATGTGTGTAATATGATGTCAGTTAGTAAGAATGGATAATAATGATGCTCATTAAGGGTAATAAGTAGTTAAACTGATTAATTTTTGTATAAAATGGGACACAAAAAGCTTGGCTCACTGTACCTAAGGGATCTACAAGCCTATAATATACCAGACATGAAGGTTCTCATTTAGGTCAACCTGGGGACAGTGGGCAAATAGAGTATCATCCCTCCCACTACACCTCCCTACACACATACACCAACACACACGTACACACAAACACAACACACATACAATACATATACATACACCAACACAC
>NC_034591.1:110119568-110163234 GCF_900095145.1 Mus pahari
ACACACGCACACACAAACACAACACACATACAATACATATACATACACCAACACACACATACACACACATACAGCAATATACACACATGCACACTCCTCCCACTCATACACACCCATCCATACACATATATACCCACACATCCACACACACATACACGCACTCACACATACATACATATACATATATACACCCCACACACATATACACACACATACATACACACACATACATCACACACACACACACACACACACACACACACACACTCATACACACACAACCTCTCTCCAAACTGCAGATTGAAAAACAAACTTTTATAAAAATCTGTTTTTCTTTTTCACTAAATTGTAAAGCTTATACCCATAAGACATCACAGTTAATGATTCTTAAAAGGAAATTTAGAATTAAATTTGACAATTACAAACTAAATTAGACAATTATACTAAAACATTAGGTAAGTTGTGAAATGGTTTCTTTAAAGCTATAGGACTCAGTTCTCAGCAAAGGGAGCCAAACATTCCTTTATTAATCTAGTGTTTTAGAAAGGAGACAAATTGTTGGGTAGGTAAGACAAAAGACTGGAAATCTACAGGCATTTCAGTTTCCAGACCAAGACAGCTGTTGGGTGATATCACCCAGTGTGCAAATAGCTGTGCATGGAGAGAATTAACAGATGAAAAGGTAGAACACTTGATATGGGTGTGTAACCGTGCTTCCTCTGTCTCTTTGCATTCTCCTTATAGATTGGCACACCTAAAAGTAAAGTTACATAGGATGGCATTTATAAACTGTGAAGACACAGGAAAGGGTTCAAGAAAGTGAAGCTGGTGGGGGAAGATAAACATTTCAAGATTCAGATCGTGTTGATGTCCAAATTCAGTCTCTAAGGAAACAGCTAGAAGGGCTGTTCAACTCTCAGCTTCCTTCCAAGGAATAAAGAGCTGGCTATGGGCAAAGGAAATGCCAAGAAAATGCCAATTTGTGTCATACTAACATCTCTCTCAAGGCTGAGCCTGGACTTGGAGAATATGAACCACTGGCTGTGGGGAACAGTTGGCCCTGAGGCTTTGCAATTTGGGATTTTAGGATAGCTGAGGGAAATCTGAGCAGAGATCAACACAGACACCCACTCATTAGACAATGTACTGACATCAGAGAGTTAGCTGCAGTGAGTGGCAGAGTCAACCTTTGCGTGGCTCCCAAGGTGAACTCGGAGAAATGAAACACCTAAAAACATGTTTGGAAATGATTTGGGTAGAGACAGACAGCAACTGCTAGGGGGGAGGAAGAAAGGAAATGCAAGAAGTGCTTTAAAGTGAGATGCTGTAAGTGAGAAGTCCTGGGGGGGGGGCGTAGGGGGCATGAATGAAGGAGGGATGTTCTGTAACATAGTAGCTGTCCTATTTCAGACCAAATAACCGTCAAAGACTACCTTCCTCCCAGGTGGCAGGGCGGCGTGGTTTAGGATAACCACTAATGTCTCCTACAGCCTTAATATGTTCCTTTCTGCATTTATAATTTTCATAGAGGCGGCTTCCTCCAAAGTAAGTAATGAGTGTAAGACGATGCTCTTTGGGGAGTTGTAAAGACAGTCTAAGAACAAGTCATCTCAGAGTAACAAACTTCCCAGCCGGAGATCATTTCCATTGCATAATGTACATAGCCTGGAGCTTTCTCTCTTTTTCTCCCCCACGTCTACCCAGTTGTGTCATTATTTTACTTACCTCATCGGGGAAATCATTGTTTAAAAACTGAATATAAATGATGAAATATTCTTGATTTTATCTTTTGCAGAAGAATATCTTTCTTCCTTCACTTCCCGTCATAGAAGAGTTTGGCCCAAATGGGCGATGAATTGCTCTGAGTCGTCTGACAGTCCCGGAGGGAGGACGGAGAGTAAAAATAACTAGCTGATTACCAATAGGGAGCAAATTGGCCACTTGAGACCTCCGTGCTGGAATGACAAATGAGAAGAAACGAAAATCCTCATCAGGGGACCAGACTTTCTGATTAGTCCAAATGCTTGCTTAGGACTGCTTCCCTGGCCTCTCTCCCCCTGCTGTGGGATGATTTACATCTGATTGGACATCATTTTGTATTGGGGCAGTCATTTCTAAAAGGGTGTGTGGAAGACTTTGAAGTACTTAATTACAACCAGGAGGCATTTAGGGCTGAGCAGCGAGATGGAAGATACTCTCTGTCTTAGGCTCCTGGAATGTGCATTTACACAAAGAGCCTGGTTGGTTTGGTCTGAGTCCTACACTCCTATCTCTCTGAAAGGCACTTGTCTAATGTTTTCTCTACAGTGGAAGAAAAGGCAGACTCCATGTTTTCAGCATGTGTGGGGGCTTACTGTTAATAGCCAATAACTAAAACGTCCAATAATTTGGGCTCTTTTGAAGAATGGTACTTTCTTTTCTTTTTCTCTTTCTCTTATTCTTTTTAACCAGTCTTCATTTAAACTGGCTCATCCAGAGGTGGGACGGAGTCAATAATGCACCAGGAACCTGTTTGGAAGTACTAAGTGGTGGTTGCATGAAAAGGGAAGGAGAGAATCAACCACTAACACGTACATGGACAAAGCCCCACCAGCTTTAAGAATCAGGAAGAAAAGTGGTTGGGGAGTTTAATGTAAGCAATCAAAAGAGAATCCAGGGAGAAGTGATCCCTGCTTCGAAAAATGGATAAAACTATGGTAATTTCTGAAGGGGAACCACTTGATTGAGCAGTGGTACTAATAGTTTTTAGTTTTATAGTGGTTGGGAGGGGCACACTGGTGCACAGGATGATATATATATATATATATATATATATATATATATATATATATATATATATATGCAGAGGGCAGGGGAAGCTATCACTCCCTATCTTACTACTTCAAGACAGGGTCTCTCAACAGAGCCGGAGCTAGGCTGGTGGCTAGCAAACCCCAGAGATCCTCTTGTCGTGGCTTCGCCCAGGCCTGGGGGGTTTGCAATCGTAGGTAGCTATACCCTACCTTTTATGTGAATTCCAGGGATTTAGCCTCAGATTCCCATTCTTATAAAAAGAATCGTTATTACCCATTGGTCCATCTTCCCTCCCAATAGAACTGACGTAAAAAAAAAAAAATAAATAGTGTGGAGTAGAAATATCTGTCTTGAGGAAAGTCATGTGTAGATCATAACTGTCAAGATAAAAATGGATTTAAATGTTGTGTGTATGCATGAGCTTTCAGTACTGAGGAGAGAAATGGGTTTGATCATAAAAATGCCAGAGAAATATTGAGTATTCCGGGTACGGCTAGGACCACTCGAAAGCTATCCACTTCACAGAAGGCACCAGCGAAACAATATTCTGTGAGACTTTCTCAACAGTAAAACCAACAGGGAAGATTTCTCCTGGGTGAAGAAAACCGAACCCACCACAGCAGAACCTGACTGTGATCTCTTCAGGTAGCTGTGGGACACCTGCCACTTCTTGGAAAAAGGCGACAGTGAAGAATTTGAAGAGCAACTAAGGTCAGAGTTACAGGAACATGGGCATGCAACTTTCTGGTCTTGGGTCTGTTCCCGCGCACTTGAACAGGCAAAAGTAGGTTTATGAACGGGAATAATTAATGGAAGTTTTTCATTTTTGTGTATTTTTCAGGGATGAGAAGCTACAGCTTTACTTCTGAAAATTCACAAAGGAGTCCATGTTCCAAGATGAGAGAAATACCAGTGAATTGTGTTCCTTTCAGTTTAGAAGAGATAACACTGAGATCCAAAGATGCTTTCCAAACCAGGAAGGATAACCGGAATATTGGACGCTCTTGCGCTATTTACTAATGTTGCCGCCTTACAGGAAGCCGATGGTTATTCTATTTGACTGAATGAAAAGAAAAGGAAGTCGCTTCCTGTCAATCCTGCTTTGGATTCCTGGACAGTTTAAGAAGCACCATTGATCTGATCATTGACACTGAGAAGGAAATGTCCATCCACTGAAGACACGTGGGGCTCCTCCCAGTTTGACATGGGCAGTGAGTGGTTCCTGATGTAGCCCTTTCTGTAAACTACCTCTTCACACACATGTAAACCCCTGCTTCCTCCTTTAAGTAGCCACATTGGTGGTGCCTCTGTTGTAAGGTTTCAGGGAAGATTGACTAGATAGTGGGGAGGAAAGCATTTGGGAAGGTGATTTGCTTCTGCTTTTCTTGTAATCTCCCAAAACAGAGATAGTCTTGTTGCATAGATGCAGTCAGTGGTTTCTTGGATTTGGGGAGTTAAAAGTCATGTGACACAGGTCTATTGACACATCGATGTGAATAGGTTAAGGCAATGCTGTTGTGATTGAGAAGTATCGCCACAGTAAAGCTTTAGCATGAATCCAAGCAGCTTATAATGACACGGGACTCTCAATGAATGAAGTTTTAAGGGATAAAATCTTTACAATGAAAAAAAAAAAAAAAAACTTAAGCAAACGATTAGGTTCCAGTAAAAATAAGCTATGTTTTAAGAGTGGTTTCTATATTCAGTGTTATTACCCTTCACTTATACTCAGAAAAAATATGTTATGCTCAAGCTGGTTCATAGTCTTCAGAAATAAGAATGGATGTTATACTTTGATGTAATATTAATATGTTGCCTATACAAAGGAAACACTTTTGGTGATAAAAAATTGACTATAAATGTCAACAAGCTTATTTTTGTCTTTCGGTTTTAAAAAAATTATTTGTATTTTGTGTACATTGGTATTTGCCTCAATGTGGGTCTGTGTGAGGGTGTCAGAAACCCTGGAACTGGAATTATAGACAGTTGTGAGTTGCCACTGGTGACTGAGAGTTGAAACCAGGGCTTCTGGAAGAGCAACCAAGTGTTCTTAGCCACTGAGCCATCTCTCTAGCTCAAATTTTCTCTTTCTTAATAGCACCATCTATGTTTAATTAAAAAACTAAAGATGTTTTTGAACTATGTAAAGATGTGATGGATTATAGCAATGAGAGTTTAGAGTTCCCCCTTCCCTCTAGCGTCCCTCCACCCTTATAATTGCTTCTGAGAAGTTGTGATGCTCCTTGCTTTCCACATCATAAACACCAAACTCATAGAGGATAACGGGGCTGGGAGATGTTTAGTTGGCAAAGTATTTGCAGCATAAGCATGAGGCCCTGAGTTTGATTCCCAAAACCTACTTAAAAATGTCAAGAATGATGGTGGCATGCATTTGTGATTCCAGTGTTGACTAGGGACAGACAGCTGGCCTTTGGGGCTTGCTGGTCATCCAGTCTCATTTATTAGGTGCATCAATGGTCCAAGAGTCATGTCTCAAATCAAGGTAATTGGTTTCTGAAGACTTATACCTGTGGATGATCTCTGGCTTCCACACATGCACAGGTACCTGTACATTCATGTGCACTCACATAAACATGCATGTGTGTGAGCATAGACTCACTCAGTGTGCTTTAATAGTCTAATTTAGTTAACATCCTACAAAGAGCATTGTTGATAGTGACTTAGTCCTTTTCATGAGCACCAAACTGTCTGAATGCTCCCTATATCAAATCAGCAGAATAGCAGGGCATATGCACTATAATCTTTCTTCTATTGACAAAAAAAAAAAAAAAAAAAAATAGCCAACAATCCTCAGGGTCACCTTCAACTGAATATCAGAATTCTTACTGTGCCCAAATACTAAGAACTGAAAACAAAAATGAGATGTGTGACATGAAATTCGAGGCCAGTTCAACATCATACCATGCTGGAGTTTACATATAACAGAATGTGTAGCTCACCCTCTCGTGCTTGCATGACAGTGGGCAGGGACTGATAAATCTCCTTACACTGTCCCATGTTCCATTCACTCTGCATTTGCAAATTACACTCTCCACTAACCCATTGCAGGCTTTCCAAGCTGTCTAATCTTTTTTCTTATCGCTGCTTATGTTCCAAGAAGATCTGGCTCTGGTTGTATTTACTGAGATAATGATTTACTATTCTAAACAATTACTTTTTACCATTACTAGAGACAATTCTGTATATAAGAGCCTTTTTATTCCCTCCTCCTCTTCTTCCTCCTCCTTAAATAAAGGAATTTGCCTCTACTGTGGTAGACTAGCACTGGGGTCAGATTCTTACTGCAGATAATGCCCATGACGGAGCATGGAAACCATTATGAAGGATATAAACCATAAACTCAGCTTATCTCTATTGAATTCTCATGGGCCTCTGAGAATGAAAGGATCTGTTTGTTAATGGCTTTTCCAAATAAAAGCCACCCAAGGGCACTGATGTCATGCATCAACAGCAGCACTTGGAATGTCCAGGCAGTCAGGAATCATTGGCATTTCCATAGCAAGAGCATGCCTGTACATTTGCTTTCGCACAAACATTAATGGGTCCTAACATCTGAAGTCACTATTAGGTTTAGAGTGGGTCTTTAGCATCTAACACACAATGTGCTAGAGGCTTTGGACTCTCCCTAATTGCTTCTCTCTACCTATGGAGCAAGTTCTTACTGAAGGGACATTACTTTTAAAAAGTCCTTAGGATCTCCTTGGGGCTATAAGTCCCTGATAGACTGGCTATGGTCTTCAATACAATGTATAAACTCCTGAAAGTAGGGTGCTTTTCTCATTCATTCCTTAGAAGTTACATCTCCCCTAAGAGTGTGACGTCTCTTTTGAAAGATAAGGAAATTAAAATCCAGGAAAGCTAGCCAGTCATCCACAAAGGCATAGATAACTGAAGAACATCCGGAATTCTTCCACTGATTCGGAATCTTAATGTTTCACCAGGATCCACCAGGCAGCTTGTGCCTCTCCAATCTCAAGGCCTGAAACATAGTGGTATGGACCGCGATGGCTGTTCTTGTTTGTCAACTTGACTACAACTAGAATGAACTCAGACTTCCAAATGGGGAACACTGGTTTTTTGAAGTGGGAAGGTCCACTTCTAATCTTGATCTTTTTCGAGTTGGGAAGATTCACGTCTAACCACATGGAAGAAAGGAGCTTTTGCGCTTTGACTGCTTGCTCTTGCCTCAGTAGCAAGTTCATTCTTTCACTGGTATTAGAGTCTGCTTCTTCAGGATTCCAGCACACACTAAAGAGCAGATGAAGCATTAAGCCTTGTGGACTGAGCAACTACTGGATGCTTGGACCTTTCCTTCACAGGCAGCCCTTGTTGGACTAGCTGGAGCACAGCCTGGAAGCTGGTCTAAGAAATCCCCTTTCTATATACAGTGAGGTTCATTCTCTAAGTTGTTACTTTTAGGGAACCTTGACTAATACAAAGACCTATGTGCATGCCGGTAACTAGGAGGAGAGGTAGGAACAGGGGACAGAGGGAAGGGGGGGGTGTACAGGGGGTGAGGAGGTGGAGGGGAAGATGAGACAGAAAGAGGCAGAGAAAGGAAGAAGGGTTTAGATTCAGCTCTGCTCTATTTTCCTCTGGCTTAGGAAGACACTGTTACTGTCTATCATTTCATCATTTGTCAAACACAGCCCGACCGGGGAGCAGATGGTTCACTGCCTGCACTCTTCTTAGTCTAAAGGGTTCTAATGTGTGCATTTTCTACCATGGCCTAGAAAAATGCTCTAGTACGGTTTTGTTTTGTTTTGTGTTTTTTTTTTCAAAAACCTTCCTTTCCTCTTTGTCGTACTTCTTAACTTGAGAATTTCCAGAGTCTCACCCCACACACTTTCTGCTCCTTGATACCCCAGTCTTCTTCCTGGGTGGTCTTCCCCTTCTCCTGCTCCTATTTCCAAGTCCCTTTTGTCTGATATTGACTCAGCCTCTCAGGGTTGCTGTCTGCAGGGCTCATCTTTTCCCTTCTCCCTGCTTTCAGTCTACAAGAACCTTTGTCTCTAAAGTGTGTTTTCTTTATGCAGCATAGAGTTGGGGCTTCTTTCATGTTTTAATACAGTCTGATAATTCCTGCCGTTTGACTAGATCAGCTAATTATTCATAATTGAGGTTCAATTTACTTCTGCCTCTTGGCTTTTGACTTTCCATGCCTCAAATGTTGTTCATAGATTTTTATCCTTCTTTTGCTGCCTCCCTTTATAAGAACTAAATATTGTATAGTATAGCATTTTCATTTCTTTGATTTTAAAAATATATTTTTATTACATCTTTGGGTATGTTATACATAAATACAATATTTGAAAAATCATATTTACTCCCACTTCTTCCTCTAACTCTTCCTGAATCTATTCTCACTCTCCATCCCCTCTCAACTTTAAGTCTTTCTTTTTTAAAATATAAGAGTCCAGTTTATACTGCCTATATACTCATAGGTGTAGACTCCTACATTAGTCCATGGTTAATATAGCTGGGGCCACACCCTTAATGAATATGGGACTCCTCCTTCCCCAGAAGCCACCAACTGTCAATAGCTGCTCATGGAGGGGTGGGAACTTATGACACCCTTCCTCTCTGTGCTGGAATGTTGACTGGCTTGGTCTAGTGCTGGACTTGTGTAGACAACCACAGCAGCTGAGAGTTTGTGAATGCACTGGCCTTGTTATATCCAGAAGGCATTGCTTCCCCTCCCCCCCCCCAGTCCTCCCCAACCTCTTGCCCTTACAATCCTTCTGCTCTCACTTCCACAATGATCCTGAGCTTTGGAGGAATGGGTGTGATACGGTGTCCCACTTAATGACTGGACATGCCACGGATTCTTGTTCTCTACACTTTTACTGATTGTGAGTTTCTGTATTAATTGACATTTACTGCATATAGAAACTTCTCCCATGGGATGTAGTAGCTGAACTAATCAAGGGATATAGAAAAGTCAGTTCACTACAGAGTCCGTTTAGAAAAATAATAAGTTCATCCTTGGAGCTTGTGAGATCCTCAACCATGGGTTCTGGTCAGATGTGTAATATCAGACCTGTATTTCCTCTTTTAAGGCAGTCCTTAAATCCAATCAGAAAGCAGTTGGTTGATGCCATGATATTTGTGTCACTATTGTGCCCATCAACATAGCTTGTCACACTGCTGTTGCTATAGTAGTTTAGAGTTGAGTAAGACTATTGTTCTAGCAGCCTGCAGTGCATAGCTCCTTCCAGGAGAGATCTCTGCAGCAGCAGAGAGAGAAAGCTTTCTGATTAATACCAACTTCATTTTTCCATGTCCTGTGACCAAATAATGTGGTTTCTTCAGCAATAAGCTCTTGGTATCAAGTTCCAGTAGACAGCAAAGGGAAATGCCAATGACCTATTGTGTTTGGGGACTTCCCCCAAGACACCCCTGACATTACCTGGTGCTCTCCATATTTTGTAATCTTAATCCTTTATCTATTGCCATCTATATGTTACAAACCTCACATGAATTCTAGTTATTACTTTACATATTGTACATATTATATAGGATCTTGACTCACATAAGTACATGTTTTCAAGGTATTAGCTTGATCTTCCCATTCACCGAGTGTGATTTGCCCCAGTCCCTCCTGAAGATTTCAGTCTGGTATCTTTACTTAACCTGAGACTTGTGTCATTTTTATTCATGTTCTTTATGCTCCTCTTTTCAAATGTATGACATTTCAGTATCCTGTAAACCCAATAGCATGTGTACATATGCATTGTTTTATTATGCTGTTCTTACCAAGAGTACATACCCAATATGGTTGTCTTTATCATTCTTTTTTTTTTAAAGATTTATTTATTATATGTAAGTACACTGTAGCTGTCTTCAGACACTCCAGAAGAGGGAGTCAGATCTTGTTAAGGATGGTTGTGAGCCACCATGTGGTTGCTGGGATTTGAACTCTGCACCTTTGGAAGAGCAGTCAGATGCTCTTACCGGCTGAGCCATCTCACCAGCCCCATCTTTATCATTCTTTAACTGAGGTGAAATTCGCATAATGCTAAACTTATTAAAGTGGAGAATTCCATGGCTTTTTTTGTACTCATCATGTTGTACAACCCTCACATTCTTTAGTTTGTTTGGTTTGAGTTTCTTATGGCCTCAGGGATATTTCACACACCCTCTGCCTCTTCCCTTTGCAAACACAGTCTTTCAGCCTCAATGATGTATCTCTTCTAGACAATAATAATAATCTCTTCTATGTAAATAAAAATTCATGCATTGCATGATTTATGTCTGTTTTTCGCTAGAGTATTTTCAAGTTTCATCCATAAGTATTCATCCCTTTTTGTGGTTATATAATATTTCACTTTGTGTACATAGCAAAATGTGCTTATCTGTTTACTTGTTGATAGATGCAAGCATTGGTCTTTTTGCCTCTGAGCTATGATTAGTAACTGCTGTCATAAGTGTTCTTGTATAAATTTCTATGCAAGCAAATGTTTTCATTTCCCTTGGATGTAGAAATAGGGGAGAAAATGCTGGGTCATATTCTGTTTTTGATGTTTAAAAACATATTTTTTATTCTTTGAAAGCTTCATATATTGATACAAAGTACATGAACCATATACATCCACCACTACCTCTCTTTAACTCCCCCCAGTCCTTTCCATCCCCTTTCTCTCCCAACTTCATGTCCTTTTCAAACTTTTTTTTCTTTAGTTAATGATCCCCTAAGTCTAGTGCCCATATGAATGTGTGTGTCTATTCACCGGGGCACAAACAACCTGCCAGTAGCCATATATCCAGAGCGACTCTCCTTCCTACGGTAGCTATAGAGTGCCAAGAGCTCCTCTGATATGGGTGGGGCCTCAGCAGCCCCTCCCCCAACCAGGCTGGAAGTTGAACTGGCTTGATCATGTTCAGGTCTTATGCAAGCATTCACAGCTGCTTTGACTTGATGGTCATATCAAAAGAGAACATTTACTAGCTCTATCCGCTTACTCCTCTCTCCCCTCCTCCTCCTCCTCCTTCTCCTTCTCCTCCTCTTCCTCCTCCTCTTCTTCTCCCTCCTCCTCCCCTTCCTATTCTTCATCTTCCCCCTCCTCCTCCTCTCTCCCCTCCTCCTCCTTCTTCTCCTCCCCCTCTTCCCCCTCCTCCTCCTCCTTCCTCGTCCCCCTCCTATTCTTCATCTTCCCCCTTCTCCTCCTTCTCCTCCTTCAGTGAAGTTCCTAGAGCTTTGGGTGATTTATGATTGACTCATTTGTAACTGAGTGCTTAGAGGTATTTATAACAGACATTTTAACTACTATTAACCACTACTCACTGCAAACAGAAGCTTTTATGATCAAAATTGAGAGCAGCACAAATCTATACATATTAACACAAATACTTTGAAGGCAGTTTCACAGCATGATCATTTAACAAAACAACAGTGTGTTCCCTTCAGGGTCTATGATCTTCCCATTCATGGGCTTTTGACCATGTTTATAGTACTGGGTATGAAATCCCTCCTCATGACCAAGAAAAAGCAGATACTTAACCCTTTACCCACCATGCCACTCTTACACCAGCTGACACATCTTGCCAGCAAGTTGATACTGCATGTATGTATGTATGGAATGGTCAAGAGCTGTGTGTGAGACCACTCATGACTTCTATCCTGGCAGCCTGCACTGCACCTTATGAAGTGATGTACACTGGGAAGTAGGGTGCATATTTTCTGGTTAATTTAAAATAGGCCTCCTTATGTCCTGCATCCAAAGTGAGTGGTGTCTTCAGCAATAGGCTCTTACCATTTAGTGTCATCTGCAGCCAGGAACAATGGCAAGATCCTGTATTGTTGGAGGTGCTTCAGGGGCCTTTCTGACCTATAGAGAGGTATCCTGTGTCTAGCACTAAGATTTTCATTAATAATCCATGTCCTCTGGGAGCAGCTGCCCACCGTGCTGGGTACTTCTATTCAAACTCTCTTTCAATAGCTCCCCCAGCTTTTTTTCTTTCAAAATTAACACACAACAAATTACTTATTATGCACCAGTGACAAGCACACTGGAAAACATATCAGGAAAACAATCTCATTTACAGTAGCCATACCATCCATAAGACAAAGAAAAATAACTCTGAGGAATAAACATAGCTGAGAAAATGAACAACCTCTGCAATGAAAACATTAAGTCCC
Source organism: Mus pahari (assembly GCF_900095145.1). Lineage (NCBI taxonomy): Eukaryota > Metazoa > Chordata > Mammalia > Rodentia > Muridae > Mus > Mus pahari. The sequence continues at coordinate 110,131,522 of NC_034591.1, forward strand.
TAAAGAAAGAAATTGAAGAAGACACTAGAAGGTGGCTCATTGGTTAGAAGAATTAGTATTGTGGAAGTGGCCATCCTACTAAAAACAATCTGAAGATTCATCATAATCCCAGTTAAAATTCTGGAGCCATTCTTCACAAACAAAGAAAAACAATCTTGAAGTTTATGTGACAGCTCAAAAGCAAAGGGCAGCCAAAGCAACTTCAAACAAAAAGAACACTGTGGGAGGAAAAACACAGTATTAAGAAGAACATCACACACACACACACACACACACACACACACACACACATACTCACACTCACACACACATACACAACACTCTCACACACACACTCACACACTCACTCACACACATACTCACAACACTCTCACACACACTCACACACTCACACACACACACTCACACACACACACACACCAAACAAAAAGACAAGCAAAAAGACAAAAATAGAAACATAGATCAGTGGAATAGAATAGAGAACCCAGATATTAGTCCACACAAATGCAACTACTTGATTCTTGACAAAGATGCCAAAATACACGTTGAAGAAAAGATACCATATTCAACATTAATGCTCAGAAAGCTGGATTTCAATATACAGAAAAATTACACTGAATCCTTATCTCTCACCCTGCAGAACTCAACTTCTATTCAAAGATCTCAAAGTAAGACCTGGTGCTCTGAACCTGCCAGAGCATACAATAAGGAGATGCTTCAACTCACAGAGGCACGCGTGGACTTTCTGAATAGGACTCCCACAGCACAGGAAGTAAAACCAAAGATCCACAAATGGGGGTCTCATGAAGTTAAACAAGCTTCTGCACATTCTCTCCAAGTCTTACTTCAAGAGATGAAAATTCTACTGGCCCAGTTCATCTAGTCACCTTTCACCTGAATGCCCTTCCCCAACTCTCCCACAAGTCTCTTTGGCTCTTTATGTCTGACACACCCAGAAGTTGCTCTCTTCTTTCCATTTCTGTGTTACTAACTGAGTCTGAATTATTCCTTCTCCTGCAGTGTAGTTCTCCATACTCGTTCCTGCTTCTCCTTCAGTGTGGGTCTCACATAGCCTGAGAGGGGAACATTTAGACACATTTCTCTGGTGCGCGATTTCTAGCATTGCCTTCCTTCCTAGCAAACTACTCCACACTGTTCCTGTCTTATGGCTGCAACATATCTGCAGTAAACACTGTTCCTCTGCTCAGGACTCTTCCCATCCCTCCCTCCTCGGCAGCGCTAGCATCTCTCGTCCTCTTGTCTCAGTACAAATGCTACCTCCTTCAAGCTGTTCCTATAGCACTCTCTCATTCAGTCCATTCATTTCCTCTACATTTATGAACATAGTTTATCATGGCCAGTTTTTTTTTTTTAAACATAGTTTTACCAAATGGCTCAGGCTGACCTAAAACTTAGGTAGTCTAAGATTGCCTCGGATACATGGCTATTCCTCTGTCTAAGCCTCCTGAACACTACAATTCCAATCATGTTCTCCATGCATGCCCTAATATACAATTATCAATTTGTTTAATGATTGGGTTTATGCAGTACTCTCTGGATGATAAACAGAGCAGTAGGAGCCACAGTGGTTTTCAATATTTCTCCGTAATAAACATCAACAAGTGATAAGACATTCTGCCCTCAGTGAATCCATTCAGAAACTGTGCTAAGGCTCATATGAATATCTATGTGTGTACACACATGAATGCATAAAATATATTCACATGAATATATTCATAAACATGTAACTATGTAAACAGGCACATTAGACAAACACATCCATTTAATCTGTAACAACTCCCTAGACTGCATAAATTTCTCCTGATTTAAGAGCTGATAAGAGTATATTCCAGAGTGGGTAAGTGGCTTGCCCACAGTCATGCTGTGAGTGCCCGGACTGTCCTGCTTATGCTGTGAAACCCTCCTCTGCGCAGTGCCAAGCACAAAGATAATGCTTAGTCAGTTAATTAATGGTCAGTTAATGCTTCTAGAATCAAAAACAAACAGAGGAGTAGTGCTGTCCCAGATTTATTCTGAGAATGCGGAAATGTCTGTTTGTGCTGCTCTTCTGAACTGTCCTTAGTCCCCGGTGGCTACTAAGTACTTGACATGTGGCACTTAGTAGATCTCACAGGCTAGATTTTTCACTTCATCTCATTTTACTTAATATGTTTAAATAACATCTGGCTACTGACTGCCATAGTAGACAAGGAAGTCCAAGCCGTTTGAAATCCTATAGCTTTTGATTGCTTGATGGTCACATACAACTTCAATGAGCTCAGTGCCAAAGACAAAGCTACACATCTATTTCCATCCCCCACACCCCGATTTTTTTATCTCATGTTCTCTACCTCCAGTTTTCTAAACAGTCTTCCTCCTGGCACTTCACTGTAGCAGGTAGGATCAAGTTTTCTCTCCTTTATATGGCTCCAGCAAAGCCAATCCTTTTCCCCTTCAGCAGTGCCCTAAATAGTCCTCTATAGGGGTTTACATGGTCAACAAATATCCTCTGTTTCTTTCGGAGAGAGTGCTTGATAAGGTCCTTAGAGCAGAAGAGACACAAAAGTCGGTGATCAATATCCCTGTCTAACAAAGAAGTGAAGATGTTATTATGTAACCTAACTCTAAGAAGGTCCTTGGTCAAGGGGTTGGTGTGATGGGAAGACAGAGGACCTATGTCTGAAGCTGCATGGCTTCGAACTAGGCTGCAGGAGGATCTGGTTAGCCAACCCTGATCTCGCTTGCACCTAAACCAGAATATAGACAAAAACAAGCCTTAGAAAAATTGACACAAAGTTACATTGTCTAGATGAAGAACACTATATTTCTTTATAGAAGAGCAATCCCATCTTGCTGTGACGTGGCCCAGGAGCTTAGGATGTGGCACAGTTGGTAAAATGTTTGCCATCCAAGGATGAGAACCTGAGTTTCTGTCTTCCAAATGCTATCTAAAATGCTGAGCTTGGTGGTTTGGGGCTGGGTTTGGAATCCCAGCTCTGAGGATCTGGAGACAGACAGATGCCTGGGGCTTGCTGGCAGGCCAGTCTAACCAATTGGTGAGCTCCAGATTCAATGAGAGACTCTTCAAAAATAAAGTGGAGAAGCAATTGAAGAAGAAAATTGATGTTGATGTCTAGCCTCCACATGAATGTGCATCCACCCATTCACCCACACATGTACATGCATAAAATAAGAGCAATGAAGATATAGAAGATAAAATTCAGACAGGTGAGGAGCCTGAGTAGATGACTCAGTGCATAAAGCACTTGATGAGCAAGCATGGGGACTGAAATGTGTATACTGTTAGCACCCACATAAGTGCTGGGTGGGTGTGGAACCCTGCTTAGAAGTTCAGCACTCAGAAGGGGATCCTTGGAGCAAGCTAGCTAGCAAGAGTAGCTTTATCATGAGCCTCAAGTTCAATTGAGAGACCCTGCCTCAGTGAATAAAGTAGAGAGCAATAAAGCTTCAAGTCACTGAATGCACACATCTGCACAGGCACCCCCACACATGTGCACTCACACATATATGTATATACACCATGTAGTGATTTAAATATATTTGGTGTGGTGGATTAGGAGGGGCAGCCTTGTTGGAGTATGTGTGACCTTGTTGGAGGAAGTGTGTCGCTGTTGGGGTAGGCTTTGAGATGCTCCTCTTAGCTGTCAGAAAGGGTCGTCTCCTGGCAGCCTTCAGAACAAGATGTAGAACTCTCAGCTGCTCCAGCACCATGCCTGCCTGGACACTGCCATGCTTCTCACCTTGATAATGGACTGAACCTCTGAACCTGTAAGCCAGCCCCAATTAAATAAGAGTTGCCTTGGTCATGGGTGTTTCTTCATAGCAATGAAAAGCCTAGTTAAGACAGAAGTTGGTACCAGGGACTAGAGTATTGATTGCTATAATAGTCCTGACCATGTTTTTGTTTGGAAGATGTGGACTGAGGGTCTTTGGATTTGGGAACTGGTGGAATGTTTAAGTGGCAATTAATGGGCTATCCTAGTTGGAATATGGAAGAAATTGGTGCTGAGGGTAATTTGAATTGTGCAGACGTAGCCCAAATGGTTTCAGTGGAGAAGAACCTCAGTATGTAGCCTAGAGACTGCTTTTGTAGTATTTTGGTGAAGAACGTTGTTGCTGCATTTTTGCTCTTGTCTGAAGAGTCTACATGAGACTAAGGTAAAGAGATTTATATTAATTGTACTGACAAAGGAAGTCTCAAAAAAAAAAAAACCCATCAAAGTCTTTGTTCTCTGGTTTAGTCTCACTATGAACATTTTGATCAAGTATAGCAAGCTTAGAAAGGAAAAGTGCAAATTGTATGGTTCAAAGAATAAAAGGGTGTTTGAGAAGATAAACATATTAATGGAATGGGGACTTGGGACAAGATCCCACCCAGCTAATCTAATTGTTTATGCATTTGTCATTGAACAAGGAATAGATATATCTAGATATTATTATTACCTGGTTGTTGTTTTCTTTCTTATTTTTTTTTTTTTTAAGTCTGGAATGAACTACAGTCCTACAGTCCAGAACTAGAGGACACACCTGTGATTCAGGTCTTGAAAGTAGAAGACATCGGCTTTTGTTCTGGATCGTGAGGAATAGGGGCCATGAAAAGCTTAGGCCCAGACATGGTGGTACGTACCTTTAATCCCAGGAGACTAAGGCAAAGCAGATCTCTGAGTTCAAGACTAGCCTGGGACAGAGCAAATTCTAGGTGAAGAAATACTTAAATCTAGGCATGGCGAGAGATGCTTTTAATCCCAGCATTCAGGAGACAGAGCCATGTAGATCTCTGAGTTCAAGGTCAATCTACAGAGCAAGTTTCAGGACAGTCATAGGCAGTGAAGGAGTTGGAAAATAGAAAGCTGGTGATAATCTAATAGAACAAGGGGGCCATGATCCAGCCCCAGCAAGCAGCAGAACTCAGCAGCTCCAGCAATGTGACCCTGGCTTTAAAATCAAGAATAGAAGGGACTACTGGGGCCATTGATGCAGGAACAATTTTTTAGCTGGAGCTAAAAAATTAGTGGTGATTAAGAAGAGACCAGCATCACTGAAGTGAAATCTTATGCAAAGAGTTTTCTGAACACACAAAGAAGCTGTGTTCCAGAGATAGCCAAAGTTGTACCTCGTGGTACCAGGCAGTACTGAGTTTGAAGGTATGAAGGGAGAGTAGCTGAGGCTTGGCACTGAAGAGGCCATGGAAAGCCGCCATTGGTGAAGGTACAGCCTCAGTTGCAGTTGATGGCCCAGGACTGAAGGGGGCATGCAAAGAAGCTGAAGCTTGCTACAATGAAGGGAGCCTATGAGAGGCTATTGGTAAGGCTTGGTTGCAGTGGAAGACCCTAGCAAATTGGAGATTCCAGTACTGTGAGATGACCATCAAGAACATTAGCAGGAGTGGAGTGGAATCAACCAGAGCCTAGAGTACTACAGAGGGCATAGCTGGAGAAATGACCCAAGTCCTTTGGAGGAGTCCAGAAGATCATGTGGGAATCTCAGAAATTGTAACAAGAAGCTGTAACATTGAAGTTGCTTTAGAGACTCCAAAAGGTTTATTATGCCAGAGCCCTGGGATACCTGCTGAGGAAAGCTGCTAACAGGGAGTGGAAACAGCCAAAGAGAATTGTGCTGCAGTCAATAAAGGAGGAAAGGAATCGGAAAACAGACATGGATATACGGAGTTTGGAGTTTGTCCCATTGGTTTTTGGTCTTGTTTAGTCCAGTATTACCTTACTATGATGTTTCAGAATGGTCATATATATCCTTTGATGTTGGAGGTATATGATCTTTTCAATTTTGATTTTTAGAGGATTACAGTTAAGTGGTTGGATGAATCGCATAAGAGACTTTGAACATTGGACTTTTAACATTGTTGAAACTGTTATAGACTTTTGAAGTCGGATTAATGTATTTTGTAGATATGGCCCCCATAAACTTACATGTTTGAACAAGTCTATGAGTGGCAGGGAGTGGAATGTGGTGGTTTGAATATGCTTGGCCCAGGGAGTGGCACAATTAGGAGGGGTGACCTTGTTGGAGTGGGTGTGGTCTTGGAAATAGCATGCCACTGTGAGGGTGGGTTTTGAGACCTTTCTCCTAGCTGCCTGGAAGATAATCTTCTGTTTGCCTTTGGAACTCTCAGCTCCTCTAATACAATTCCTGCCTGTATACTACTATGCTTCTCACGATGATGATAATAAACTAAACCTCAGAACCTGCAAACTAGCCCCAATTAAATGTTTTCCTTTATAAGAGTTGCCTTGGTCATGGTGTCTCTTCACAGCAATGAAAACCTTAAAACACCACATACAGCAAACACCAAGAAAAGCTCAGACTTAGGGGATGAGTGTTTGCCTAGCACAAGAAGAGCCCTAGGTTCAACATCTCCACCCCAGGCAACACAGCGATAGCAGCAACAGCAGTCCTGGACTGAAGTCTAAATTCCAGAGGCCAGGAAGATGCAGCAGTGGATGTGGACCAGTCCTTCTGAGCTCCGTGCTCATATTGTGGACAGTGGCCACTGACGGGGCAGTAAGAAACCCTTTGTTTCCTCCCACCATTTGCATAGTTGGCATCTCACTTGCACTGTATGTAGGCTAGAGAAAAATGCTGCTGTTTGTTTGGATTTTGCTTTTTCTGTGGAATATCTACTAGGAAGCAATGTGCTTTTGTGTGTCAAATGTTAGAAAGGACCCACTTCCTCTTTTCCAGTGGATCTGGGCAGGAATCAACTGCCCCATTGATTGCCAGAGGCTCTCCCTTCCCAGCTGGGTACTAAGTGTGTGAATGCGACAGAGAAGCAGTGTTTTCCCCACAAAGAACTTTCTTTCCCAGCATGTGTCTTACAGCACCATGCCTCTAAAAGTGAGGTTTCCCCTGGGTCATTCATATGACAGGAAGCCATGGAGGAGCACAGAAGCACCCAGATGACGCCCAAAAGCCCAGTGATTCAACACATCATCATTACCTGTAAAGAGGTGGAATAACTTTTTTTCCCCAAACTTCCTCAGATGTACTCACAAATTTCAATATGTCTGGTCATTAGACACAAAATTAAATAAGATTTCATTGTGATAGCTAAGATGTTCCTTACCGATTAAATAATAAATCAGAAAGCAGGAAAGTATTCCAAATTAAAAAAAAAAAAAAAAAGAAAAACTAAACAAATGATCCCCATGTATCCTAGACAGATGGAAATATCTCTTCCAGTAATTAACTCCCTGCATGTGAGTTATCTTCTCTGCCTCCTAAAGCAAATTCTCCTTGCCAGTTCTGTGATGAGAGCCTTCAGCCTCCTTGGCCAAACAACGTAGTTATTTTCATAAATATTTTTTTTTTTCCTTCAGACAGGGCTCCTCATGATTCAAGCTTGTTTCCAGATAAGAAGTCACGGTGCAAGCAATTCTAAGATCAAAGCCTTTCCTCATGCACATTCATATCTTAGCAGATAAACACAAAAGTGACAAGCTGGGAGAGCCCCACTCAGTGTTCAGAACCTTACCTAACCTCTCATAAAATGTTCACCTTGCCTATGATGGGCTCGGGGAGGGCAGCTGAGAACACAACTGCTTTCATGAAGTATAAGAGCTTCATCTTAAACCCCAGGAGACATAAGGTAGTTGTGTTTTCCCAGTCACACAGTGTGTTCATGGAAGGGAAAACAGGTATCATGAATCACTATGTTTCACTATTTTTTTTAAAAAAGGCATTTATAATTTCCCTTTTGCAAATTAACCAAACCTATGTTAACCATTACAACAGCGACATCAAAAACATCTGAGAAAAGACATCAGAGGACCTCTTGGCCACCATATGGTACCTCTGAGGAGCTGATCCTACTTCCATCACTTCTCCATAGTAATCTTCTACCCTCCCGCATCCAGGTTCCAGCAGCAAAGCAAAAGCCCTCCATCAGTCTTGGAACCACGGCACATGGCTGTGTGCTAGCCACAGAGCACTTCTCTTACAGACTTGAAACTCTTGATCATCCCTATTGAGGAGCTCCTACTGAGGAGCCCTATTGTGAAATTCACCAACTGCAGTGAGATTTCTGTAGCTAGTAAATCATAACTAAGATGAAGCTTTGAAAGTTAATTCAGGCCAAGTGCTGACTAGTTTAAAGGAATCTCCTAGAAGCGAGCAGTAGAATATGTTATCCAATCCCATATTAACAATTTTTTAAAATCACATCTTATTCTAACTCCTGTGGGAGGAAACATGTAAGCCCTCCAGATTTTAACCTATTAACATCCTTGGTTAGAGTTTCAAACCTGAATGATAGGTATGTATTGCTCAGTCTCCTAGTTTCCTGCTTCTACATGATTAACAACACAAAACTAGCTGGGTCCATGGCATTGAGTAGGTGGTCCCTGTTCTCACAGTTACATTAGTTATATGGTTGAAGATGCTTCCAACTTGTCACGCTGTTATACTCTGTAGCAGAAACTAGTGGTTGGCTAAGCCAGCCATTGTATCTTCCTGCTCAGCTCTCCCTGAAGCTAAGAAGAAGTGGGGCACTTGTTTCCTTCCCTTACTTCTTCGAAGGTCTACGTCATGGTGTGACACAATTATAACCAAGGTGATGTGAAGTCTAATAGGAAACTTTGGATAAAATTGTTTCCTTCACTGATAAAAAGAGAGTACCGTCATAAGAAAGATTGTTTTTACCAGCATTCTGTTGCCCACTTTCTACCTTGACGTCATTTGGAGTAACAGCAGCCATGTTGTGATAATGGAGACAATGAGTGGATGGGAAATTATCTACTAACAAACACAGTACACATAAAGGGGCTCTGGAGACCAGGGAGCACCCAAGCCAATCCTGGAAACGACCTGATTGTGCACAGTTTCTGTATCTGTTAGGTGACAATCGTTAAAATTTGCAATTGAAGTTACTCTTGAAGCAATATATGGTCTTATAAATATCATATTCCTTCGGTGTAGCACATGCCTTCCATAAGCAGCTGCTGGAAGATCTCCACAGTGGTTCCAGCTTCCCTCTACTTCAGAAGGCCTGGTACTTCTTTACATGCATGTTGCCAGAGCATGCAATCACAATGAATGCCTGCCTGCATCTTACATCCAGCACAGAATTGTTGGGAAAGACGTAGGATGGAGGAAAAACACAGCACCGCCACTGTCCTCAGCCACACACATCTTACTACAGTTCTTTTCCTTTTGCAGCTGAATTTTAATATGAAACACCCTTGTGGGAAGTTTGAATAGGACTTAGAAAACAGAACTTCAAAATACTAAGCAAGGCATGACAATCCACAAGTGTACAACTCGCTTGTCAGGAGGCAGAGGCAGGAGGAACAAAGGTCAGAGCCTAGGTTGGGGAAAGCAGGGAATAATATTGTTTGGTTACTAATCCCTGGTAGATTAGGAACTAGAAAAGTGGCTCAGTCAGTTCTTATTTAATAAACATGAGGACCTGAGTTCAGATCCCCACATATCTCATGAAAAAGCATGGCAGGTGGCACACACTTGTAGTGTCAGTACCAGGGAGGTAGAGACAGATGATCCCTGGCACTCTGGCTAGCTAGCCTACTTAAATTGAGATACTCTGCCCCAGACCGTGAAAAGGTGGCTGGCATCTGAGGAGTAACACCTGAGGCTGACCTCTCTCCTCTACACCCATGCTCACATGCAAATTTATACACAAAAGTAACATGCACGCAGATGTACACAAACTAATATGCATGCACATGCATACATAAACACAAAAAGTAACATGCACACACATGCACACTTATGCACACAAGCTCACATGCATGCACATACACACATATGCACACAAACTAACATGCATGCACATGCACACATATATACACAAGCTAACATGCATGCACATGCACACATATACACATGCATATGTATGTATATACACACAAACTAATCAGCTCCCAAGAGGGTGTGATTGGACTCAGCTAGAAGATGACAGGGTCTGGTTGGTTGTCATAGCACAAGACATCAAAGGCAAAGGTTGCAGCTTGGTGGGTTCAATTCACAGCTCCACCACTGGCTTTATAGATTCTCATCAGTAAGTTACCTCTATGAACCTTGTCCCTTACTCTAAAGTAGGGGTAGTTTATAACTCAGGAAGCTGTGTGTAGGTCAGAGAATGGAACCTCTAAACACTTCATAAAAGACATATCAGAAAGCGTCCACAGGTTTTTAGGTATCATTGCTTTTCATCTCTATTTGGTACTGTCTGGAAGTTGTTTTTCAAAAACTTTCAGTGTATCACACACATCTAATTTCTGGCACTGCAAAGGCCTTCCATACTTAATGAAAAAAATTTAAAAATAGCTGCTAGATGGCCAGACTATCTCATATTTGTAGTGTGTTAGAACCCTGGGTCCAGATACCAATAGCCTGAAGGTTCTGTGCAGTGTTGTTCTTACAAAGAAGTGAAAATAATAATAGTATTCTCCCTTCAAAGAATTAGAGTTGGTGAGTGGGTTCTATTTGCTCTCTGACAGATAGCAAGTGATGCATAATTTTTGGCACTTTAAAAAAAAATTGCTTCCATCAGGTAATGGTTGTACATGCCTTTAATTACAGAACTTAGGAGGCAGAGGCAGGTGGATCTCTGTGAGTTCAAGGCCACAGTTCTGGTCTACAGAGTGAATCCAGAACTGCCAAGACTGTAACAGAGAAACCCTGTCTCAAAAAACCAATAAGTAAATAAATAAATAAATAAAGAAGTAGCCGGGTGGTGGTGGTGCACGCCTTTAATCCCAGCACTTGGGAGGCAGAGGCAGGCAGATTTCTGAGTTCAAGGCCAGCCTGGTCCATAGAGTAAATTCCAGGACAGCCAGGGCTACACAGAAAAACCATGTCTCGAAAAAACAAACAAACAAAAAAAGTAAAAAAAAAACAAAAAACAAAAAACCAGGCTTTTATTTTATATATATGTCTCTGTGTGCATATGTACAAGTGTATGGGTGCCTGCAGAGGCCAAAATTGGACATCAGATCACATGGCACTGAAGTTACAGTTTTCTGAGCTGCCTGGGTGCTGGGAATTGAACTTGAGTCTCCTACAAGGGCAGAAAATGCTCTTAATTTCTGAGTCATCTATTCAGCCCCAATGTTGTTTCTTTACAACCAGCCCTCCAGGAGGGCTAATTCACTATATTAAATAAACATGTACATTGAAGTGTCCCTGGTTTGTCTCCTAGATCCTTTCAAAATTGTCAGATCCTCAGCTAAATACTGGACAAATAGAATTCTTCCTTTTGCCTCCCCGTGAACATTAATATGCTAAGGTGTTTTATGTTTTAAAAATCACATACCATGTCAATTCTCACCAAATAAAGTAAACTGTTCCACATAAGGACAATGAGTCTCATTTGAAAATGCCTAAGTAATTAGTTCTCTAAATGCACTTTGCAGATTAGCCATGGGTAGATCATTTTGGGAAGTCTGGCTAAGGTAAGCTGTGTGCCCATTCTTCTGTAGCTGGTGATGCTATGCAGAGGCAGGTGTCTCCATGTTTCCTAGGCAACCCCAGAAGCAGCACTGCCTGGCAGCCCACAACTGCAAGCATCATCCCTCTTTCTCCAACTGTGAAGAGACTGCAGGGGTTTTCTGACAGACCTTCATGGGGACTGAGGGGGGCAAACGGAAGCCCATGTGTCGGGAAGAAAATCTCCAGGAACATTCGCTCACATGGAGGAAGTCAGCAGGCAGAACACAGATCTCTCAGGGTTTCAAATCTCCAGACAGCTGCCGGAGGAGTATCATCAGCGGGCAAGGGGCAGATCGCTTAAGGACAGATCACTGTGGAGTGGGAGGGAATTTTACCCTAGGAAAACAAGCCATAAAGAGGCAATGGGAAATTCTGACTCTCAGGGAAGAAGGAAGAGGAGACTTTCTGTTGCCCTTCTTAGTGACCATGTTGTCCTCTCTGGGTGCTATATTTTCTCTTTACTGTGACAGAGCACCCAACTCAAGCAACTTAAAGAAGGAGGAATGTATTTGGTCTCATGACCTTAGTGGGTTTAACTATCCAAGCAGTGAAGGGCAGGGAGGAGACTTATGGCTTGGTTTGTTCCCATCTTGACAAATCAGGAAGCAGAGGTGAGACTGAAAGCAAGAAATGACCTCTAACTTTCAAAGCTCGACCTTACTTGCCCATATTTGTCCTAGGTTGTAACAGTTCGACGGCTACCCAGGACAATGGCACCTGTTGGGACCAAGTATTCAAACGCACAAGCCTATAAGGAGCACTTCACCTTCAAATCGTAACACATCCAATGCTCAGCATCTCTGATGATGGAAAGTGGGATGTGACTTCCAGCTCACGTGGTTCTCACAGTTCTTTGACTGGTGGAAAGGTACAAGGAATGATCCAGGCTGAGCCAGATATTTGGATGAAATAGATTAATAAATGACACCTTTCCTGTATGGAGGCTAAATTGGTAGGATATGCCAAGGTCTGCTGGGGACATTTCAAAGATGAGTCAACCCAAGAGAGCAAGACTCACACATTGCACAGGAAGCAAGAAGGAAAGCGGAGGGGGTATAACCAGGTCATAGTTTGAGAATCTGCAGCCAGTCAGCGTGCCATGAATCCTCAGGACTTTTCAGTTACAAATCTGGTAAATTCCCTTCTGTGTAAGCTGGTTTGAATGAGTTTCTATCCCTTACAACTAAAGAACAAAACAAACCCCCACTGTGACTCATAACTGAGGAACAGGAAGTCATGCCAACGTATAATATGTACTACTTTAGCCTGAGCACACCAAGGCTCTTTAATGTGATATCTGTGTTGGTCTAAGCTCCTCATGCTTCCTCAAGTACTTCCCCACAAGCTCAGTGTATCTGGTTAGACAAACAGAATTTAACTCGCACAACACGGGATGGAGTGTTTGAAAATCACGACTATCCCCAAAACCTGGAACACTTGAGAAAACACACTTCCTGGTAGTAATGATCACACAAACTTGGCTACCCTAGAGAACTCTTGAAGCATGCCTTTCAAAGTCACATTCTTCCGTTTAGTAATCAGGCTAAAAATAACCTGCCTACAACGTCTGGCTGATGATTGAAACACATTGCCCTAGAAACCCTTGCACCAATTATCCGCAGCACAGTCTAAGCTGGGCTGCCAATAGTTGAACCTTGCAGAGAGACACCCATGGAGAATTCAGCTTATGCCTCCTACTCTTTGCCACCCCTTGACTGTCTCTATATGTAACCCATCCCAGTAACTCCATTCCTTAGTATCTCAGTAAACTTATGGTCTTATAGTGGTGACATCATATACATTATAGAAAAATTTATCTGGAAGCTATACAAAACCAAGTTTGCTCACTCCTGTCCTGTTACATAAACCCAGGACACGAGAGGTAATAGCAATAATCCACTTGCTACTCTTAAAACTCCCAGTGTGGGCTGTACTGGCACTCACAGACAATCATTTGTCTCGAGTTTGTCATCCACAGGGCTTCTACTTCTCATGGCATCTCATGTTTTGGTGTCTCAAATTCATTCATGAGAAAACTGAAACTCAAAGCTGTTGAGCAGAATTATTAAGATGTTTGCATGAATGAATAGGGAGTCGGCGCCAGATTCCAATTCATTTCCTCTATTATCCACAGGCCACCTTTGTTAATGCCTACTATATTTCTACTCTTTGTGTGTGGGTGTGTATGCAAGTATGTTTGTGTGCACATGTACATGCATGTACATATGCATGGAGAGGCCAGAGGACAACATCAGGAGTCAATTTTTTTCAGCCATTCACCTCTCTCATCAGCCTGGAATTTGTAAAGTTGAGTGGACTGATTGGCCAGCAATCCCAGGGTCCATCTGTTTCCACCTTCCTGGTACTGGGATTACAAGCACACACTACCAGATTGAGTTTGATTTACAAGAATCCTAAGGATCAAATGCAGATCCTTATGCTTGCAAGACAAGCCCTTCACCAAACTGAGCCATTTCCCAGCCCTTCTTAGGTTCACAGAGAGCTCTGACACTTCTGGGCCATCTGTGTTCCTTTCTCTAGCGTGATAGTATTAATAAGAAGCTTATAAATAATTGTTTAAGCACAGATCCAGCATAAAGATGAAACAGTACTGTTTCCCTAATACTTTATCAGTACCAGACATTGTGCTAGGCCTTGGCACTACAGCAGAAGGTCACAGGGACAGAGTCTCTGGTCCCAGACACAGAAGCAGGGACAATGAAGCCTGTGGTGTCTCAGGAGAAATTCGAGTGTGGCAAGTCAAGTGAGGGGGTTTTGGCACAATTGTCTGTGTACTGGGACCTTAGCTATCTCACCAGGAGAAGAGAAGTTGGGCTTATTATCAGCATGCTCTTCAGCCGTCCCGGAGATTTTTGAATTGTCTTCCTGAGTTCTTTAAAAAAAAAAAAATTGGGAATGTTTTGTTTTGTTTTGTTTTGTTTTTTTAAGATTACAATATTAAATCATTTCCCCATTCCGGTTCTTCCCTCCGACACTCCCACTCCTTACACACACATATACCCCTTCTTACTCCTTTCAAATGTATGGCCTTTTTTCATTACTTGTTCATATATATATATATATATATATATATATATATATATATATATAACATTCCTAAATGCATAAGCATAGTCTGTGCAGTCTGTACAATGCTATTTGTATGTATGTTCTCAGGACTGACCATTGGAATTGGATAATCAATTGGTATGCTTGTCCCTAGGGAATATTATTTCCCCAATTCTCTGAATTCCTTGAGTGCCTGTAGTTCTTTGTGTAGGGTTGAGGACTCCTGTGCTATTTCTCCCACCTCCACCTTCATACAAGATAACATGTTTAATGGTTGTGGCCCTTGCCCAGCTCCTGTTAGGCAGTCATGTTAATGAGACTTTATGGGCGTAGCTTCTGACATTCCTGGGAAACACGAACGCACAGCAGACTCCCTATTCCTTTGGTTCTTATATTCTTTCTAATCTCTCACAATGAACCTTTAGCCTTAGGTGCAGGAATTGTTTTGTAGATGGATCCACTGGGATTGGGCCTCATAATTTCACATTTTTTTTGTTTGGTGTTTTCTGTAATGGTTTCTATCTGTTTCAAAAAGAAGCTTCCTTGATGGAGGGTGACAACTACACTTATCTATGTGTATAAGGACAAATATCAGCTCTGTCTAAGAGACTCCCAAAACATTACAGACTTACTATTGCCCTTGCCCTTGCTTGGTCCCAGAAGGTAAGTCCCTGTCTTAGTTACTATCCTATCGCTATGACAAAACACTGTCACCAAAACACCATAAAAGAAAGCATTCAGTTTGGGGGCTCAGAGATCCAAAGCTTAGAGCCCATGGCCATCGTGGTAGGGAGGCGTGGCAACAGGCAGACAGGCGTGGGGCTGGAACAGTTGCTGAGAGTTTACTTATTTTCCACAAGCAGGAGGCAAAGAGGGCTAACTGAGAATGGTATGGACCTTTGCAACCTCGCAATCCATCCCCCCCCCCACCTCCTCCAACAAAGCCAAACCCCCTCAACCTTTTCACACAGTTCCAGCACTGTGACCAAGAACTCAGACCTATGAGCCAATGGAGATCATTTCATTTAAATTTCCATATTCCACCACCTGACCCACATATGTCATGGACACATCATAAAGCAAAAATACATTTAGTCCAACTTCAAAAGTCCCAATAGTTTTTTCACAGTCTCAACAGAGTGTAAAAGTTCAAAGTCTCTTCTGAGACTCAAGACTCTTAATTGTAACCACCTGTAAAAAGCAAAGAGCAAATTATGTACTTCCTACCTATAATGACACAAAATATACGTTAGCATTTCATAAAGGAGGAGAGAGGGAATGGTGAGGAAATAATGGTCCAAAGCAAGAGTGAAATCCAGCAGGAAAAACTCTAGATTCTTTAGCTCTGGTCTGGCTTCTAAAGACTTGGATGACTCTTTCCTTACAGCTTTGCTGACTATGACGCATCTCTCTCTCCTAGGCTGGTTCCACTCCCTGTCTGTAGCTATCCTCAGAGCCACTATGGCATCTACAACATTTTTCAATCTCTAACACAATCTAGGCTTTACTTTGACAATCAAAGCTTCATGCAATAGTTCCTCTGGGCCTGTTTGCAGGGACTCCTCTGACACAGTGGCTTTCCTTGACCCCAGGGGAGGACTCCAAAGCTCCTTTTCTCGCTGTCCTTCCTGACATTAAACCAGAGAACCATGAGACCAATGCCCGTTATGTTCTACGAACTGTTTGGAATAGAACCTGGGCCCCTCCTTGGATTATATATTTGCATAAGATTTGGTTTGTTGTTGCTTTAGTAAGAGATCTCCTTAGGCATTTTCTCTTGACAAGTTGGGAGTTCAGCTGGGTGGGGTGTTGTCTTGAGGGTACCACTCCCTTTATTTCACTTCACAGCAAGCTTCTCATTGCCTTCAGCACAAGCCTTCTTGCCAACATTAAATGTCCTGATGCCCCATTTTCCTCTTAAACTGTACATGTATGTTTGCTCTTGTCTTGCTTGCTCTTTTTCATTATAGATCTTCATAAGAGTGATTACTAATAACCAAGTGAAAAGTCATTATTAGGATATCTTGAAATCTCCTCTGCCTGTGAAATTAATCCAAAACTCTACAATTTAGCTTCTTTAGACAAGGAAACCAGCAGCCACATCTGTTGTCAAAGTATCATAATGGTCTCTAGCTCCCATTATTAATATTATTTCCCTCTGAAACCTCTTTGGCTGGACCTCCATAGCCCATATTGCTCTTAGTACAATCATCTTCCAAGCTCCTACCATGATTACCAATTAAGCCATGATTACAGAGTCAACTGCTTTTCCAGCCCCAAATCCCAAGGCCTTCCACATTCCTCCCAAATACCGCAGTGTAAGCCCTGTCACAGCAATAGCCTACTCCTTGGCACAAACTTCTGTCTCAGTTACTTTTCTGTAGCTGTGACAAAGCACTGTGACCATGGCAGTTGATAGAAGAGTTTATGGGGAATGTGAGTTCATGACCACCATGGGCAGGGAACCTGGCAGGAGCAAGGCAGGCGAGGTGCCAGAGCAATAGCTGAAAGCTACATCTCGATCCACGGGAAGAAGGCAGAAAGTGAAAGATAAATGGAAGTGATACGGGCCTTTGAAATCTCAAAGCAGCAACCCCCCCCCCCCAACTCCCATGATGTCCACAGTCCTGTGGAGGCCAGGAAATGGAATGTGGTGGTCAGAATGAGAATGACTTCCATAGGTTCATGTGTTTAAATGCTTAGTCTCCAATTGGTAGAACTTTCTGGGAAGGATTAGGTGTGGCCTTGTTGGAGGAGGTGTGTCACTGGAAGTGGGCTTTGAAGTTTTAAAATGCAGAGTCATTCCCAATTTGCTTTTTCCTCTTCCTCGTGGTTGTAGTCTCAATATGCGAGCCTAAACTGTGGCTGCCCTTGACAGACAGAAAGAAATGCAGATCTGGGACCATATCTCAGATCTACCCAAGGGAGATCA
This sequence comes from Mus pahari, assembly GCF_900095145.1. Lineage (NCBI taxonomy): Eukaryota > Metazoa > Chordata > Mammalia > Rodentia > Muridae > Mus > Mus pahari. The sequence goes on from NC_034591.1 coordinate 110,149,007, forward strand.
GCATGGTATCAAGGCTCCAGGTGATGCTTCTGCACACTGAAATGCCTTCAGAAGGGATCCAGTCCAGCGTCACAGGCAACGATGAGACCAAAAAGAGCAGACTCCTGCCGTGTCTGTCACTCATTAGCTCCAAGTTTCCTCTAACAGGTTTTCTTAGCTAGGCGAGATCTGTCGCCACCCGGAAAATGGAGTATCCAGCATAATGCTTTCCAAAGCACTAGGCTTCAGTCCTCCAGGGCCTCCAGGGGATAGGGATTGTGTAAGGCTACCTGACAGAGCTGAGCCTCCAGGCTACAAACCCACTTCAAACAGAGCTCCTATGCTTTGATCAGTTTCAGAAATTGGGATTATAGATTCCCTTCGAAGCGAAGATTTCTCTGCTTTGCTTTTTCTTCTCAGCCAACCTCTGTTGTTCTGCATTGTCCATCAGCATTGTTAGCATGGCTGTCAAGGCATTCAGATCTTGAGCTTAAGGAAGGAACCTGCTTCTATTTTCTATATACCTCCCTTGGGGTACAGATGCGACCTTCAAAATGTCAAAACTTTCTGCTCCCAAGAGGACTACTAAGTTACTTTCCTATCCTATTTTAACATGTAATATCCAAGAAAGACACTAATGTGGAAAATTCTGAATTTGGTTTATATACCACCCCTGTTTTGCCTTCCAGTGAAAGCTCTGTGTCCTTTTCCCTTACAAAACAAAACAGTCCCACCAAGCAATGGGAGTTTGATGCTTAAGGTCAACATTAGTGGTCCAGTTATACACCTAGACTAAGAATTCAGGGGGCACCTTTTAACATTACCTTGTTAGTCTACTGTTATAGTCTCTTACAATGTACTTCATAAGGAAGCTACATAAGAATAAGGAAAAGATGCATCCAATTTTAGGACCAGGCAGTGATGTCTCTGAACTGGGATGAACAGGAGTACATCAACGGGGGAGCTGCTGGGGTGCTGTTGACTGGACACCTATGCACTACCCCATTTCCAGGAATTAGAGGTTTGCAAAAGTTATGACTTTATAGAGGCAACAGTAGGACAGTTTTTTAAAAAAGTATTAGAGACAAATAGATGCATTTAAAAATGGAAGTCAAGTGTGACTGCTGTATGCAGACACAGTCTTTTTGAGAAGATCATAGCTCTCTTTTAAGTTCATTCTTGACTTTGAGCCAGAGGCATCTGGGAAGGTTTGTGGGAAGATCAAAAGCAAATGTTGGCCTGGAGAGATGGCTGAGGGGGTAAGATGAACACTCTGAAAAATATAAGGGCTGGAGTTCATATCCCCAGCACTTCTGTAAAAGCTGGGTAGGTCTGGTAGCTCACTTGCAACCCAGAACTTAGGAGGCTGAGGCAGGGGAGCCCCAGAGTAAGACAGATAGCTAGACTAGCTGAATTGGTAAGCTCTGGGTTGAACTGAGGACCACAGTCCCAATATACCAGATAGATAGTGAGCAAAGAAGACATTGAACACCAGTGTATAAATACACCACATACTTTGCACACATGAACATGCATACGTGAATACAACCTCTCTCACGCTCTCTCTCTCTCTCTCTCTCTCTCTCTCTCTCTCTCTCTCTCTCAGAATAAAGAAGAAAGAGGAAAGAAGGAGGGAGACTTGTGTATTCAAAACCTTATGGTAGCTAGAGAAAAGGGAAGCAGAGTCAGGGACCATATTGGGTCGGTCTTTATAAGACATGCAAAGAGATATGGGAAGAAATGGCTTTTCAAATAAGCTTTACCCTGGGAAAATGTCTGCACAAAAGACCATGGCATTCCCATAATTAGTTGCCCATATTCAAAAACAGTGCTTTCCAATTTTATATCTCACTATAGTTTTATAGAGGGAAGCAGAATTGATAGTTTTCCTTGGGGACACATAAGAATTGCCTTGGAAAGGGGTGGAGTTGTGTGGAGTGTATCATCCGCACTAACCTTCAGCTCAAATCTCAAGCATCTCTATTCTATGAATACAACACCTCAAACACAATACAACCAAAATCCAGCTTGTCTATGTCCATAAACAAGTTAGATTCTTCTTGTACATTCTCTATGTCAGCAGGTATCAATTGGCACCAAATTGGTATAGGCTACCTGTCCAGTCAGTAACCATTATACATCTGAATAGATAGGTGAAAAATGTATAAAGTTCTGGAACCAAATGAGAAGGGAAAGAAGAAAGTGGGAGAGGGTGGGAAGTTATGTGCTAGGAAAACAGGATCAGTCCTTAAGCTCACCCATATATTGGAATCACCTGGGGGTTGTGCAAGAAAGTACAGAGTCCCCAGCAATCCTGATGTGATTTGTGGGGACACATTCCACGGGTTCAGATTAGTTAAAGATTTCCCTGATTGTTGAACCATCACAGTTGAAAGTGAATATTCAGGAGTTACTGAAACCAAAGCCATCATTTCCTGGGCCTCTTGCAGTTTCTTCAGGTGTGTCCAAGTGTGCATGTGTGCATTTGTATATGTGTCTTGTCTATGGTCAAAGGACAAACTTTTGTATTATTTCTCAGGTACTGTCCATTTTTTTTAAGAAGTGGTCTCTCACTGGCCTGGAACTTGCCAATAATGCTAGTCTGGCTTGTCAGAGAGTAGTAGGGATCCCCTTGTCTGAGCCTTATCTCCACACCCTCAATCCCTACCAGTGGTAAATTTCTTTATTCAATGAATACAGTCAAATTCTAGAGCCACCAGCCAATGCTTGTCACAAAAGAAGTCCCCCAAATATCTGATCTAAAGAGAGCTGATTGCTGATGCCTATCTTAGGCATCAAATTTCCACAGACTGAGAAGATTCAAGTCTTCAGCAAAGCATACAGGGAACACAGGAGACTAGTGTGGCCGAAGAACCTTCCCTCCTGCATCCTGAACCTCTGATTGGGCAAAGACCTTCCTTGCCCTCCCTGGACAAAATTTCAGATTAGACATGAGTTAGTTTTGTTCAGCCAACCAACTTCATTCACCAGACACCCCGAAATTCATTTCTACTGTTTCTATTTCTTAGGCTGAAAGAGTCCCATGATAACAGAACACAGGATTTTAGTTCCAAGAAAGGAAGATCAGAACATGTACAGTGACCTGAGCATGTCAGGTGGTGAAGTCTTGGAGGCAGCTCTCCACTCTGTTCTACTTTTCTACCTCAGACTTGAGCAAGCATGCGACCTCTCTTTGTTGATCTGTCAAATAAGCACAGTGGTAGTCTCTGCCTCCGAGAGATTTAGTCAAAGCTAAATAAGATGAAACCTTATTTTACCTCCTGTTAAGTCTGCCTATAGTTGCTTAAGGAAACCCTTTATTAAGAGCTTGTTCAGTGATTGCGTGGCCAGGAAGGATCATTTGTGCTTGAGGCTTTCCCAGGACTTAGTCAGTTGGCAGTAAAGCCCTTTGAGGGCTCTCTGCGAGAATGCCTGGTCTCTGGGCTGGGCTGGTTGGAGTGAATGGTGGTTAGTTAGGTCTTTCTACTCTTTGCAGCTAATGTGGGCTTTTGGAAAGCATGGGATACTCTGAGTTGTTGAACTTCCCACTTAAAAGCTAATCTCACCCTAAGAGAGGGGAAAGAGAAATTTTAAGCCTGGTCCTACACATAGATTCAACATCACTTTCTGCCTATCTTTCTGTTCGAAGCAGTTCCAGCGCTCTGCTGACAAGAGTATCTTAGTTAGGATTTCTATTGATGGAATGAAACCATGACCAAACACTAAGTTGGGGAGGAAAGGGTTTATTTAGATTATACTTCTATATCACTGTTGACCATTGTGGTGGTTTGAACAGAAATGGCCCCCATAGGCTCCTATATTTGAATGCCTGGTCATTAAGGAGTGGCACTACTGACAGGAATTAGGAGCTATGGCCTTGTTAGAGGAGGTGTAGCCTTGTTGTAAGAAGCATATCGCTAGAGGTGGTCTAGACGCTACCTCTCCAGCACCATGTCTGCCTGCACACCACCACGCTCCCTGACATGCTACACCTCTAAAACATGTAAGTAAGCCCGAGTTAAATTCTTTCCCTTCGAAGAGTTCCAGTAGACACAGTGCCTTTGCACAGCAAAAGAACACTGACTAAGATAATCATCAAAGGGCATCAGGGCAGGAACTCAGAGTAGGATCCTAGAGGCAGGAATTGATGCAGAGGCCTTGGCGGAGTGCTGTTTACTGAATTGTTCCTCATGGCTTGCTCAGGCTGCTTTCTTGCTTTCTTATAGAATCCAGGACCACCACCAGCCCAGGGATGGCACTATCCACAAAGTGCTGGGCCCTCTCCCCAGTCAATCACTAATTTAAAAAAAAAAAAAAAAAAAGGAAAATACCCTACTGGCTTGCCTACCTACAACCTGGTCTTCTGGAAGCATTTGTTTGTTTGTTCGTTTGTTTGTTTTTTAATTGAGATTCCCCCCTCTCAGATGACTTTATCTTGTGTCAAGTTGACATAAAACTGTCCAGCACAGAGTTAGTCACCTTGCAAACAGAGGAATGATGCTCCAACTTTGTGAGTGTTTAATCCACTGTCACATGCAAAGCACAGTGCTCAGCATATGTTAAATTCTAGTATCTTACATAGCATCTATTGTGGCAATAACCTAATGGTATTCTAATAACCTCATGATGGTATTCTGATAGTTTCACGAAACTAATGGAAGTTATGATCAGCAAATGACTGAGTGAAAGAAAAGAGAGAGACCACAGTAATCACAGAAAAGATGCACCTCCTTCCCTGTGGGAGGCACTGAGTCACTCTGTGTTTGTTGAGCCGCATAAGGAAGTTGCTGTCACCATCCTTCCAGTGAAGCTATTGTGATGTTGTATGGAAGAGGGGGTTTTCTGGGACATTCAATTCATTGACAGTGATGGCTGTGACGAATGCTTTTGTGTGAAGGTGGCACCATCCACAAGGAACAGGATGACTCACGGAGTGAAATCATAGATTCGACGGTGCTGCCAGGCTGAGAGCACTGGCTCAATGGGACTGAAAGAAAGATCAAGGAATTCCAGTCTTTGGATGTACATCTGGCGAGAAGAGAATGTAGTGCATCAATACGAGCATATACGGCTGATATGGAATTATTTTCAAGGCAAAGGCACCTCACCATTTAAAAAAAAATGTATTACAGAAAGAAAATTACAAATGAGCCAATAATACACTAGACTTAAAAAGAATTTCATTATGACTTGGGCATAACAAAGTTAGTAAAGTGCTTGCTGCTTATACATGAAGCAGTGTTTGATCCTCAGAATCTGTACAAAGAGGTAGACTGTGGCGGTGCACATTTGTAGCTCCAGCATCGGGGAGACAGAGACAGGCATTCCCCAGGGGCTCACTGAGCAACAGGCAGCCTCTATGGTCTCTACATGCATGTGCATAACATGTGCATTCACAAAATATGCACTCACACAAACACACCACCTATACAGATGGTAATTCCTCATGACAAAGTCGAGTTTATTGCAGTTATTGAAGGAAAAGGTGGACATTTGCGGATAAAACTGTTTATAATATATTTTCTATTAGCCACATTAATTACATAATGGTTCATGTATAAATGCTTCAAAGATAAAAATTCAGCATCATAATTTTTTTTACTTGACACCCTCTCTACTGACTCTGGGCTGGCCTATTGACTTACTTTAATTAATTGAATATGGTAAAATAGGTGTGCCAAATCCAATACCATCCCCAAAGCCCCAATCAGTGAAATAATCAATGCGAAGGATAGTTTTGTCTACTTGATAAAACGAGAATAATCTTTGAAGAAAGAATCTCAATTGAGAAAATATTTCCATCAGATTTCCTGTAGGCAAGTCTGTGACGGTATTTTCTTATTAATTATTGATGTGGGAGGGGTCACTGGGGACAGTACCACCCCTGAGAAGGCGTATACAGAAAACAAACTGAGAGTGTCACAAGGAGCAAGCTACTAAGCTTCATTCCTCCATGGCCTCTGCTTCAGTTCCTACTTCCAAGTTCCTGTCCTGCTTGAGTTCCTGCCTTGGCTTCCCTCAATGCTGGACTGTGATCTGGAAGAGGAAGCCAAATAACCCTTCCCTCCCCAGGTCGTTTTCAGTCATGCTGTTTATCAAAGTCATAGAAAGAAAAACAATGAATATCATGAATGAAATGACCAAAAATAAAGGGCATAAACATTAGAAAGGGGAAAAAAGAATCTACGTTTTAAAATAATGACTTTGTGTTCATAAAATCTAAAATATTTCTATTTTATTTTGATTTTCCTACTTATATAAACTTTCTGGGTATAAAAATCAGTCTATAAATCCAACTGTTCTATGATAAACTAGAAATCAAAAATGAAAATTTAAGAAGATAGCATGAAAAAATATGTAAGGATAAATTTAACATAAGAAATAAAGATGTTTGAATAACTTACAAAAATCTGATTAACCGTTATTAAGATTACTAAAATGTTCATGGATTAGAGGCTGCCATAATGTTAAAAATACAACTTCTGGAACAGGGCTACACAGAGAAACCTGTCTCAAAAAAAAAAATAAAATAAAAAACAAAAAACAAAAATTAAAAAATAAAAAATAAATAAATTAAATAAAATGCTTGCTTCCAATTAAATCCCACCCTCTAATTTTTAGCTAACTGGTTCCAATGTATGTAGAGATTTACAAAGGGCAAATAAGACACTGAAGTGATAAGACTTGCCTTACCAGATAGCAACACTAAGGTAGAGTTAACTGTGGGGCCGAAATAGGCCAATGGGACAGTGGAATAAATCAATACAGAAGCTATATTACTTTACATATCATATTACCTTATATGTTGTATATATCACCCTATATAGTTATGATGCTTACTGTTTGACTGTGGTGATGACAGCTAGGTAGGGAAAGCACAGATGATGTGAATATTACTACAATAATGGGGCATCCTTACACAAACAGAGCATCTGAAGTCTGCAAAGCCAAAGTCTGTTTGCCAAGTTTCAAAACCTGAAGCTTTCTGGAAGTTCTATAGCTTGCCACACAGGACCAACCATATTACAGACTGAAGCAAGGCACTCCCACACAAGACAGCGTGTGTGCATTTTGACCATGGCCTGTCATGTGAGATGAGGTGTGTTAAAATGCACATGTAACATGAGGTATGCTAAATTGACCATGTAATATCACTGGGTCTTGTGTGTTGCATCACTGGAACCTACAGTACTTAAAAAGTTTGGAAGAAAGGTTGAATCTGGCCAGTTCATTCAGAGGGTCTTAGTATGGCATAGCACAGCAGAGTTCACAGCAGCAGGAGTGTATGGCAGATACTACTGACACTATGGCCAAGCTGGAAAGTTCCAGAACTAGGAGCTAGGGTGTACCCTTTGAAGGCCCACTCCTAGTAACCTGCTTCAACAAGTCAGCCCCTGCTGAAGGAACCACATACCTCTAAGTTGCCACTTACTAAAGAAGACACATTTAGAACAGCAGCCCGTGGGAGACACTTCAGAGTCAAATGATAACATTCCATGTTTTCGACTTAAAGGAAATAAAAAAAAAAAAAAAAAAAAAAAAAAAAAAAAAAAAAAAAAAGAACAAACCTGAGGGTGTGAATGTAAAGATTTTNAAAAAAAAAAAAAAAAAAAAAAAAAAAAAAAAAAAAAAAAAAAAAAACACAGAACAAACCTGAGGGTGTGAATGTAAAGATTTTGCTATAGGGATATTAGTTATAACCTTGTTGTAGGAAGAAAACCCCAAGGCACTAGACCACTGCCTGCCATGTCACCAGAGTGTGAGTCAACTATATCCCAACACACAGGGCCACAGAGCAGAACCCAGATTCTCTATTTGATAGAACCAAAGAGCATTCCTCTGCCTCTAAAGCGAGTCATGATGCATAAGCAAGTGGGAGATGTTTACAATACATTATGCACAGATGTTTCTGTGCTTTCAAGTAACTAAGGAACACTTACGCATGGCGGATTCTATTTACGTGACGGTGTTATTGGAGGCTCTGGGTTTTATTTTGTTTTGATCATTTGTAGATTAATTCAGAGCAATGGGTATGGTTAACTTTTGAAGGAAATGGAAAGAGGACAAACTATTTAATTGGAAACAATAGTGACAAAAGAGCCTAGAGATGTAAAAGTGGGACACGAAGCAGAGTTTAAAAACGGATTTGGAAAACACCTGGAGTCCTCCCAATACCCACAAGCTCATCTGAGTATGGCTTTTTCCTGCCAGTGGCCACCCACCTGGCTGTGTTTGTCTCCAGCATTTGCAGCTCTGGCATTGGAAAATCAGATCCAGCTGTGGGCTTAGAGGTACACGAGGTGTGAGACAGGCAAATGTGAGGGGCTCCCCCCCCCCAAAAAAAAAAAAACCCAAATTGTCCTTCACACTGTAGGTCAGCTTAACCTACTTGGAAAGTTCCTACTTGGAAAGTGAGAAACCTTGTCTCAAAAAAGAAAAGAAAAGAAAAATCAAGGTGAACAGCATCTGAGGTACAGTGATGGACATGATTGCCTTCTTACTCCCACCAAGGTGCGCCTGCACACACATGCCTGGATGCTGTACACACAAACACACAGAGACAGACAGACAGACAGACACACACACACACACACACACACACAGACAAACTTGACCCTAGCTGAAAGTAAGTGAAGAAAAACCTCCAGCCATCCCAAAGAATAGGCTGCTCCTCCCTCCAACCTTCTCTCTCTGGTTTTCTGCCTCTAACAGAGACCAAGACAGGAAAAATGAAATGTACTTGACAGGCGTTAGCAAAGAGGTGGCCAATGCTTCCCATGACAAAGCATTGGTCCTCTGCAGATACTCTCAGGCGGGGTGGGCAGAAGACAGCAGTCCCAGGTACCCAGTACCCAGTTCACAGTGGGTACCTGGCACAGGCAGACAGCAAGCAATGGGCCAGCAGAAGGAACTGCTTGGTCAGCACAGGTGCTTTCACCAGATAAAGTGGGGTCACCTTTTAACTCCTCGGGTGGAATTACCCAACTGGTAAGCTGTGTATGCAGGTTTTCACCATGTGATGGATCCTCTTGACCTTAGAGAGAGTGGCTTCACCTCTAGGCCAGCACTTCGAAAAGCAAAACATGTCACAAATTTATAGAATTAACAGCGTACTTTATGGCAGATAAGGAAAGTAAGGCAATACAAAATGAAGGCAAAAAGTGGGAAGGGGTGTGTTTAGTAACTATTCCAGTGTGTGAAACAGGCAGGTGCTTCTTATACCTTCTATGTGTGGTATGACTTGCAGAGTATTGGCATTTTGGGGGACTACCACAGTTAATACTCATGATAAACACAGCCTGAAAAGAGGACAGAGTAGCTGGGTGGGTGAGGATCTGGTGAGTGCAGCAAATTGCTTCTGTGAAATCTTCTTGCTGTTTGGGATGTGTGTTTTCCCAGATAACCTTCTTTGAAGATGTGATAAAAAAAAAAATTCAGAAAACCCCTCCTCCCATCAGATAGTATGGGAAAGCCACGGTCACTTTGTCTTACTAGTGGCAAGCCTGATAAAGCTGAAACAAAAAGAGTATGGGGGCTTTCATCAAACTGGCTGAATTCCCTGCCCCTGCAAAATGACCTTACAGAACTCAGGGACAGTCTGGAGTTGCAGCTGTTAGCATTTGGCCAGGGAATAAAATATTCCTTCCTTTTCTGTATATTTTCTTTACTAAACGAAAGAAAACAAATGGGTTCAAAGAAATGCACAGAAACCTGTAGAAAACCTTAAATATGACATTTCCATGACTTTGCAAAATAAAGAATGAAGATGTGTTTATGTGCATTTACACATGCTTATTAATATGGACCTGGGTGTCTATGGTACAATGCTGATTTTCTGTATGCAAAATGAAGAATAACTGTTCTGTCAAAGGGACTCTCCTGTGGATTAAATTGTCATAAGGACTAAGCTAATTAAAAGCACAGGGTAAAGCACTGCTGAGCCTCTCTCACTTGTGTCCCAGGTATCCTTCTATAGCACAGAAACGGAAACTTCAGCCAGAAGAGTGGAATTCAGGGACTCCATGCCAACAGAAACAGAGCTCTGCATTTGTTTCCTGAGCCTCCTTGCACATGGAAGGTTTCTTTCCTCACAAGAAACATGTGTTAAAGGATACTAAAGTGGCTTTCAGTTTGGGGTTAGAACCTGAAACAGAAAGACAACGGAGACAAACTTCAGCTCAGCTTTCCTAGATTGGAAATGATGCGTGAATTTTGCTGTTTCTCCCAGATTTCAGAACAGGTATGACATGGTGCTTAATTTAATCATCCAGTGAATCACCTTTTCTCTGTGGGATATTAACACTGATGTAAGATGTCTCCATGTGAGGAACGGGAAAGACTTGAGACACAGAAAAGCTTCCAAGATTGGTAAATAGAATAATGTGGTCTGTACCCCACTAATTTTTCTTGCCATCCCTGAGAGGTCCTGTGGGCTGTAGCGATGCATCATTTAGATAGCCCCTTCAGCTGGTTCATGGAAAACTAACAAAAATTGATGTTGTTATCTGAGGTTTTCTTGTGTGATTTGTCTAACTCTTTACATTTATTAAGGGTTTTGCCTTTCTTTAATAAAATGGCCCGATATTGCCTTCAAATGTTCCAGAAAACTTTTTGGCTGGCTGGAAAAAAAAAATATTAGGAATCAATCAATGACCTTGTGGTCATTGCAAGGACATCCAAACTGTCCATCTGAATGAAAGTACTGTGGTGGGCAGGTTGAGGAGTGTAGGCTTTCTCTCCCCAAACTGAACAGCACTAATGACTTTCTAAAAAGTACATCCTAACTTGTATCCTCAAAGGTTATATGCGAGGCTCATCTTCCGAAGCCCAGGAATAAGGACAGGAGTGGGCAACTAGATCCCACCCCTTACCAGAATTTAACCTATAGCAGGAAGACAGACATCAAGTTAGAAATCAACAATGAGGCTTGAGAGCATATGGAGAGAATTGACCATGCTAACCTAGGCGTTTAGAAGCTCCAGGCCATGACGAAGCAGAGACTGCTAAAAGATGCTCAAGACACTCCCAAGCCAAGAAGAGGCACACGATATAAATCACAAGAAATGGCAGAGAAAGGCAATTTCACTCTGCTGTTCAAACTTCAGTTGCCTGCATGTTGCCTTGGTTTCTAGGTCTGCTCTCTGCACATTTAAATCTGTCTTCATTTCCCCTGTGGTGCTTTTGGGGAAACAATATAAAAATGGGAACTACCCTTCTTTGAACATGGTGTGCCAAATCCACCAGACCCTTACGCAGCCTTAACTTCTGTCCATACTTGAAGACAAAGGGTTCAGATCACTTACTCTGGTCATCAGTGAGCTAACATAGGATTGAGAACAAGATAGGAGATGCTCAAATGGCAGATTCCCAGCACTTCACGGAGGTTTCTCCCATTCCGATCTATAAAATATTTCATCAAGATGACCAGTAGAGGGATATTTCAATGAAAAACTGCCCAAAAGTAGTGAAACAATTATGAATTAATTAATAATTGGCCCAGGCCTCTCCAGCAGTTTTAAGTTGGACTCTCAGAGGATACTGGGCTGGGAACTTGAATTTTAACAAGCAATCCAAGTGTAAATCCATGTATGAGACTTTCTGAACTTCAACTAACTTCCAGGCACTGGTGAAAATGACTGGAGCGGCCAGAAACGGACTGCTGCTGATGCAGGTTCAGTGTCTAAGCCACGCTCTCAAGGCTGTTCACCTCACCTTCAGATGAGACACTATATGGCAAAGTGCTCATGATTTCCAAACTACAGATCATTTGGCCTCCCGCTCGGGCAAACGCTCTAGGCAGGGCTCCGGAGAGTTGCTGGCTCAAGCTTCAGCCAAGCTGTGAAAAGTGAGGCTTTTCCAGAGGAAGTAAGATAAGGCAGAACTTAGAAAAACAAACATCCTGAGGCCGGTGTGCCAAGGGCCACTGGCAAAATCTATAACCCAACGCTAAGTGAGTTAAACAAACACATTACCGGGCCATCCAGGAAACCTGAAGCAGATGCTGGAAGTAGGGTGTGTGTTTTCAACCTGGGGAGAAATATCCTGAGGAGTGATGATACGGAACGAGGCACAGAGTGTGCAGAGTCACGACAAAGTGAATCGCCAGCAGGCAGTGTACCTGTAGTAGGCAGGCAGTGTTCCAGTCCTGTGGTTCAGAGCCAATTTAGGCCAGGAAGGCGAATTGTGTCCTACTGTTAGAGCTGTTAGGGTCTGGGCCAAGGCAGCCCTAACAAGCTAGGCTCAGGCTAACACTTGGGAACTTTGGGGTGCTAAAATCACGGTGGGGTACTGCCTGCCCATCCATTATTTCATGTGAAATAACTGTTCTGATTCAAAATAGGGATGAGTTCTCCAAACATCCTCAGCAATGCCCCAGATCCTCTTCTGATATGAATTTGTGTTTTGGAGGAAATGCAAAATATCAATGTCTGGTAAAAAAAAAAAAATTGATGCGCTGTATTGGTGCTCTACACAACTTCACCTGGTGAAATAGTGTCCAGTAGTGCGCTTAGCAGTTCCTCAGCATGGAAGATGCAGTGGCCCAGCAGCTTGCTGTTATCTGAATAATAACAGCATAGATTCCCACTCATTACTTGGTTTCCAGAAGACACTAAGACTGAGCATGGTGGCACAATCTATAATTCAGCAATTGGACATAGGAACGTCATGAAATCCAGGCTAATCTGGCCTATGTAGTGAGATCTTGTCTCACTAGGGAAATAGGGAGGGAGGTAGAAATGGATGGATGGATGGATGGATGGATGGACGGATGGATGGGTGGATAGGTGGATGGATGGATGGATGGGTGGATGGGTGGATGGATGGATGGGTGGATGGATAGGTACATTATGTCTTTCCCCTGGGAACTCAGTTTTTGGTAGTATTCTAGCATTGCTGGACCTGGCTCTACAGCATTTGGAGCAGGTTTCTCCCATCAGTCTGTGTGGGCTTGTGTCGGAGTCAGAGGCATTCTCTGACATGGTTTCCCCTGGAGCTCTCTCTTTCTCCCACTCATTCCCTTTCACATGATGACATTTAATTAGCTATCTTTTTTTTTTTTTTTTTTTTTTTTTTTTGCTTGCTTGCTTTTAATTAAGGAAACACTGTTTGCACTCTTCTTGGACTCATTCACTGAATGCCATCTAGACTCTTGACATTTATTTAGGAAATAGCATTTTTGCAGAGTTTTTATAGCATGAATATTAGATGATGAGGATAATTCCAAACCTTCCACAGAAACTGGCTCGAACTCCCCTTCTGCATTTTACAGAACAAGAAGGTCAGTCTTGAAATCTCAGCTGCACTTTGGATTTATAGTAGCAGCAACGATTTGGAAAATTTTGGAGTATTTTAAGCTAGCCACCCAAACTTTGGCTATGTCTTGCGAAACGTTATATAGCTTCTCAACAAAAATAACTGTAGGGGAGGGACTGGGAATGTAGTTCCATGTAGAACACTAGTTTAACATAGGCCAGGTTTTGGATTTGATTCCTAGTGCCACCAAAAATAACTGTCCTTGGGAAGTGATTGCCTTTACTACCAGTACTTTTTAAATTTATAGTTATCAAGGAACGCCCAATTATTCTCTTACGTAAGAATTTTAAGATCTAGCTGTGGGTTCCTGAAGGGTATGAGTTTGCGAGTGGGAGAAGAAAAATGAGGGGAAAGGAGGAGAATAAAGAGGGAGACAAAAGGCAGGAAGAATGGAAGGAAGAAGAGAAGGAAGGGAGGGAGGGAGGGAGGGAAGGGAGGGAGAGAGAGTGGTGGCAACTTCTTTTCTTTTTTTTCTTTTTTTGGTTTTTCAAGACAGGGTTTCTTTGTGTGACCCTGGCTGTCCTGGAACTCACTCTGTAAACCAGGCTGGCCTCGGTGAGGATTTGATGGGTTACATACAACACAAAAAATTCTTAGGCTGATATATGAGGCACAAGAACAACCTCTTTTCTTATTTCTTTTATTCCATTCAGGTAATTTATTCTTTCTAGTCTACATACCCAGTCTCTTGGTTTTAATAAAAAGGTTGTTTTGCTGTAGGAAAGCCCTCCTATTCTCCATAATACCCAGGGAGATGGGTTTGTTAGAGAGCTCTCACAACAAAACTTACCTAACTCATTCTTTCCAGGGTGTACTGGATAGTTTTGTGTCAACTTGACACAGCTGGAGTTATCACATAGAAAGGAGCTTCAGTTGGGGAAATGCCTCCATGAGATCCAGCTGTAAGGCATTTTCTCAATTAGTGATCAAGGGGG
>NC_034591.1:110163349-110178349 GCF_900095145.1 Mus pahari
CTGAGCAAGCCAGTGGAAGCAAGCCAGCAAAGAACATCCTTCCATGGCTTCTGCATCAGCTCCTGCTTTCTGACCTGCTTGAGTTCCAGTCCTGTATCCTTTGGTGATCAACAGCAGTATGGAAATGTAAGCCGAATAAACCCCTTCCTCCCCAACTTGCTTCTTGTTCATGATGTTGTGCAGGAATAGAAACCCTGACTAAGACATAGGGCATCTCTTAAGATCAGCACAAGTCAAGGACATAGGCTCCAGAACCTGTTTGGTTCTAAGTTGTCCTGCCCCCATTTTCTGTAATCTGAGGGCAACTGTAAACCTCTTAAAGTGGTAAGCTAACCATGTATGCAAAGACTGTGGGCTCACATGACTCCCAGGTCTCTGAAGTGGGGGGCAAAAATAACCTCAAGAAGGAAGAAAGTACAGCACTGGGCACAGGGAACAGTGACTGGAATGACTGCAGGAAGACTTAAACCTTCTAAAATTACATAGGCATGTTCTCATCTAGATATATCACATGCATTTAATGAGTGTTAATGTAACATAATTGGCATGTGATCTGATCTTAGCACGACCTCACATTTATGGTCTCAGAAGCACCTACTGGGAGGAAGATTCTCCCCAGCACACGCCCATTCTTTTCACCTGAGTTCTTCCCTCTTGTATCTAGCACCTAGGGTAGCACTCTTCAGGCAAGTACTATTTTAAAGCAAACCTATAAGTGCCACACACCTACACTATATTCTAAGCCCTGGAGCCTCTACTGCCTGAGCTCCCTGATGATATCAAGCATATTAATATTAAAGTGTTTGGAGAGTGTTTTATTGATAAAATAAGATGAATCTGCAGCTCAGAAAATTTAAAATATGAAAAAGTTTATCTTTGACCAGGGAGCTCTTGGGTTCCATGGGATGGGACTTATACTAAGATTCTGGCTTTAAATTGGGTTGGAATCCCAACTCTACTATAGACAGGGCATGAACAAGTCATTCAACCTTACAAAGTTTCAGTGTTTCCCTTTTATGTTGAGATAATGGGAACTTTTCCACAATTACTACTTTCATGAAGCACAAAGTAATATTTTCCTAAGGTCTGGGCTAAAGATTGGAAATGTGACGACTATATATGTGCATGTAGGGATCAGGTGATGGAGTAGACAGTGCCCAGCCACTTCCAGAATTGTAAGATAGTGACAATGCTTGTGTCCATGTGCATGTGGCCTGCATGCCTGATCCTCAGAGCCCTAGCCATGACTCTCAGCCACCTCACCCTGTTCAATGTCTTACAAAACTAGCCTCATAGAATTTTCCAGAAATCTTGCCTTTGTCAGTTTGAATTTAGTCATTGCCAGAGGGATGGTAAAAAGTTCTCAGGGATGGTGGCCTGACATTCAGAAATATGTGTGAGCTAAATGGGGTTTCCTGAGATGGGATTGGGAGGATATACTGGCATACAGTATTCCAGAAGATAATGCCAATATGGACAGACTTTACAGTAACCTGTATGCACCCATGAAAATTCTAGCTTCTCTAGATATAGTTGTTGCTGCAGCTGTTAGAGCCAATCAATATTGGCAGAGTAACCTTGCAGAGAGCTGTACCCAAAAACTATGCTGAGCTCCAGTCCTATGTAAACTGGAGGACTATGGCAGTGCCTGCAGTAATGCAGAGCTCTGTTAGCAAGGCCACCTTCTCAGGAACCAGATGTCACACTCGCATATGGTAAAACATTTCAGATTACTTCGGGAAACAGTACAGCAAAGGAATCCTTGTCAGACTCCGGCCCTTCTGTATGTACTGAAGCCAAAGATCCCCATTGTGGTTCTCAATGGTGCCCCAGGATTCATCAACAAGTGTGGTGCTTGGAATGCCAGGACATTGGTAAAAGAACTTGGGAGAAGTGTTAGACATTGGAGCTGTGGTTTCTTTCCAGCAAATTAGTCTGGTAGGTGCTACTGGTGGAATCCCGTTTGGAGAAGTCTACATGGTATAAGACCTCTACCCAACCCTCGTGTCTATATCTACTGCTTATTCAAGAGCAAGAGGGGCCATAAGATGTCTTCATTTGATAATTTTTGTTGTATTACCTGGCATTTGTTATGAGCCAACTGCAAGAATCATTTTTGGTTAAGAGCTGACTGCTCTTCCAGACTCCTGAGTTCAATTCCCAGCAACCACATGATGGCTCACAACCATCTATAGTGGGATCCAGTGCCCTCTTCTAGTATGTCTGAAGACTGTGGCAGTGCCAGTGTATTCACATATGTATAATAAACAAATCTCTGGAAGAAAGAAAGAAAAAGAACAAAAGAAAGAAAAAAATGAAAACTATTTTGTTCTTCAGATGGGCCACTCTTACAGACCAAATGGAAAAGAGGTTAGAACATTCTTTGGCCTTCATCAAAGCCAGAAGAGAAATAATGTTGCTAACAGCTCATTACTTAGCAAAGTTGCTGTGCAGAATGAAGACTTGGTGGGGTGTGCCCTCAGAGGTCTCACTGTAACCACCAGTGCTTTTAAGTATGCTCAGTCTAACTCTGTGTGCTATGCCAAGTCAGGCAGGTTATTCGCTTAGAGCGGGGATAGTAATGGATATGATGTACATGTCTTGCAGACTGTCGGTGACCCTGACATCATCCAAGAGTGTTTTCCACAGAGTTGAAAGCCAGAACGAAGAAAGCAGACGTCTCCAACGCTATTGATCAGTGTGTCACTGGCAGGCACCGTTGGTGAGGCTGAGGTAGTTAGAGCTAAGAGAAGGTGTGGCCTACATTGCAGGTCATTCCTGTTCTACTACTGACCAGGTTGTGATTGAGGTTTGCAATTAACTGGGGATTATCTTGGCCTATATGAATCTTCAGTACAACCACAATCTTCCTTTACGAAGCTTCAGATTTTGTAGTGAATATCACATGTGGCATTTTGAAAGTACCTTTGAAAACATAAATCATTTGTGCCTTTTTAAAAAATTGGAAGTAGATACATATGTTTCATCTCAGTTCTGGCCCTTCCTAACTGTGCAAACTTGGGTTATCGGATGCTGCCTGGAAATCAGGATCCACAAGAATGTTTTGAATCCTTAAAGCAAATTAATGTAAGCATCTAAAATGATTAGTTAATATAAGTTATCTAAAATGATTAGCACGGTATGCAGCATGTAATCAATAAATTACATGATGCTTATTTTTCAAGTATAAGCATTTTAAAACTAATCTTTTTGTTCTATTCTGGTTACTTTAAAATATTTCCCTGTGATAAACTATATGTAACAAAACCTCCCAGGCATCTTTTTTTCAGTGCACACTCAGTGGCATAAGGTCAATGTTGTAGAGCCCTCGCTACCATTCATGTGCATAACACTCTAATTATCTCAACCCCAAATTCTGTAACCATCACAAACAACTCTGTGCTCTCCAGCTCGCTCCTCGAGACCTTCTATCCCTAGGAATTTGTCCATTCTAGACCCTTTGTAAGAGTAGAGTCATGCAATGACTGTCCTCTGTGCCTGGAGTCTGTCATGTGGAAAGATTTATCCTGAGTGTTTCCTTTTGGGTTGTCAACATTGCTTTTGGGTCTGCAGTGTGGCAGGACATGATGGTATAAGTGCTTGGTGAAGATGCTCCTCACCTGAGGGAAGCTTGGAAGCAAGAAGGGAGATGAAGAGGCTCGGGTCCCAGAACTCCCTTGGAAGGGTAAAGGCTTTCCCCTAGTGACCTAATTTCTTCACATCAGGCTCTACTTCTTAACAGTTCTAGGGCCTTCTAATAGCATCACAGACTGGCAAACAAGTCTTCCACACAGGGCTCTGTGGTGGAAACATTCAAAGAGCTAGTGATATTTTAGATCCAATGACTTTTTGTTGGGTGAGGGCTATCATATGCACTTTGGAAAATTTAGCCACATCTCTGGTCTCTACCTACATTTCCTTCCCTTTCTCAACAATCAAAAGATATCTAGACATTGCAGTCACACTCTGAAAGTCCCAGTGCCTCAGACAGAGAACCACTGTCCCCTAGCGCATGCATGCCTTCACCGACTGCAAAAGAGTATGGAGGACAGAGAGAGTTCTAGGTTATATCTTTTCATGGTACTTCTTCCTTACAGTGGGAAGACATTTTTATTACTCTCCTGGGAGTGCTGGAGAGACAACCAAAAGTTCAGATAGAGTGGCATGTGTTCTGCTGATGGTGTCTAGATTAGTCATGTTTGACTAAATCAGTGTGGAGCACGATGTCAAGGCTAAAAGCTAGAAAGGGTTAAAAAGCAGATACAAATGACAGTGGGCTTCAATACCATGGCTGTGAATATTCAATGATTTTGTCAAAATTTGCATAAAATTATACATAACACCCACATCCACACACAAATCATAGGATTTTTGCTTCTCAGTGAGACAGCAAAAAATTGCAACACATAAACCTGTTGAACAACAATTTCTTTTGTTGTTCTCTCTAGGGAACAGAAAACGAGAGAGAGAGAGAGAGAGAGAGAGAGAGAGAGAGAGAGAGAGAGAGAGAGAGAGAGAGAGAGCTCAGAACACAGTGTCTGATGAGAACTGTATCAAAGTTATTTGATGTTGTTGCTCATTAAATAGGATGCCTAGCTCCAGACCAGTGAGATGGTCCAATGACCTGAGCCAGACCAGACCCCTCTAGGACCCAAAGGAGAGACTGACTCATGAAAACTGTTCTCTGATCTATACACACTTGAGGGGGGCTGGGAGGGGAGAGAGGGATAGAGGTTAGAGAGGAATAGAGAAGGAGGATGGAGAAGGGAGAGATGTAATTTAGAAGATTAAAGATGTTCAAATTCTTAGGAGTTACTCATTTCAGTGATCTGTGGAATACGGACTCTGCCATAAGCAGTACTTTGATCACACCCTTTCCTAAGAAGCTGCCAAGAACGCCAATGCTTAATTAAACCTTCAAATTGCATTTGTTTTGAGGCAGATCTCACCATGATGCCATGGCGGGCCTGGAGCTCTGCTATGTAGACCAGGTTGACTTCAAACACCCAGAGATCTGCCCATTTTTCTCCCTGCTGTGTGCTGTGGCAAAAGGGATGAACCATGACACCCAATTAAGTATTTGGATTTGAAGAAGGTAGCACACACATGGAGCAAAGTGTTCGGTGCACATTACCTAGAGCAGAACGGATGAGGAGGTGAAAAGTCAGGAATTTAGAAATTCCTAAGCTTGTGCTGTTTCCAT
This sequence comes from Mus pahari, assembly GCF_900095145.1. Taxonomy (NCBI): domain Eukaryota; kingdom Metazoa; phylum Chordata; class Mammalia; order Rodentia; family Muridae; genus Mus; species Mus pahari. Next base: position 110,168,553 of record NC_034591.1, read on the forward strand.
CTGTCTTCTGAGTTCTAGCTGCTATCTCTCCTACCCCCATTCTGCTTCCCTTACCTTAATCCCAGGGATTCGGTCCACACAGCATTAAGCATATGACAGGTGCTCAGTCAATGATTTATACTAAACACAAGACCCAAGCCACAACTAAGGGAAATATATTAGGCAAACTTATTTTGTATGTGTATGTATGGGTGCACATGCATGTCGAGACCGGAGGACAGTTTTGTGTGTTGTTTCTCTATCATTCATCATCTTCACCACCTTGTTTCATTCTCTGGGAAAGGATTTAGCATTGGCTTGGAGCTAACTTAACTGTCCTGTGATCAGTCTGTCTTTGCCTCACTAGTGCTAGAATTATCAGGGTACCATATATGGATTCTAGAATTTCTCTAAATGAGTTATTTCTTCAGCTCTAAATAAACTTATTATTGAAGATATTATTTACCTCGCAAGCAAATAATATTGTGACTTTTTAATTTTCCATTTGTTTTGAGAATTTCTTTTTTAAAAGATTTATTTATTTGTGTTATATATCTAAGTATACTGTAACTGCCTTTAGACACACCAGAAGAGGACAACAGATCCCATTACAGATGGTTGTGAGCTACCATGTGGTTGCTAGGAATTGAACTCATGACCTCTGGAAGAGCAGTCAGTGTTCTTAACCACTAAGCCATCTCTCTGGCTAGAGAACTTCTTACATGAGTGCTGTATTTATGTCACCCATTCCCTTCCTTCTTTCCCCCTTATACCTTCCATCCACCCAATTCTCTCTCAAATCCATGGCCTCTACCTTTTTGCTTACTATGGTCACATATGTATTCATGTATAGGATGTATATGTATGCATATGTATACATGTACAGCCATCTCACCCCATCTTGCATTAACCATTTGATCACTTGGGATTGAGATTGGATATCAGGAAGCCTGTGCCTGGAGAAAACTCATTCTCCTTTTGATGGTAGCCATTGATTGTTCATAGCTCTTCACCCGGGTTTGGGACCGTGTGACTTTTCCCCTATCTGTGTTAGCATGTCATTATGTGGTAGTGTCATTATACAGCTCTTGTTTAGGTAGCCATGTTGTTGAAATTTCATAGATTTGGTGTCCCTGTCCTGTCTAGAAAACACTGTCTCCCAAGGGGCATCCTGGTCCTTTGGCTCTTACATTTATGCTTCCTCCTCTCCCACAAATTTCCTTGAAATTTGGATTATAAATATGTCAACTGGTGTTGGGCACCAATAGTCACTTATTAGCTGCATTTTGACCAGTTATGCAACTCTATAGTCATCTCTCTTGCAAAAAGAAAGCTTCTTTGATAAGAGTTGAGAGCCACACTTATTTAGGTAAGTATTTAGAATACAGTTAGAAATTATACTGGTCTAGGAAAAGGGCAATAGTATGTCCTCCTCTAGGGTTTATGACCTCTCTAGCCATGGGTAGATGGTTATGTGTACAGTGTCAGGCATCAATTCCCTCCTGTTAGATGGACCTTAAATACAATTAGACTGTAGTTAGTATGCATACATATACATGTACATGTATCCATGAGCTTGTGTGCATGATATGTGTATTTTAATGTAAGCTTATAAAATAACATGTTTCCTCATGAAATATTCTTTATGTTATTTATCCCTCTTCCCCTCCCTAGTTAAAATCCTCCCCATTTTCCCATCTATTCCATCTGTCTTCTGAGTTCTAGCTGCTATCTCTCCTACCCCCATTCTGCTTCCCTTACCATAATGCCAGGGATTCAGTCCACACAGCATTAAGCTTATGACAGATGCTCAGTCAATGATTTATGCTAAACATAAGACCCAAGCCACAACTAAGGGTACCTGTGTTCTACAATCCCTCTCTGGAGCTCTCTCTTCCCTGTTCAGACCACAGACCATCTCTCCTTTCTTGACTTTGAGGATTATTTCTAGTTCAATACCCAAATCCAAAGATTTGGAGTCAGGATCCACAAATAAGAACTGACAAGTGTTGTTTTCTTTCTGGGTCTGGGACACCCTAATGTTTTAAAGAAGCAGCTGGCTTCTCCTGACAGTTATAGCCACAGATCTCAAATTAGTGTTGGTAGCACTTGTCAAGACCACAAAGCATTTTGAGACTTCCAGTTCTACTCTCTCCAAGACAGCTAATCCATGGGTAAACCTAGGCAATCTCAACAATATCTATGGTGGACTGTGAAGTACTTATAAGAAAAATCATCTCAACTGTCTTAGTTAGGGTTTTACTGCTGTGAACAGACACTATGACCAAGGCAACTCTTATAAGGACAACGTTTAATTGGGACTGTCTTACAGGTTCAGAGATTCAGTCCATTATCATCAAAATGGGAGCATGGCAGCATCCAGACAGGCATGGTGCAGGAGGAGCTAAGAGTTCTACATTGTCATCTGGAGGCTGCTAGAAGACTGGCTCCCATGTAGTTAGGAGGAGGGACTCGTACAATGACACACTTCCTCCAACCAGACCACACCTACTCCAACAAGGCCAAAGCTTGTAATAGTGACACTCCCTGGGCCAAGCATATTCAAACCACCACACCAACAAAGCTTCTGCCAATGTTTCCATGCAGTGCATGATACCTACAACACATGAGAACTGGTCAAAAATCTCCAACAAAACCTTTCCATGAATGTTTAACCCTTTCAACACACCAAGCAACAGACATCATGCCTCCTGCCCCCCTTTCATATATTCCATGAACATAAGCACAGAACAATCAGAAGCATATCACACACAATACTACTTACCTTCTTCATTAAACAGTAACTGGTCCAAGGCCAAGAGCATCTCCTAACACCCCTGTCAGAGGACCTCACTATCATGATGACCTTCAGTGTCGCATGCAAACACTGGCCAAACCCAAGGTATTCAAATATTTTGCACATTGGTAATAATCTCAGGCTGAAATTCTTTGGATTCTTGTGGTCTTGAACAATTCACAAACTTTAAAAATTTCCTTCCAGTCTGCCTGTAATTTTACCAATCATACTTAATGGAACTCATGCTATATGGATTTGAACAATGCATATTCATGTCAGTTTGAACAGAATTGCAAGAGAGCTCAGCCAATGATAAAAGGAGAGATGAATAAATACGTTCTGCCTTTGTTTCTTGGTCTTCTCGTTTTTTAAGGAATGCATATCCCCTGTTTTCTCTTCGCTCTTTCTCTTTCATCTCTTCTTCTAAATGGAGCACATGCATTACAGTTAGAATAAGGTTTCTGAAAAGTGAATCAGACCTCATTGCCTCTTTGCTTAAATCTCTCCAGTGACATTCCATTGTATGAGATCATCTAGTCCACATTACCCTCAATAATATCCTGAATGAGTTTTGTAGGATGCTCTAGCCATAAACTCTAAGAGGCTATAGCCCTTCTTTGTCTCCGTTTCTCAGGAGAAGTGAGGGGAGTCCATGCCCCTTCACATGTATGGTCCTGGAGAGCCTTGTCTGCACAGGTCACCTCTTTCACTCATGACTGGTATAGTCTACATACTACCTTATTTACAGTGGTCTCAGTTGATAGACTTGTTTATGAATTGAACTCACAAGTACATTTCAAAATCTCCCTATCACACTACAGAGCAAATGTCTAACTCTTTCACAAAGTCAGCATTATAGCTGTTATATTAATGAATAAATACACATCATTTCCAAAAGGGGATAACAGCTTGGATCCATGACATCAAATTTGAGTTCACTGACTAGCAGTGATGCCCATTTAATAACCTACTTTTTCTTCTGTGCCCTCTTGCCCCCATACCAAGCTTGAAACAGGAATTCGGAATTTTCTGAACAAATCAAAGGCAACCCCCAAAAAAGGTTTGCATATGTTTCATTACCATGCGTATTTATTCCTGTATATGTTAACAAAACTAATCCTAATTCACTTAGAGTTGGTAAAAACTATTTCACCAAATTATCCTCATTTAACAAGAAAATCAAAACCTCCTTTCACTGTCATAGGAAGTCATAGTTTGTCAAGATAACATGAACTTGTTCCCAGAGAGGTTTGAATTCTCCTGCAACTTCAAAAACCACAAAAATGGGAGAAATTTGAAAAGTCAAATATGTTCTTGCGCCTCATATATCAGCCTAAGAATTTTTTTGTGTTGTATGTTACCCATCAGATCCTCATCATAGTTCTTGGAACAGACACATGGCCTAGCATGGAGGTTTCAAGGGCAGCTTTCATAGCAACCTTTTTTGGCCTTTTGCATTTCTAGTGTAACCTTTGAAAACAGCTGGGCTAAATTCCATTTTGTCTGAGACCCATACAGCCCTCCTCTGTATGATGTTCAATGTGAAGGAGGACAAAGGAAGCTCAGGGAGAAACATTGAGCAAGATGTGATGTGGACAGGTGATGACAGCTGCTTTGACAGTAGATGCCCAGACACATATTTTCTTGGTGGTTGTGTTTTAGTCATTGTTGAAAAACTTTTAAACAATTTATAGATCTCTATGATTTTATATCTTTTTCAAAGCTCGGAGAAAAGACTCAGTTTTCCTGCATGTGTTTCTACCCATGGAAATAGAGCGTGGGCATTCATAAGAAATTTATATTCATGATCATGTTAGCCCCATAAAAGTGAAGTACAGTATAATTCAATTAAGTAATCTCTCTGACAGCCCTGGATTCTGAATATGTTACTCATTAGCACTATAGCTTAACTTATAAGAAAGTTAAGCCTCAGTATATAACCTAGCTATTTTATTCATACCTTAAATTGACTTGACCTCTGCTTATTCATCTGGAAAACAAAGCTAAACAATAGACCGTGACATATCAGAAGGCTCAAATTAGTTCACATAGGTAAAGGGCTTGGCACCGTACTTTGCATGTGTCACGTGTGAAAAATACGAGAGAGAGAGAGAGAGAGAGAGAGAGAGAGAGAGAGAGAGAGAGAGAGAGGTGTTCTACTACACTGCTAGAGAAAATACAAGTTGGTATAATTCCTTTAGAAAAATGTACAAAAATACATATTGAATTTCAAAGTTGGTACATCTCAAGACCCAGCAGTTTCACTTCTCTGAATTTGCATAGAGTACTCATATAGAGAATATACATAAAGAATATAATAATACAGTGCTAAAACACTGTAACCAATAAAATATTCAGGAAAGTGTGATTTGTAATGTACAGGGAGCAATGAGTTGTTTAACTTTTAAGGGGAAAGTAGAAGTTGCCTAGAATATGCAACTCAGAAATAAATAAGTAAATAAGGCTAATTTCTATAAGAAATAACCTTAAATAATTCAAGAGAGTCAGAATCTGTCCTGGTTATTCCGTGGTCCATCCAGCTTTCTTTCATCTTCTACCTCTGTTATTACCCAGACATTGGAAACTTCCTCTCCTGCATCCTTTCAGTGAAATTGCTGAACACTGAAAAAAAAAAAAAAAAAAAAAAAAAAAAAGGCTGCTAGAGCAGTATTAGTATTTTATTGACCAGGCCAGAAAGTGTTACTCATCTCTTTTCTCCACTATCCAATGAACAGAACTTGGTAACTTGGCCATAACCAATCATAATGTAGTCTATATACAGGTTCGGGGAGAATGGAAAACAGAAAACCACCAAATTTTGACACAAATATTCCAATATTAAAAAGATATATCTGTGTGTTAGTAAATAGGCCTTTAAAGGTGCTGTACTGGGTGACCCAAAGGGTAGATCTCTTAGAAAGTGGACTATAATTTCACATTGCTCAGAGTATTTATTGGGAATATTCTTAGGGTCAACATCTGACGAGGCAGGATTAGACAAAGGGACAGGAGCTGTGTTACAGAGTCAACAGTAACTCAGTCACCACACAGAGTACACCGGAGCTAAGAAGGTCCTTTTTGAGTTGTGACTCCTTGCATCATCCCAGCAAGGTATGCATAGGAGGGTAATGAACTTGAGCAGCTTAGAGCATGGAATCAAGGGAAACTGGGTCAACCTTTGGATGTACTTAACTCCAGGAGGAGGCAGCAACTTTGGGTGTCTCGCTGCACAACCGAAAACATCTGTTGGCAACACTTCCAGCTAAGGCAATGAGTTGGTCACTGTGGTTGGATCTGTGTACTGCTGTGCTTCCTAAGAAGTCAATTACTACTGTACACAGAAAGAACAGTCATTTTCTCAGACTAAATGTCTTATGCAAACAAAAACTGCATCAAAACTGGACATTCTGGTGTAATACGCAGGGTTTGAGAAAGTGGAGTTCCTGTTGGACAAAAAACTGCTCTAAATTTTAGAATAAAGATCAAAGAAAATGTCAACCGTATCTATATATTTTTAATGTTTTTAAAACAAAACCGGATTTCTTTTCACACACACACACACACACACACATGCATAGATATATATGCGTGTGTGTGTGTTGTTAATAAATTGTACTTAAGATGTTTGTTGTACATGCATGTATGATCAGAATACTAATCTAAAAAGAATATGTCCAGTTCCATTATACACACATAAAAATAACTTGCATTTTTTTTTCAAAGTTTTGGCTAACTTTTCTTTCTTCTTCTTCTTCCTCCTACAGTTTTTGGCTACTTCCTGGCTTCCTAACTTCTCCATCAAAGGGTGAAGGGGGCTGGCTGAGGGATACTGGGCGTGGGGAGGAGAGGAAGGAAACTAGAGCCGGCAAGTCTCAGTCCATGCAGCAACTCTGCTGAATAAGTTTGGCTGAGGGAAATGTTGAAAAGAAGTTGCCATGATTAGCTTCCCTTGTTAGCCAGGCGCACTACAGCCTCCTCCTATTAGGCAGACTCATGGGAATTGGACATAATCGCATTTGCAGTGAGAGTGACTAAAACATGCCTGTCTTCCATGACTATGTGCCTCCTCTAATTAGACTATTTTTTTTTTATTTCAAATAGCAATCTTAACAGGACATTTTGATTAAAGAGACGTTTACTTGAGTATTTTCACCTGCTGCCTATCTGCACATTTTTCTCGATGTCAGAGTTAATCTGCACAGACCAAAACACTCTCCTTGAGTTTGAAAGAGAATTTTATCATTTGTTTTCATGTGGTTTACTTGGGAGAGCTGGGTAGCCAAGAGGCAGAGCAGATAATAATTTAATATTGAAATAAATATTTGTTAACTAAAATGAAATTAAGTGTCCTTGTAATGCTACTGTTAGCACTCTTAGATATTCTTTGAAATGGTTGGTCCTCTAAGCTTAAACTGAGCAATCTTATCTGACCCAAGGATAAGTGGTGTGTGTGTGTGTGTGTGTGTGTGTGTGAAGAACTGGAGTTCTCATTCATATTGACACTTGGTTAATTTGAGGAAAATACAACATTCTGTTTAATTCAGTTTGTTCAAATACAAAGTGAATATAGGAGAGAAAATTCTATGTATTTTTATGTTCATGATTTTTCCGCCAATACTAATATTAACAAACTGTATTGTGAAAAAGTTTTATTGGAAACAGAACTGGATCTTGACCCTACTTTAGAAAAATTAAGTGCTTACCAAAATATCCTACTTTCTCATCGTAAAATGAGGTTACATGTAGTTCATCTATTATTATTATTATTATTATTATTATTATCATTATTATTTGTGTGTATGTGTGTGTATGTATGTGTGTCAGGCTAAAGTGATGGTGAATTACATAATGACTAGGATATAGTGAATCCATAGTAAAAAAGGAGTTAACCTTGTCTCATTTACTCTCTAACAAGACCCACTCTGTTTTTCTCCTTCTCTAAGAAAAAACACACATTGTAAAATAAGAATGCTTCAAAGATAACTTGAAGCCATCTGGAGATTCTAAAGGCTGAAAATTCCATGAGTCCATAGTAGTCCTCACTAATTGCACTGACTGTAAGTCAAAAAGGAGGACCAAGTGTATGCCCAAACACGTTTTTGAGGATTTCTTCCATTTTTCCTTGCAGCCTCTCTGGGGGTGGCTCTGCCTGTGAAAAACATTGAAAATCTCAGAAAGAGAGTCACCTTTCAGGGCTGGAATGTCCAAAGAGTCTTTTCCTTATACAAGAAGGGCTTAAGTGGGAAGAGTTTCTAGATCTGTATGAAATCAAGTAGAGATAGAGACATCAATAACTGATATAGATGATAGATCCTGACTTTGGGCAAGTAATCTATTAAGAGATTTAATTTTGTTTTAAAAAGACAAGAAGTGAACTAAAGCTCAATGGAAGACATACCCATCCAATAGGTACTCTCTACCAATAATAGCTTTGTATTATAGAAAGATTTGGTAGTATGGGGTTGCAATGGATTATGGGTACTTTGTTGTAAAAAGGAAAAAATGATTTCTTTCTTCACACATTACAACTGCTGCCTAAAAGCATAAGAAGTGGCCTCAGTAGGAAGTTGAAGGTAAATTGGTATCTTTCTGGTGGGTTAGACCAAGATGGTCATGAAATTATTTGTAGAGAACTCTTTACTCTTATGGGTACATAAGGACAATGTGTAAATAGGTAACCAGGAGCTATATTTGGTGATCATTGTGCCATTAAATAAATAAAACTGGACCCAGGATCAAAGAAATAGGTTCTGTTCACCTCTAAAATACAAACTTAAAGAAATCAAGGATTTGTGCATGTGTGTTTGTGTGTATATTATTTGCTGTTTCAATATTAGCTCTGAAGAAATGACCAGCACTTAGTGAACCTTGATGAGAATCCTGCCTGGACATTCTCTATGGCCATGCTAGGTGAAATGTTGCTGGCTCTAGAAGATAGAAAGCAACTGCTCCATTTTGCAATACGTCATTCATCTCCGTTCTTCATTCAGTGCATATGAGGGCTATTCCAGCATGATCGAGTATACAAAGACAGTCCCAGGGTGCAAAAGAATACACCATTTGTCCAAACATACCTATTTCTTTGTAAAGAGTCCCTTGTTGATTTTAATGTTTGCTAAAAAAAAAAAAAAAAAAAAACAGAATTACTTTTTTGATTCCAATTAGGAGAACATTGAAGAATGTACTTTTCAAATAAGTTTTCTCATGCATCAGTGAACTAATATATTTCAATTAGAACTCAAATGGAACACACATATTAATATATCATCAACAAAAAGCATTTACTTTTTTGAGGAACAGTCATCCCCATTAGTATTTCTCCAGCCTGATCGTGTCTAGTACTTTCCAAGGTGTTAACTTAGCTCTGAAATGGCATATCATTTAACTGGGGGCCCTTTTAGCACCATATATCCCCTTTTGTGCTGTCAAAAAAAAAAAAACTTGTCCTGTTTATGACCATAGACACAAACTTATATTGAAAAGAAAATCACCCATGATAAACAATTTAAAAATGCACAAAAAACATGCAACAGCAATTTGATATCACTGAAAGTCAATCCCAAATGGAACAAAAATGGCAAAATGTGTTCTTTCCAATCGCTGATGCTATAAAAATGAAGCTTGACTCTTACCTCTTACCATCAACAACATACACTACAAACAAATCATAAAACCCCAAACTATAAAACTTTATGAACTTAAGCAGGAAAGACATCTGAGGACCCATACTAGTAAAAACAGATTTACTGGCTGGTTAAAGTGCATTCGTGACAAATACAAGGGCAGGAGTTCAGAAGCCAAGAACCAATGTATCTGGAGAGATGGCTCAGAGGTGAAGACCACTGACAAGAGGGCCTGGGTTCACTTCCCAGTTCCCACATGGTGACTCCCAGGAACCCATGCAAATGTTAGGGATGTGTAGCAGCCACCTATAATTCCAGCCTCAGACAGCTGAGAAGGGAATCCCCAGACAAAGCTGGCTAAGGAAACTAGCCATATGAGGCAGGCTTGGAGTTTCATT
>NC_034591.1:110180849-110196194 GCF_900095145.1 Mus pahari
ATCGAAAGAATTGAAGGGAAAAAATGTGTGTGTGTGTAGGGGACTTGATGAAAACATTATATGCATATGTGAAATTCTCAATCCATAAAAACAACAAACACACACACCAAACAAACAAACAAACAAACAAATACTATTAATGAAGAGTGCATTGTATCCCCATCAGAACGGTTCTCCTCAAGAAAACAAGGGACAATAACTGCTGGCAAGGATGTCCAGAATGAGGAATCTTTATACATCCTTGTGGCAGTAAACGATGCAACCATTATGGAAATGGGGATTCCTCAAAAACCCGAGAAGAGCACTGCTATATGGTCCAGTTGTACTACTCTGGGGAATATGCCCTAAGGATTTGAAGTTAATATATCCAGAGTGTCTTAGTCAGGGTTTCTATTCCTGCACAAAGAAGCAGTTGGGGAGGAAAGGGTTTATTCGGCTTACATTTCCATACTGTTGTTGATTACCCAAGGATGCAGGACTGGAACTCAAGCAGGTCAGAAAGCAGGAGCTGATACAGAGGCCATGGAGGGATGTTCTTTGCTGGCTTGCTTCCCCTGGCTTGCTCAGCCTGTTCTCTTATAAAACCAAGACTACCAGCCCAGAGGGACCTCCCACAAGGGACCTCCCCCCTTGATCACTAATTGAGAAAATGCCTTATAGCTGGATCTCGTGGAGGCATTTCCACAACTGAAGCTCCTTTCTCTGTGATAATTCCAGCTGTGTCAAGTTGACACAAAACTATCCAGTACACAGAGATACTTGTATATTCATGCTTCTTCACAATAGCTAAGACATGAACTAATCTAGATGCTCATAGAAAGTGAACTGATAAAAATATAGTATATATGCACATAATGTAATTGATTCAGTGTAAAGAACAGAATTGTGTCATTTGCAGGAAAATGAATGAAACTGGAGATCAACATGTTACTGAATAAGTTAGACTCAGAGAGACAAATATCACATTTTATCACATATACAAAATCTAAGTTGAAATAAAAACCTAAAAACGAAGGGAAGAAGGGAGGGAGTCAGAGAGAGAAATGGAGAAAGAAAAAAATACTGTGTGGTGTCTCTCAAGTACAGAATGTAGGTTTAAATGAATCCAATACACGCGTGCACCCCCCCCACACACACACACCATGGAAACTGAAGTTAGACACTTGAGGGAACCAGTAAGGAGATGAGCAAAGTATGATATCAATGTATTAAAACATGCATAATGGAATCCATTGTTTTGAACACTATCTGAAAAAATAATAAAAACCTCATTGAGCTATAACTTAAAATAAATACATTGTGTCCTATGTAAATTAAGTTCTAATGAAATTGGTTTTATACATATGTATATTTATACACATATAGAGGAAAGTTATAATTGCTTTCTGCCTGTATAGCTTTGGTATTATATCTCTTTAGTTAGTGAGTGAGTTAATCAATTAAGTTTGAGGCAGGATCTCACTATGTCATCTTGGCTGGCCTAGAACTTTCTATAGCCAGGACAGCTTCAAATTCACAGAGCTCCATCTGCCTCTGCTTCCTGTGTACTAGGATTAAAGGCCTGTGCCACCGTGCTGGTATCCTGCCTCTCTGTAAAGTTTCTTTTGTTGATATTCTACTGCCTCCTTTACTGGTCCTCATAAGCTTTGTGTTTTCATACTGTATGACAAACACAGATCAAGATGACAACCTCTAAATGTACAAGAGGTAAACCTCTAGCTGTACAAGAGGTAAACTACATGCATTTCACAAGTCAATGCTACAGACGAGAAAAGTATATGCCATCCCAGGGGAGACCTCAGGGATCTGTAGTCTTCCAGTTCATATTAATACCATAATGTATACATTAACCACTTGTCACATACACAGATCTTTAACACCTCTCCTATTCTGAACCCAAACCTGTTCCTGTAGGCAGACATCACTGAAGAGAGGCAGGGAGATGTTTGGAGTGAAACTCCGTAAATCTCACTGATTTTGATTCTCTGACAGCAGTTTGTGTTGAAGACCAAGACTGTTTTAAAAACTTGACTTAGGATTCAGAAGCCAAACGTGTGTTAATTTAGCAATAGTCTTCCAGGAAGGGTTTAAGTCTTTGTAGAATCGGATGCTGACACATTAACCAGCCTGAAACTAAACGTTCATTGTGGGCCACCAATACTAAGGAATAAGAGAATTGTGCCAGATGCCGTTTACGGTATCACTGGAGACAAAGTTGGTAACCTTTAGCAAGGAGACTCTGAATCAATAGCTGCCTGAGAGTTTGCTGCTCCACAGACTTAATGGAAATTGACCAGGAAGTCATGTATGAGAGGTATAGACAGAATATTTAAACCAGACTGAGGGAAAAAAATTAAGATTCATTATAAAGCTTCCCAAAAGTAGAATTAGAGTAATAACTTCTTCGATTTTCTTAGAAAAGTTAACCAGTATTTATGAAAGTGGCACCAATTTAAAAAATCATGCATTGACAAACACATGGGCAGGGCATTTAGGTGTTTAAACTATGGCTTGGAAAGAGCAGAAAGAAGGTACATCTTAGAAATTCAATGCCAGCTCTTGCATTCATCAACGCTCCATCTATTTCTCCACTCAGATGTTACAGGGTTATTGTTGTCGTACTTATCACATATATAGCCTCCTCAATTGGACCATGGTATATCGATGTACAAAGTTAATCAACCGACTAGATAAGTAATAGGACCTCAGGGAGGAAGCCCATTAGAGCTCCACTCCAGTACAATGAGTCGTTAACACCCTTGGGAGTATACAGCAGATAAAAGAAACAAGGCAAGCTCATTGCTCAGTGAATTCAATACAACCTAAGGGGAATCTTAGAGTAAATTTATGTTTTAAATGCGTAAGAAGCTTAATCATTAGGAGAATGCCTTTTCTATTCCAAAGAGAATCATCTCAGCCCATTTCTTCAGGCAATACTGATCAGTTTGCTCAAAAAAAAAAAAAAAAAAAAAAAAAAGGCTCCTGCTAAATCAAGTGATATCTTTTCTTCGCTGTAAGTTCTGTATTTAGAACTCCATTCACGGCCTTCTCTAGATCTGTACTAGCACCCCTGTCTCAGCTTAAGAGTTCATCTTTGCTTTTAGGACTTCTTAACTGTTTAGATTGTTCACGTCTTATACTCGTTTCACATAATAAGCAACAGGGTCACCACACACAGAAGACACTATTAAAGTAAGAATGCAAACAGGTTTAAAGCAACTTGGTGCACAGTCCCGAAGAGGATACTATGTCTACCCACACCAATATTCCATCCTACTGCTTCAACATATGTATTTAAAACCTGTTGGTAAAGAAATACTGACTTTTTACAACCATTTTCTGTGTATTTCTTTTCCCTAGCCTTGCAAATATATCAACCTGAAGTCAGAGAATACAGCTTGTAAATTTTCAAGCTAGCGACTATTTAATTTTAGACTCAAGGTCCAACACCCACTGAACCTTCCTGTAGGAATAATCCTCCATCACCATGAAGAATTTCTCACTTTTTATTGTCTTGTTCAGAAGCCACGAATGAAAACCACTATTTTAAACAAAATCCAAAACATGTATGACTTTTATAAAGATAACACCATGTTCAATAGTGACTTTTGTGACTCAGCAAGACTTGATTGAGGGATGAATGTTATGGCACATCTCTCCCAGTAATAATAATACCCACAACTACAGCCAACTTTTTATTGTTCTTTCTCTATTCAAATCACACTCAATTCACTAAATTCTCTGAATAATACTATTAGTTGTCTTCACTCAGCATGGGGAAACTGAGGCAGGAAAAATGATGAACTTTGACCTTTAAAAAACTAACAACAAAAATCTCACAAATTCCATACATGCAACTGGAGTGAGGCAAAGGAGGAAGAGGAGGAGGAGGAGGAGGAGGAAAAGAAGAGAACAAAGTCCCTAATGCATGACTTTGTGGATATCCTTCAGCTATAAAGACCCATTAGATTGAAAGCAAAGACTGCATCAAGAGATGGATAGAAAAAAACAGTATTTATCAATGTCCAACCACAGGACTGAAAAAAAAAAAAATCTTTCTGATGGTTAGTCTACATGGATGAGTCTGTGGCACAGGAGAAAAGATGGTTCCTAAAGAGGATGGGGCACCATAAGAGAGATGACAGAGTTTTAGAATCACTTCATGGTGCCATCTCATACTGCTGAAAGGTATTCTTCACCAAAGAGCAACTTGAAACAGACTCAGCCTCCTGAATGGTGAGCAAACCAAAGGTGATGGATTTTCTAGTTACGTGCACTTTCTTTAGCAGCTACTAAGCCTGGCATTGTAGATGTGGCATGGCGTGGAGTTAGAGCTAGGACCAAGGCTTTCTCACAGGCCTGGAACCTGAGTCTCCCACATCACATGATCCCAAAAGGTGAAGCTAAGATTCACACCCCTGGTTTGTCAGACTACAACGTTCTTGGTATTTTTTTCACTGTTCAAGTACCACCACAGAAATCCCCAACACAGACAAAGGCAGAGACAATTGTCCAATATGAGTTTCCATTCTCAATCTGCTGCTATAGACATTTGGGTCTTAGGAAACTACTCTTTAATAGGTTACCTTATCTCTTCATCTCCATCCTTTAACTTTTTCCAAGCAAACTGGAATCTAGGAACAGCAGCTTAACTCAGTTTTCCCAGTAAACTATGTGTGTGTTGGGGAGGGGTGGAAAGTGGGAAAAAACTTGACTTTGTTCTTGGGACCAGAGCTGCTTGCACCCCTGAAGGGAAATACTAAAAAAAAAAAAAAAAAAAATCAGCTCCGGTTCTACCGCCTAATCATTTTCTTATCGCCGAATATTGCATATTTACACAGGTGCTCCTCTGCCTTAATTGTTTGGAAGCAGCCAGTCCCTAGAAACAAAGTGAAGTGACTCACTTCAGAGATGCAGTCCAGCTGGGGTCTGACTGGTAAAGAATTACCACTAATGAAAGTCCAAATGTAGTCAGGTTCTTCAAAGTCAGCCGGGGGAGATGGGAACAAGGGTTATTAATGAACTGTTAGGAATAACGGGAGAAATGAGAGCTGTGCACTTGAGTCTTTCGTGAGAACAAGAACGTCAGGAGTCAACAGGACTCCGTGTGGCTCAGCTGCCACATGTGTCACAGCACAAAGCCCCTGCCTGGGGTCCCTAAAGCTCCCTGCAGGCTGATTAGCTGGGACATCTGAGGGGTCTCCCTGGATCTGTACATCTCAGCTGGGCCTTGAGTTATGTCCTCTCTGGTTCTCTGAGGATACAACTGCTGGATTTCAATTTCCAGTATTCAGACAGACATGAAGAGATAGCACTATTTACATTGACTTTGTATGAGTAAAACATGGTTGAAATTATAAAGGGTGCATACATTTATACCTGGAAAAGGGAATTATATGCCCAGGATACTTCAGAAGCAAGCACACTTGGCTGGAAATCTACCCGTCCCATAGGAGCCGGTAGAGCTTACTAGAAATTCCCATGGGGTTATTGTGAATGATAACTTCCCGCAGGCTTGTGACCCACCATGATGGACTAAAGAGCTCAAAACACATCTGTTTAAGAGTCAGCCTGTGCCAGCGACAGAACTCCTTGTGGCTTTTTTTTTTTTTGGGGGGGGGGGTAGGTCATTTTTCAATTTCCTGGTAATGAACAAAACAGGTCTGATAATTTTCAATAATATACTCAGGACATGTGGGGTGAAAGGCTGTAACTTTCAGGCTCTTGACACAGATATCTCGTTCAGTCAGCAAAGAAAGCAATGCCTGCAAATGCCTTCTGTGCTTCGGGACCAGTCAGGGGAGGTGTATCAGCCACAACAAGGCCATATTTTGACTGGATTTCATCAATTTGACTCACATAGTCTCTCTCTCTCTCTCNCCTCTCTCTCTCTCTCTCTCTCTCTTCTCTCTCTCTCTCTCTCTCTCTCTCTCTCTCTCTCTCTCCTTTGCTTCTTTTAAAAACATTTGGCTCCAGGAAGATAGAAAGAAAGAAAGAAAGAAAGAAAGAAAGAAAGAAAGAAAGAAAGAAAGAAAGAAAGAAAGAAAGAGAGAGGAATTCTTTCATTGTAATTCAAAGTATTATCTTATTGTCTCCCATAAAATATGAGTTAGAGTGTTTACCTTACAGTTTGGCTTCTGGCTAAACTACGTAAACAACAACCCAAGGGATCAGGGAAAATATTAAATGACTGGCTGGATCCTTACCCCTTTGTTCTCTTCATTAGACTAAAAGGATGTGGCAACCCTTTCTGTCCTGAGCAGAAGTGCCATGGGGTCTGGGAGAAACATCCGTTCTTTATGGCTGGTGTGATTCCCTAACTATCAATCCAGAAGAAACCTGTCCACTGAGAAGGAGGCGGCCCTGGCTGGCTTAGGTCTTTTAAGATCAGTCCATGTGCTGACTCAGGGAAATGTGGGCCACACACTGAAAACATTTGCAGGCCTGGAAAAGAGCTGGTTTAATAATTCAAGATGCTTTTAAGTTACACAAAATGGATAAAAACAAATAAAACTCCATTTCCCCTAGTGATATTACACAGTAAGAGACTCGAAATGGAAGAAGCAGAGCGTCCAGTCTCGTGCCCCTCCAGTGTTAGGAAGCTCTTTTACATCGGACCAAGAACAAACTCCAGCAGAGGGATAGAAACACAGTTTCCATGACTTCAAAATATTTAGGTGAAAAATGAAATTGCCACGAGCCCATATTTCTTTTTTATCTCCGTGCCCGTACTTCCAAGGAGAGTTTCAGGTGTTTGTGAGATGCATACACCCCATGCTTTCTTGATCCTGACTGACACTTTGCCTTGATAATTCTTCCCTGAGCTCACCCTGTGCAACCCGGAAGGCTTGGCAGCACAGCTGTTCTCTACTAACTAGATACCAGTTAGGCCTCCCACGGTGAGAGAATGTCTCCTCACACTGTTTAAATGCAGTATTGTCAACAGTTAAGGTCCCAGTTTACTTTGATTTTTCTAATTCCAAATACACCCTGTGAGCTACATGTGAATATTATCCTGTTTCTTCCTGTTTTGTGTATAATGGTGATGTGGAGGCTGGTGGTTTAGCTCAGTGGGAGGGCCCTTGCTCAAGTTGATATAGTCTCAACTCTACAGGAAAAAAAGAGGGAAAAAGAAGGAAAGAGAGAGGTGGGGAGACTGGGAGACAGACAGAAGCTTTTGAATACACTGATACGTGAAGACAGGTCATAGCCTAAGTGGTGGAGGTTGCAGAGCACACTCAGTGTGTCTTCACAAACACTGATCCCCCTGAGTTTGGTGTGGACAGTGCTCGTTTTACAAGCTCCAAAACTACAGAAATCAAGCTCGATTGGAGGAGTTACAAAATTACTCTTTTCCATTTTCCTCTCAGTTAAAAGACATTTCTTGGAAGGCAGCTTGAAGTTGTTGGCCACTTCTGGCCACATGCAGCTGCTTTCAAGTGATTCTCACTGTTGCTTGTTTCAGCTATAAGGGTGTTCAGCTAGGCCCAAAGACCCAGCCAGACCCACCATAAAGCAGTGTGCCCTCACCCTGACTAACTCAGTTTCACTCAGAGTGGAAGAGAATCTGAGGAAGAAACATAGAGTTCACTTCTTATTGGGTCTAGATATTTTTGGAAATTAACTTACCTTAACTTTTGATTTCTTACTTCAAAGGATCACCAAAGCCATCTTGCAAGGTGGTTCTAAGGAAAAGATAGCATGCACAATGCCCATGACCTAGTACTTGCTGGGTAATAACACTCTCTATGCATTCCTTATCTGGCGGGTATAATCATTTAGTAGTGTTAAATATATCACAGGATGATAGTGAAGTTCACAAGCCAAGATATTCATGAAGATCGGGGGCAGCTTGTGATGATCAGCGTCAACACCGCAAGCAGCAGGGCAGAAGATAGGCCAGGATTAGCTGGGGGTCAATCCTAAAGGTTTTGTCTCTGAGTGGAAGGTGTCAGCGTGGACTCCGAGACAGCGCTCTGTTGACATCCCCTAACCACCAGGAACACTCTGCCACACTCTCCCAGCACACAGGTAGGATAGAGCTCTCCACGTCATAGTTTTTATTTAGCCTTAAGACAGCAGCACAGATTTTTTAAAACAAACAAACAGGAAACTTATACTTTTCTAGTTAATAAATCCCTTTACAGTCCACCCCACTCTGTACCTGAGATGCATCATTGCTTTTTCTTTTCTGGGGCCATCATTAAGTAAAGGTTATTTGAACCCAAGTACTGCAGCTGTCAATCAGATCACCAAGATGGTCGCTGGGTGGACAAAGCTGATGGCTGAGCAAGATGCTTGGCATTTCATTAGCAAGTCAGGGTGGTGGACAATCTAACTTTTACAAGTTATCTGTGGAATTTTCCACTTGACATCTAGGGACCACAGTGGACCATAACTGGAACCATGGAAAGTAAACCCATGGATACAGGAAAACTGCTACTGGTTTAGTTTATATCCTTTAGCACTAAACACCGTCCTTGTCCTCTAGACCACAAAGCATAACTGGGGACACATGTATAAAAATAATTTCAGTTGGCCTGAAAAGGGTTACATTCACTACAAGATGAGAACCTAGAGATGTTAATGTTAATCCATGTTTGGGAGATCAGAGAAAAATCCAGGGAAGGGAGGGCAGAACCTCATGTCTAAGCATGAAGGGGAAGAGATTCCCTGGGGAAAGTGATGAGGAGACAATGCCTGTCCTGGCTTGTCAGAGGCAGGAATCCCATTTATTTGGTGTTCCACACACAGCTAAGGCTATCTGGAAAGTGGGGTGCAAAGCTGGTGGAGGAGAGGGGAGGAACAGAGGTGGGGAGAGGAGAACCTATTATACATGGAGGCTGTTGCCTCTTTGAACCCTACTCTAAAGACTAGGAAATCCCAAACTGAATACTTTTTCCCTCTAAAACACAGGCAGGAAAAAAACAAATCCAAACCCTGTTATCTGTCCAGACAAACTACAGTGCGGCAGAATGAATATCGACGTTAAGAGTCTGAGAGACATGAAGCCTGGAAACTATGGTTCTGTCTGGGTGCTGCCCACCGCTGTGCTGCGTCCTTGTGCCTTGCTCTCCCATCTGTCAAGTGATGAGGATCGACTGGCTCTAGGATCTTCCAAGTCTCTTCCTGTCTTCTTGGAATCTCTGTCTCTCACAGTTCATCCTCTGGAAGCTAAAAGCTGAGAGAGAACTGAAATATGGGTATTGTAGGTCAAAGGTGTAGACAACTGTGGTTCAAATACCCATAAACCCCATGCAAGTGGCTCTCAGACAAAACACAAAGAAGCCAGCCAATAGAAGAATAAATGACTCTGCTTACAGAAGAGACCTGGGGATGGCCTTGCCTTCAGGAGCTCGCCTGAGTACAGTCAAACAAAGGAACTCTGAGCAGTCAATTAAACCATCCCAACACAGAAGCCAAATTAGAATAGATTACCTTGTGGAATCAAAGCGGACAGAATGTCACCCTGTACTGCTATGTGCCAGAAATTTGTATTCCTTGGCTGCTTGGATGGTTGCATCAGTTGTTAGGACCAGGTGCATGTACAATTGTAGCATCAGAGGACGTAACACTGATGGTGACCTTTACAACATTGGTAGAGCAAGGAGTGTACATCACCAATAATGTGAGACTCTGGGCACCTTCTCTAGCTTCCTGTCCCCTAGTTATTGATCTTCATACTGAACAGGCTTTCCCTCCACACTGGCGCTGCTTCTCTGGCACTGTGTCGTTTGAATGGGGAAAAAAGTCTTATCAATGAATTGCTGTAGCATACAACTAAAAATACCCTACTTTTTGATAATGTGTCCATGAGAAGCAGTTTCCTGTCTCCCTTTTACCTTTCAGATATCATATGAAGTATGGAAAACTTTGCAGGAAATAACCCTTCAAATTTTGAGGAAGTGGCTCCTAAAAACCAAGGTGATTCCTTGCCAGTAAAACCGTGACTGACACTTGAATGCTAAGGATGCTCAAACACTGTAATCAATGTAAGCTGGTGCACAGAACTTTGAAGCATCAATCTGCCATCCACTTCAGCTCCAGTGCAGTGCATTTCCTTTGGTCAAAGGGTTTCCAGTGGAACATATTCAGCAATGTACAGTAAGAAAGACTTGAGCTGCCAGTGCAGCTCCCATGGAGAAAGCTTGAGTCTCAATGTAACAATACAGACTACTTGGGGGAAAATAAATTTTCCTAAACTGTTATTCCTACGCTCTATCTAGCTGTGTGTATTTGGCAAGCCAAGATATTTTCAGAGCCTTTGTGTCATCGATAGGAAGGGGAAAGATGGGTGGGACTTAGAATGTATACCATAAGAAAGAGAGAACCTGTGTACCTGGACCAGGATGTGAGTTTATCAAGAGGATGAATTCCACAGGGAGAGATCGCAGTTATTAAGGAATACTCGGGTGAATGGGTTTTCTTCAGTTCATTCATAACCACTATCATTCAGAGAACTATTAAAAAGTGAAATTCTGAACTGGCTTTTCTATGGATCTCTTCAAGACTCAGTCCCAAATCGGCTCTCTCTTTTTAACAACCTCCCCTGCAATGTAATTTAGCAATAAGAATTGTTTTAATGCAGAAAGTTTCAAGATGATTTCTGCTAGTAATTCTACAAAGCAATGCTTTGATAATCTTGTATGTAGAGGGTAACAAATAAGCGGCGTTCTTATTCTTTCCATTGAGGGCATAAATAATTGTGAAGTTTGGACTTGACATCCTCCATTCATTAATCAGTATTGATGTCATGTTTCATGCTGGGAACACAAAGCCAGCCTGGGCTTAGTTGTTGCTCACAGTATAAGAAGGAAGCCAGACAAATCATAAGACTGACAAGGAGATGTATGGGCCGAGGAAAGGCAAGTGCAGAGTGCTAGAGGACCATGGGAAGATGTGTTGGCTATGTATGACCTACAGAGCTGGGAAAGGCAACAGTCACAGACCTGAGTAGAAAACTTCAGGAAAACAACACAAAAGAAGGTTTGGGACAAAGAGAGCACGTGTTCCAGGCTTCAAGGCAAGAGAACATAGTGAATTCCACGAAGGCAAGACTTTCGGTATGGTTAGAACATGACCTTTCCAATATCCTTAACCCTGTGATGCTTCACGTTAGTCAAGGTTTTGCTTCAGTTAGGGTTAACTACTGCAAGTAGTTAACTGTCATCTTACAAACCCCCAATGATTTGTAGACTCCCAAGTCAACTAATAAAGGGTTAGACAAATCTGGAGCTAAATTACCAAAATTTGTTATTTTTGAGACACAATCCACTTCTACAAAAGGAAAAGGAATTGGAGCCATTGAACATGTGAATCACTCTATGCTAACCAGCAGAGTGGCTCAGGACAGACACTTCCTAAACCACAGCCACTAGCCATTTCAAAGCTGGACTTTGTAAACTACCTGGAAACACTGATCTAATTGCTCTATTTAAAATATAGATATATGGATACTCCATACACGCTTTCTACTTTATTTGGTGATTATGGGACAGACAGAAAAGGCACTTGCTTAAATTTGTACTTAACCTTTCTAATCACCATGGATAGTAATTTGCATTATATAAAATGCTGCTTCCATTTTCTACAAAAGAAAGGAAAAAGAGGTTCTTGACCTCCAATACATTTTGATATTTTGATTTCAATGAAGTTAAAGTTTTATTTTCTGTAAAACTTTTTATGTCCCAGTCTGACAAGATACATGAAAATTACCTAAAGTTCTTTCCAAATGCATTCGACCATCAATCCCTTTTTTGTTGTGTTCAGACAAAACTCTCATTCAAACACTGTCAAATAGTAAAAACTATTAATTTAATTTTATAGCCAAGAACAGTGGGCTCTTTTTTTTTTTTGCTAAAGATACTTACCTGATATCACCCAACTTACAAACAGGAAGGACAGTTGTTTGAAACTGGATATGTCTAACTTCCAAACTGTTACCTGCCTGGCAGAAATGAACACATTCTAGAAGAAGACACTTTGTGTCACTCAAATTGTTGAAACAATAGACCAAAGAAATGGGGATTTCCCCCAGGAAACTCATGCTGGGGAAAGGTGCCAGTCAGAGGGGGAGCAGTTCTAAGGACTTGTTAGGCCACCTCCACTAAACCCCAGATAAGGATGGGTAAGTGGTGGGCGGGGCCACACTTTCACTGGGACTGCTAAGATGTGCATATCCTTGGCCCTTTGATTCGAACTTTGATCTCTCCTTCGGAGCCCAAAGACAAACATGTGGAGTTTCTCCAAATCTCTTTATACCACTTCTCTATAGGGCCACACTGACTAAATCCCCTTTTCCTGCTTTCCACTTTGAGTTTGGCTCTTTTAATTGGCTTATTGAGGACAGGTGGCCAGACCTGGCTTGATGCTTAGGTTTCTACCCCCACGTTCAATGCCACCACCAGAGAATGATTGTTTTCAATATCGTCCAATGCTCTTGGGAAATGTTCAGGTTTCAAACATGCAGGATAGGACCAGAGATTGCTCACCAGATAAAGGCGCTGGGTAAGCAGGGCCAATGACTTAGGCTCAGCCCCTGGACCCCATCTAGAGACAAGAGAACCGACCCCACGTATACCATGTGGCATGCACACACCCCTTCTTCACCCACATCATGGACACAGAGAGTTATAAATCAATATGAATAAATACTTATATAAATGAACAAAAGCTGTGGGCTGTTAGGTTAAAACGCCTCCTCACTTAAGACCCAAGAAAAGTGTGAATGATCGTAACATGGCTACACATCTTAAAACACCAGCAGTCACCCTACTGCCTGAAAAAGGAAAAAGCCACTGTGGCACCTCAGCTCCCTACTACCTGTGGCATTCAAATCACTTCCTAAGCCTGAGACACAGCTTGGAGTTTTCTTGTGACTTCTTACATCTTGAATCAGTTCTTTTATGGTTCAGAGCTGAAGTCCTTGCTGTGTGTCCCAAGTATTCCCCTGTCTCTCTATTTTAGTAGTTACTAACACCTGGATGTGCCTTCAACAAAGGTAGCAGCAGCCTGCCACTGTGGAGAAGACGAAAGTAAATAACCCATTGAGCCCAAATGTAATCATCCCTCCACAAAACTCAGAAAATATGAAAGCACTCCCCAATTCGGTTCCCTGGGCATTATGGGAACAGGTGAGACTTTGATTGCTTCAGCAGCCCATATGTTTGAAGGTCAAACAGCACCTGGGTAGTCCTTTGAAATCAAGTAATTGAGCCGATTTCAAGGCAGTCTTGTTGAAAGACACTCTGGATCCCCCTGGTAAGGTAAGCCCCAGTTTGGAAAGCTCTGGAGCCCCCCAACTTCGCCTTCACAAAACAGTGATGAATATTTGATGATATTTTAAAAATATTATAACATATAGCAAACTAAGAAAAAAATGATTGCTTTGAAACTTTGATGAAAAGGATCTTTGGCTCCAGGTGTTCACAGTGGTGAAGAAATGAAGCAGAGGAGAAAAAAATGTTTCTCAGCTCCTCTGCAGGCATGGGAGTCAGTGAGGTGGTGAGGTGATAGGTTAGCAATTCGAGACTAGATCCAGGCTGACCTTACACTTTTGTTCTTCTGTGAGCTCGTTTGCATGAAAACTCTGTTTATAGGAAAACACAGAATCAGCTCACTCAGAGGTTAATTTTGTTTAAATTAAGAGACAAACCTAAACGGTTTGGTTTTCTATCACATAACACCACATACCCTAGTTGGTTGGCTTGGTATGAGCTGAACCCTGCTGGCTTTTAATCTGACTGCCAGTGTGGGCTTTGGGATATGGTAAAATACCATCTGCTCTACTTTGAACTTTCTGTTTCTCAGACATAGAATTCATACTTCTCTGCGTTATTTACCGGCATAGAAGAGCTGCCCCAAGGGACCTGTGATTTGTTCTCCACTTGATTGTCAACTCCAAGAGGACCCATGCTTGAATGCTCCAGGGTTTGTATGCTTAGAACATAGCACAGTATGACCAGGTGTCCCTAATTACTGAACAAATGAGTGAGTGGCAGCAGTAAAGGATGACAAGACTGAAATGAATTTTCTGAAATAGGTGCATTAGATTTTTGTTTGTTTGTTTGTTTTGTTTTTTGAGGCATGGTTTCTCTGTATAGCCCTGGCTGTCCTGGAACTCACTTTGTAGAACAGGCTGGCCTCGAACTCAGAAATCTGCCTGCCTCTGCCTCCCGAGTGCTGGGACTAAAGGCATGTGCCACCATGCCTGGCTAGAAATTTGTAATGGGTAAATTACATAAATATTTTTGCCTTATACTTTTAAAATGCGTACTCTTGTCCACAAGTTGCATTGGTTCCAACTCAACCTTTCTGATTATGTGAGTTTATGCAAAGTAGAATAATTAGTGATAATAACCATGGAATCTTAATAAAGATGAAAATCAGGGATCATGTTTATAAAAGACACATAGTGCCTGACTCTGCACTAAGCTTTGCCCATGGATCACCTCAAATAATCATCTCAACTAGTCTAATACTGGGAACTGACCACAAGGACTTAGATATCAGTTTCCCCTCATAGTATCTGCATACTGGTGTGTTCATTCACTCAACTTATATATGTCTATGTCTAGCATACATATATGCTGCCTAGGAGCAGATGCTGAAGAAAATGACAAGACACCATAGTAGAAGTATCTAATCTGATATGGTTTGGGTATATAATCAATTTAAGTGAAGGAGCAATTGATGTGGGCTCATGGTTTCAGAGGGTTTAGACCCTTGTGGGGTTGATAATAGAAGCTAACCTAGCGGATCTGCTCATGTCACAGCAGCCAGGAAGCAGAGTAAAGATACATAGGTAGCACACAGGAAGGTATATCCCCATGTACAGACCCTTAAGTGGCCTACTTTCTCCAATTAGAACTAACCTATATTTCACTAGCATCATCATATGAATTTATCAGACAACCCACACATCAAGTCAAAGACCTAATGGAAACACACACACACCTACACTCATGTACACTTTGCTAACCTCCTATGTGACTGTCAACCTACTCATAATAAAAATAATATAGCATAACAAGACTCAAAATTTTGCATTTCAAAAAACACTGCTGGATGATACTGATGGAGTCCATGGCTACTCTTTTTTTTTTTTTTTTTTTTATTAGATATTTTCTTCATTTACATTTCAAATGCTATCCCATTTCCTAGTTTCCTATCCAAAAGTCCCCTATACCCTCTCCCCCCCGCCCTGCGCCCTAACCCACCCACTCCTGCTTCCTTATTCATGAGTACAGCATTGCTCTCTTCAGATACACCAGAAGAGGGTGTCAGATCCCATTACAGATGGTTGTGAGCCACCATGTGGTTGTTGGGATTTGAACTCGGGGCCTC
>NC_034591.1:110196704-110214319 GCF_900095145.1 Mus pahari
GTGTTCCATCCAGTAGCTGGCTGTGATCATCCATTTCGGTGTTTACCAGGCACTGGCATAGCCTCACAAGAGGCCACAATATCAGGGTCCCTTCAGCAGTATCTTAAGAACTGCTGTGTAAAGTAGTTGAAGAATTATAAGGATGAGGGTGATATGACCCGTTTCTGTTATCATAGAAGATTGTGCCATACAGAGCGAAGAGAAGACTGTGGGAAGGTGAGCATGGATGCAGTAGACAGAGGTGACATTCATTCTTCAGGAAAGATCAGATGGTGACTGGGACTATGGTGATAGCAATAAAGGTAGGGATGGATTCCAGAGAGATTTAGAGGATCAATTCTATAGGAGCTGGTCATGAATATGGGTCTAAGAGGATGGGAGTTACTTGGCTTCTTCTCAAACAAGTAGAGAAATTAATGTTGTTATTCACCAAGAGAACCTGAAAGAGGGTCAGACCTGAAGGAGCAGGTCATGAGCAAACACTTGGATCATCTTAGCATCAGGTACGTGAAACACTTTCAAAAGATAGTAAAAAGGTAATTGCTCTATGGCCAGGAATTAGGAGGCAAGATCAAGGCAAGATAAAAGTCAAGTGAGATTGTAAGTGATAGGAAGCCATAGAAGGTAGATGAGATCACCAGGGAGACAACTTAGAATAAGAGAAGAGAAAGACAAAGGACCGCCAACAGGAAATGGCTAGGCTGGTAAGAGATGAGCCTACAAAGGGCAGGCTTGGATTAGACAGAAAATAGACAGCACACTGCCAGAAGCCAAGGGAAGGGAAGAGACAGTGGCCATGTGCATTTACTGTTCAAGGTATAATTGAGTACTGGAGAGCTTGGGAGTAGGAGAGAGCTGAAGTTTGTGTGGAGGGAGTGCTTCATCACCAGCTTTTATTAGTGTTATTGTGTGCCTGCTCCCTCTCCAGCTATGACCCCACACACCATTTCCCCTCCTCAGTCACTGCCAAATCAATCTAGGACTCTCTCTCTCTCTTTCCTTTTATCTCCCACTTAATCTTTCTACTATTTCAAATTGACTTCTCGCTCCATTTCATTCTTATTAAATATCGTGTCTATTTTATTTGTTGAATCAATCAACAAAATGGTTGCAAAATTAATCTTCTTGTCACAGAAAGATCATATTTCTCTTTTCATTGTAATGAGCTAAAAAAATGCAAGACCCTGGTTCTTACTCTCATTCTTCTGTTTCTGATTGATGGATTACTCTTAAGGAATGGAAAAATCATGGGAACCTTGGCTCATGAGGCCAATGGAAGGGAAAGGTAGTTTTCAGTTCAACATCCACAACTCTTACTTATATGAGAATTCTGTCTGAATATCTGCAGAGAGAAAGAAAAAGTCATGCTCAAATTTCTTTCTACTTGATAACAACTTAGAGCTTAAGACTCGGAGCTGGTGGGATTTGCATGAAAAGCCTTGTATCTCAACTTTCCACCTGTACAACTTAAGACAAAATGCTCAATTTCTCTGAGACTAATTTTTTTCTTTTTAATGGTTGAAGTAAGAATAAAGGTACATTCTCTCAGGCTAGAGAAATGGCTCAGTTAAGAGTACTGGCTGCTCCATAAGACCTGGGTTCACTTTCCAGAACCACATGGCAGCTCACAACTGTCTGTGACTCCAGTTCCTCATACAGACATACATGTAGGCAAAACGCCAATGCAATACAATAAAATTAAATTAATCATAAAAGATACATTTTCAGAGTATAGTCATAAAGTATTACCTATTCAGCATAGTGCCTGGATGATATTAATTAGTTTATTATAATCTCTGTAGCCAAACACAAAAGAGAAGGGTTGGGCCTAGGAGTATAGTTAGTGGTGGTTTGTGGAGCATGAATAAGGTGCCAGGCTCAATCCAGTGAAGGGGTGGAAGAAAGGAATGAGAGGAGGGAAGGAGGGGGAGAAGAAGAGAAAGAGAGACAGAAACAGAGAGAGAGATGGAGAGAGAGAGAGAGAGAGAGAGAGAGAGAGAGAGAGAGAGAGAGAGAGAGAGAGAGAGAGAGACCGATTAAGAGACAGAGGCAAAGAGGCAGAGGCAGGGAGAATATATCTCTCAAAAGTTATCCTTAAATCTCAAGCACTTATTTGGAAATCTCTACACTAGCCACTCTAAAGAACATATCAACCCATTTTACTTTTAAATATATTCAACTTTGTGGTGGTTTGAATATGCTTGGCCCAGGGAGTGGCAATATTAATAGGTGTGGGCTTGTTGGAGGAAGTGTGGCACTGAAGGGTTGGGCTTTGAGAGACCTTCCTCCTCCCTGCCTCGAAGCCAATCTTCTGTTTGCCTTTTAAACAAGATGTAGAACATTCAACTCCTCCAGTGTCATGCCTACCTGGAACTGCTATGCTTCCCACCATGATGATAATGGATCGAACCTCTGAATGTAAGCCAGCCCCAGTTAAATCTTTTCTTTCTTTCTTTCTTTCTTTCTTTCTTTCTTTCTTTCTTTCTTTCTTTCTTTCTTTCTTTCTTTCTTTCTTTCTTTCTTTCTTCTACATTTCAAGTATTATCCCCTTACCAGGTTACCCCCCAACCTCCTATTCCATTCCCCTTCCCCCTGCTTCTATATGGGTGTTCTTCCACCCACCCACCCACTCCCACCTCCTTGCCCTCCATTTTTCTACACTGGGGCATCTATTGAGCCTTCATAGGACCAAGGACCTCTCTTCCCATTGGTGCCTGACAAGGCCATCCTCTGGTACATGTGCAGCTGGAGTCATGTGTATTCCTTGGTTGGTGGCTTAGTCCCTGGGAGCTCTGGGGATTCTGGTTGGTTGATATTGTTGTTCTTCCTATGGGGTTGCAACCCCCTTCAGCTCCTTCAGTCCTTTCTCTAACTCCTCCATTGGTGACCCCACACTCAGTGCAATAGTTGGCTCTGAGCATCCACCTCTGGCATTTGTAAGGCTCTGGCAGAGTCTCTCAGGAGACAGCTATAACAGGCTCCTTTCAGAACATTTCTTAGCATCCACAATAGTGTCAGAGTTTGGTGACTGTATCTGGGATGGATCCCCAGGTGGGACAGTCTCTGGATGGCCTTTCCTTCAGTCTCTGCTCTACACTTTGTCTCCATATTTGCTCCCTTGAGTATTTTGTTCCCCTTTCTAAGAAGGACAGAAGCACCTACACTTTGATCTTCCTTCTTCTTGAGCTTCATGTGGTCTATGAATTGTATCTTGGGTATTTGGAGCTTTTGGGATAATATCTACTTATCAGTGAGTACATAACATGTGTGTTCTTTTGTTATTATGTTACCTCACTCAGGATGATATTTTCTAGTTTCATCATTTGCCTAAGAATTTAATGAATTCATCATTTTTAATAGCTGAGTAGTACTCCATTGTGTAAATGTACCATATTCTCTGTATCCATTCCTGTGTTGAAGGACATCTAGGTTCTTACCAGCTTCTGGCTATTATATATAAGGCTGCTATGAACATAGTGGAGGATGTGTCNTTGTTATATGTTGGAGAATCTTTTAGGTATATGCCCAGCAGTGGTATAGGTGTGTCCTCAGATAGTACTATGTTCAATTTTTTGAGAAACTCCCAGACTGATTTCCAGAGTGGTTGTACCAGCTTGCAATCCCACCAACAATGGAGGAGTGTTCCTCTTTTTCCACATCCTCACCAGCATTTGTTGTCACCTGAGTTTTTGATCTTAGCCATTCCGACTGGTGTGAGGTGGAATCTCAGGGTTGTTTTGATTTGCATTTCTCTAATGACTAAGGATGTTGAACATTTCTTCAGGTGCTTCTCATCCCTTCCAGTTTCCTCAGTTGTAAATTCTCTGTTCAGCTCTCTTCCCCATTTTTTATTAGGGTTAGACTCTGGAGTCTAACTTCTTCAGTTCTTTGTACATATTGGATATTAGCCCTCTATAGGATGTAGGATTGGTAAAGATCTGTTCCCAGTGAAAGCAGTGCTAAGAGGAAAACTCATAGCTCCAAGTGTCTCCAAAAAGAAACTGGAAAGAGCACACATTAGCAGCTTGACAGCACACCTAAAAGCTCTAGAGCAAAAAGAAACAAATTCACCCAAGAGGAGTAGACAGCAGGAAATAATCAAACTCAGGGCTGAAATCAACCAAGTAAAAACAATAAGAACTATACAAAGAGTCAACAAAACCAAGAGCTGGTTCTTTGAGAAAATCAACAAGATAGATAAACCTTTAGCCAGACTAACCAGAGGGCACAGAGACAGTAACCTAATTAACAAAATCAGAAATGAAAAAACAGATATAACAACAGAAACTGAAGAAATTAAAAAAAAATCACCAAATCCTACTACAAAAGCCTATACTCAACCTAACTGGAAAATCTGGATAAAATGGACAATTTTCTAGACAGATACCAAATACCAAAGTTAAATCAGGATCAGATAAACCATCTAAACAGTCCCATAATCCCTAATATTTGCCTTTATAAGAGTGACCTTGTTCATGGTGTCTATTTACAGCCATGGAAACCTTAACTAAGACGAGCATGCATTGTGCCTTGTTTGGTTGGTCAACATCATATTTTTACCACACACACACAAAAAACTTTCACTGAATTTGCTTCTTGTAACTTCATTCTATCACACGTTTACTGCAGTTGAAAAAAAAAAAAGCAGGTAGCGTCAAAAGTTAGAAAATAAGAGAGAGATGCAAAGAGAGATGTAGATAGCTTTGTTTAGGATCACATTTGTAGACAAACCATGCTAAATGGGAGAGAAGCCAGGTTTACCAGTTCCCTCATGAAAATCACAGAACAGACAATGAACATGAATTGTGCCAACAGATAATTTCCAAGTACTTAGCCAAAGACTAAGAGCTAAGATCAAAACCAATTGATTTCAAACTGCCATCCTGCCGGGTTCAGCCTTGACTCATAGTTTAAAATGGAAAAGAGTAGGCACGTTGACAATCTAGAGGAGAGTGTATTATCCATCCATAGGGTCTCTGCAGCTTGGTGTGCATTGTAAACTATATGATAACCTCACAAGCTTTCTGCACAGTATTCATCTGGCTCCTGTCAGTGGGTTAACAGAAACAGAAGCATCACTGAGAAAGGTAGGCATGCTCAGTGTGCACCTGTTTGTTTTTAAATCCTGCCACAAACCTCATAGGAAGGAGTCTTATCATATCCCGCTGAAGCTAGATAGGGAAATACATCCCAATCATGTTTCATAAGTGGGAGAGCCAGAACTCTAGTAAACACTCAGACTGCATTTAAAGTCAACTTTTGGCTTTCAAGTGGAAAGGAAAAAAAAAAAAAACATATTCTGAAGTTTAAAAATACTACATCCTTATTTATCCAAGCCTACTGACTCTTTGAAGGTCATGACAATCTCAATAAATCAAGAGTGAAACTACCTTTCTCTCCCCAGCATCTTTTGTTTGTCTTGATTCCGGCTGTTCTGCAAAGCTGTATAGATAGCGAGGCAATTTTCTTTTTCCAGAACTAATCTTCACCTCCACTTCTCCAAGTATAGGGGATCCCACATAATTGACCCTCTAGAACTCCCAGTAAATTAATCACTCTGAATTCTGAAGCTCAGCAAAAAGGCACGTACTCTGACCCAAGAACAACAGCTATCTTTGGCAGCAAGAGAATGCTTTCCCTCCCTGGCAGGCACGCCTCTAAGAAGAGCGACAAGGAAACAGCAGGGCTGTTATTAACTCTGAGGTCAGCTAACACTGGTGGCATGGAGACCTGAGGAAAAAGGACATGCCTTCCTTAGAAGATGTTTCCTAGCCTCCTGCTTATTGTTTTACTGAGTCCATTGTGTTTGCAAGGACACTTTTATGTACCTAAGGAACTCGGGCTCTTGCGTAGCTCCTAAAGAATGTTCATTGTGACACACACTTAACCTTGATTAGCCAAGCACTGGATTCTGGCACCATGTACTGGATGGGGGCCTTCTTTTTGCAGCCATGGGGATTGAACTCACAGCTTGGTGCAGGCTAAGCAAATACCACATCACTGAGCTATATCCTTAACAGGGGTTTCCTTCTAAATATGTTTGATCTGACCATTTTATGCTAAGGGTATATATACACTCTGTGGTTCTAAAAGCTGTAGGCTACAAAGGTTCTAGCCATTCATCATGATTTGTTGCATCTTAATTAATTGTGTATATGTGTTCCTGCAGCTGCATATGTACATGTGTTTACATACAAGTAGAAGTTAGAGGCCAACTTCAGAAGTCATTCTTCAAGCACTGTCCACCTTTTCTTTTTGAGACAGAGTCTCTCATTGGCTGGAATTTACCAAGTAGACTTGACCAGCAGGCTAGTGTACTCCAGGCATCCTCCTCCTTGTCACCTCCTTGCTGGTATTAAGGTGACACATCATAAACCTGACTTTATAGATGGTTGTGGAGGCTGAGTTTAGATTGTACTAGAAAGACTGCCAGTTGAGCCGTCTTCACAGCTGTATCTTTAAACCATAACAATTCTTGGTTTAAAATCATGTACATGCAACAAAATCTAAAAAATAAATTTAGATATAGTTAAGGCTGGTGAAATGACTTAGCAGGTAAGAGTGTTGTTTACTGAGTCTGACTGGATGAGTTCATATCTATATGGTGGAAAGAGAGGACCTGAGTTGTACTCTGACCTCCACATATGCACATGGAAGGTAGATGCTACCCTCCCCTGCCTCAATTACATATGCCCACTCGTGCATGACACTTTTTTTATATAAAATTCTATACATTATTTGGAGCATTTATTAAATGGCAGTCTCTATTCAAAAGGTCATATGTCTTATTACTATTATTTCTACAGGTTTATTCATATGAAGCTATTATTATCATTGTACTGATTTAGAACATGGTTATATAACTTTCTGAAAATAGTTGTACATTTTATTTTCAGACTAGCTCTTGTACAGCCCAGACTAGTCTCAAACTCATCTTGTAGCCAAGGATTGCTCTTAATGATGCTTCTCCCGCTTCTCTCTCCTGAGCACTGGGGTTACAGGCATGTGCCACACGCACCAGGCTTAATGGGTATACTTTTTACGGAACGGTGATAGAGATCAGAATGTTAGTTACTGGCAAAATGTCTGAAAAAATGCCAAGTCACCATTGCTCATCTGCAGAAGCTTCCCTGGAGTTAGCAGTAAGCAAGCCCTGTGTTTTCCAACCCAAACATGTGAAACTGCAAGGCTCAAGTCCCCAAACAACCATAAAGTCAAAATATTGCTCTGCTGACAGCTACAGCCACATCTAACCCATGCCAAACCCAAGACAAAATGGGTTAGTACATTTGATGTGCTCAGCCGTGGCCACCATCTCAAATTGCTTTTGGCTCTACATTCCTGAGGGTAATATAGTATGGAGAGTATTTTCTAGGCGTAAATTGCTGAGTGTTGTTTCAGGCCCATCCAAAATACATCAGCACCGGGAATACGTTTTATTGACTTGTCAACTCTGCACACCTTTTTTGTGGAATAAACAACCTTTCTTAATGGTTATTGCAGACCCAGGAAGAGTAAACATGGCAGGTGGCTGGTGCAATCCCAACTTAAAATAAACACCATATTTTTTGCAACCTGGTCATTGATTTATCCTTGATGACAGAAAGAAACCCATCTCCCATAATAATGAAGGGATCTTCGAGACTAGGCCTGTGTGATCCTTTCACTAGCCATGTAATAGCAACATACGGCTTATGTTTCTGCATCCAATCCCCATTGATTTTATCATTTTGTTCTCTTGTTTCTAAAACTAACATGTAAAAATGTACTTGTTGTCTTCCAATTTTTGTTTTTTACTATTTTATTTTAGGTACACACATGTGTAGGTAGATGTGTGGTAAGCAGAGGTTGACATCCAGTGTCCCCTCAATCTTTCTCCACCTTACTTTTTAGAGAAAGGGTCTCATTGAACCTGCAACTCACTGGCTGGCTAGACAGCTGAGTAGCAGTCCCCAGAGATCCCCTTGTCTTTGTTGTCTCAGTATTCAGATCATTGGTGTGTAGTGCCACTCCCAGCTTTGAAACAAAAACAAAAAATGAAAAAAAAAAAAAAAAACAAAGAAAGAAAGAAAGAAAGAAAGAAAGAAAGAAAGAAAGAAAGAAAGAAAGAAAGAAAGAAAGAAAGAATAAGAAAAGAACACCAAAACATGGGCTCTAAAGGTTCAGAGCCATGTCTTCAAGCTTGTACAGCAAGCTCTTTACTTGCAGACCAATGTCCCCAGCCCCAGATATATTTATTTTCTAAGCAAAAGCAGTATGCTTGGGGGCTGGTGAGATGACTCAGCTGATAAGGGCACTGACTGTTCTTCCAAAGGTCCTGAGTTCAAATCCCAGTAACCACATGGTNGCTCACAACCACCCATAATGAGATCTGACGCCCTCTTGTGGTATGTCTGAAGTCAGCTACAGTGAACTTATGTATAATAATAAATAAGTCTTAAAAAAAAAATAAAAAAGGCAGTATGCTTCTTTTCTCCAGGCAGCATCTTACGAGCCCTTGGACACATGCTGTGGCCCTCCTAACATGGAGAAGCCAATGCTAGCCACTGCCCGATACCAATCCTCTAGCAACATCTGCACCTCAAAGACAAGAAGTTTCATCCCTATGCCTCCTTGTTCTGCTATGCTCTTGACAAAACACATTTCTGTCTCTTGCCAACGCTCAACTTGGTGGACTCCATTCTTGCCCACAGGGCAGCTTCTGGAGCAACACAGAGCTCTGGCAAAGATCAGCCATCTGGCGAGGATTGGGCAGAAGTCGTAGGAAGCCTGGCTTAGTTTGTGAGAAGAAGACAAGGACATTTCTCATAGAGCTTAAGCACATAGAGCACTCAGAGGGAAAAGCCCCTAGGTGGGCTCATAGCGCGAAAGCCACACGCACATATAATCCTTCTTTGGGGAGTCCCTTCAGGTGTTGAGGTCTCTCAATATGAGGGAAAGATTTTGATGCACAGAAGATGCTGACAAGGGAACCACAGAACAGCTATTTCTTGGCCAGATTTGTTATTCTCTAAGCCTTCCTATTAGATAGAAATAGTTTAAATACTATAAAATATTCCAAAGTCTATCTTGTTAAATAAGTGGCTAAAACGGAATATATTTGAATACCTCTTGTTAAAGTAAATAGTTAAAAATGGATACATGTGAACACACCTCTAGCCTTGGAGTAGAGAGATCTAGAGCTGAACCAAAAGCTTCTGTACTGTGTGTTTATCCCAGTCTCTGTTAGCAGTAAGGCTAAGCAAGCATCTTGGTATAATTCCTAATCTTTATGTACTAAGCCAGGATGCGTTATGATGACCATGCCCCACATGCCCTTTCTATTACAAATATGAAATAGCATTGCTAAAATTTTGAAAAACTACTACCACAAAATGAAGAAGAAATGAGGGAAATTAATTGATAATAAAAAATTGAAACATTACATCTCACTGGTTGTGGTAGCATGCATTTTTAATTCCAGCACTCAAGAGTCAGAAGCAGGTAGATCCATATGAGATCTAGGCTAGTCAGGTCTCCATACCACGCTGCAGGCCAACCAAGGCTACATAGTAAGACTCTATCTCAAAAAAAATAAAATAAAACAAAATAAATACATTACGTCTTAGATCTGATTACACACCAGAAGCCATAGTGATGTGGACACACATCTTCATCAAATGCTGTGGATTTCAGAGGAGTTGGAACATACACAGAATGTTGCTTTGTCTTCCATCATCCATTTACCATCGTACAATGGGAACTAATTAAGCACACATATAAGTGTGTATGAAGAATTTCTATGAGCATAGCAGTTAAACTGAAATGGATATACAGACTCAAATTTTTATGACTACTGTTGTCACTGGTGTTAGGATTGTCTGAGTGGTGAACCAAGCACTTGAACACTAAAGATAATAATAATATATTCTTTGTAATGTATCCCATTAAAGCATATCTTATCTACCAATCATATATGTATATACACACACATATGTATGTATATATCACATGGTTTACATTTTACATAAAATAATCATATGCTAGTTTAAACCAAATTTCTGGTATGATGTTGAAAAGTCATCTAGGACTCAGGAAAACATCTCATTTATGACCCTCTAATTATAATGATGATATTATAACCATATGTATCCTAAAGAGCCTCTGGTGACTGCACTCTAATTGTTCATCTAAGCACCAAGCTGATGCTCTTCAGTGCTTGCCCATCTGGGTGAACTGTGTTTCTACAAGAATGCCATGCTCTTTACTCCTCCCTAGATGTACTCTTCATCCCTTTTAGAGCTCAGGAGAGTTGGTCCCTTGCCTTTGCTGTGGTCTGCCCCTAGCTTTGCAAGCTGAATGAGATAATTTTTCTACTTCTAAATTTCCACTATCTCCTGTATTCACTTTAGTGATTTAAGAGTTGCACATGAGCCTCCCCCAAATCACCTGTAAGCTACTGACAAGCAGTCCTTTCAGTACATCTATAGACTCATGGTAGATGCATTTGAGGACTACCAATGAGTAAATAAAGGCGAATGCTTAGGGAGTGTGTTATATGCGTTTCAAACATATAATTTAGATGGATGCAAGTATGGGGCAAGACAGACTGAAAATGAACTCTAACCCCCCATTGTACCCCAGTGTGAATTCATACAAGTTCCTCTTCACAGTGACTAGTAGTTTTGCTCAGACCCAATCTGGCCCTTCAAATATTCCCCTTCTCTATATGATACACCTCAAATTCATCAACCTACCAGTCATTCTGCCTAATTGCATCACCGCAAAACCCTTGAGTCATGTTTTCCAGAATGAAATTCGTTCTTTCCATATTCAGTGGAGAACAGAGTTAAATATGCTAAGAGCACCTCTAGCTGTGGCCTTACAACCCCGTGTTCCATAAACAGCATGAACATCGGGTAGGCCACTGAAAGTGGACTAATGGTGGTAATTGACACACAGCATCATTGCTTGACTGCTAGCAAAGCTTCTACACTGGCCCTCCTTCCTTAGTCATCAATATTTTATCTCAGTTATACACCATTTTGCTGGAAAAGATTTAAAATTTTCCCCAATATAGTCACACTGTATACACACACACACACACACACACACACACGCACAAACACACACACAAATAATGTTATATTCAGTCAACATTTATCACAATAACATTTTATAAACAAGTGCATATTTCCTACTGTATCTGTAATTTTGTTGGGCAACCACCATTATTCATAAGAAGTTGAACCTCCCATAGTGCCAACAACTATTTTAATGAAATATTTAATCCATCAAACAAGGCACTGGGTATTTCCCAAACACTTTTTTATTTAATCCTCCTGGGGACTTGATGGAGACAGGCATCTCCTGTCTCTTTTGTGGGAATGACTCTTGACATTCCCCCAAAAGAAAACTAAAGCTTAGAGAAATGTCTTTCCCTTTATAGGCAGATTAGTCAAGAGTCTGGCCATGTTCTGTCTGCCTCCAAAGTGTGTATCCTAACCCTGATGCCCTCTGGTATTACTTGGGATAGAAAGCAATGTGGATCCAAAAGAAGACACACTCCAGAGACTTAGAGTTCTGGAACACACAGGATGAAATGAAGGGCTACTGGAACTATTGAATGGATGGGCTCGGAGGTAGGCACTAATGCTGGTGGTACCAGAGATGTGGGGTTGGGTTAATCTTGGAGAGAGTGTGTATATGGCAACTGTGAATGAATATTTGGGGATGGGGCTGAGTAAGAGGTACCACTGGAGCTTACAGATGGGAAAATTATCCCAAGAGTAAGTTACCAATGGAACATATGACTAAGGACTTCATGGGAGAATCAGCTAGAAGCGAATGCCAGAGAACCCCGCAGAGCCACCTGCACCAATGGCTCATGAACTTCATGCAAATAACTCTGGTGTACCTCATGAGAGCCTGTTTCTTTTGTTCTCCAGCTCAGGCAATCAAAGCCTGTGAGTCATGCGCTGGCCACCTTACATCTACTCTAAGCCAGCTATCTAAAGACACCCAAAGAGAAGGTAGAAGAAAGATACAGTTTCCTATTTGGGGGGTATCACAGCAAGCTGGGAGCAAACAGTGATACTTAGCAGGGGAAGTTCTTGAATTTATTCTCAGTTTAAAAGGTCATCAAATGAAATGTAGCTAAAGGGAGATTGTATAATCCAACTCAGTACCATGAGCAGAAACAGCTGGATTGGGGTCTATGGCTAATATACACCTACCTCTAGGTGGACTGGGGAGCACTGGCCTTCTGGTCCTTCTTTGCCTTTCATTCCTGAGGGTTATTCATGCCATATCTACTTCTTGTCTTCACACTGTAAAGAAATGGCCTGCAGGCTTACATGACAGGCCTGCTTGAGAAACAAGAACAGTTAAGTCTGAAATGTACCAGGACTATGTAAGAAAGTTAGTCTGTCGGACTCATATGACAAGGCCCATTGCTCACTCAACGCAGAAAGGATTCCTATCCTCTAGTAAAAATCATCAACAAAATATTTCACCTGGAAGATGAAACACCCAAAGAAATGTATTAGATCTATATATCAGCCCTAGAGCTAAAGGGCTGATATATACATGATACTTTCACACAGAAATATCATGTATAATGTGGCCATGATCATTATCCTTCTCAGAGGTGGACACTACAATCATCCCCATGTATAGATGGGATAATTGAAATACAATGGTAATTACCCCTGGCCCTTCTAGTCAAACATGGTTGGTACGATAGGAAAAAACTGCGATTTTTTTTTTCCAGTTTGTTTAATGGAGAACCAAACCTGGATGAGCTGGATTACTTTGGGTTGTTAGCTGTTTCTAAGGCTGGTCCCGCATACAGGATCTTGTAACTTTACAACGGCGCAGAAGCAGTGCACTTTCCGGAGAAACCATGCTCCCAGTTTTGAAGCTTGACCTTTTCCCAGCCAGTGTTACATGGTGGGAATGCCTATGACGCTGGGCTGTGGCAGTGAGCCACAGTTCCAAGTCAGCCCTGCGAGCACCAGGAGGAAGAACTGGTCTCCTGCAGCGTTTTCTATGTTGTATGGTGCTCAGTTTGCTCCGAGTGGTCAAATGCATTTCAACTAGCGTCATCTTCAACTTCTCATGGATCTGTCAGAGAACAGAACCCCACTCTAAGCAAGGAACATCTGTCTGTACAGGAAGCATAGCCCTGTCCAAACATCTATCACCCACCAGCATTCACCAGGGATGTTCTGAGCCACACTGTCTTCATCCAGTACTGCAAATCTCCCATCCCCCAACTTTGATGTAACTCATGATCTCCATCCTTTCCATGACAATTCCACAAGTAAATACACAAGTAACTACCAGGTCATTTTAATGGTAGTGGCCATATTTATTGGGGAAGCATTTGTGTATTTCTTGGCTATGTAACAACTGTAATCCTGAACACCAAGTATTATGTTCTTAACTATTTTTTTAGTATCTAGTCAGGTTTTTAATGTGCCTGTAACAAACCTTTTTCCTCATAAGTACTATGGTTTTATTACCCAATTCTGCACAGCACAGTGATTTTTAGGAGCGCATATGTATGTTAAAGCATAACTATTTGGAACTTGGACAAGGTCACATACCAGGTAACAACTTACTAGGGATTTCAACATGAACTGCCAAGGATCCCAGGATAGCTTCTGAACCTCCATAATTTTTTTTTCTGCTTTGGCATATATGATCTCTTTTAATCTTCACAGCGGCCATAAAAGGATCTTTGTTATTTCTTCTTTACAGTTGAAAAAAAACCTCAAGATTTAGAAACTTGACAAAGTAAATCTTGGATGATGTTAACCATAAGTGGCAACTTTGAAGTTCACACGCAGAGCTGTTTTTTTCTGACGAGATGACATAAGCCAGGATTCCATCGAGCTCTGGAGCGTCTTAGAGGTCATGTAAAGGGGTGACACCATAGGTCAGTACGAGCCTGCATCCCCAGTGGTCCTCCCCCATAACTTGCAGGATAGGCTGGACTCTTCATGAATGTCTTTACCTTGTCTTGTTCACTCATCCTTCATCAAACAATTTTGAACCAGTATGATATTTCTAACATTTAGGTCAGAGCTTCCCTCCACAATCTATGCCCCTTCACATGAGGGATGCTCTCTAACTTTTCATTTGTATGTGCTTTGTGTGTGTGTGCTTTGTGTGTGTGTATGTGTGTGTATACATATGTATGCAGATACATGTTGAGTAGGTGTGTATGTATGTATGTGTGTGTGTGTGTATTTACACAAGTGTGTATGTACAGGTGAAGCCAAAATATACATTTGGGTATGACCCTTTAAGAGCAGTCCATCTCTTTTTAACACAAGGTCTCTCATTGGCCCAGTACTTAACAAGTAGACTAGGATGGCTGTCCAACAAGCTCCAGGAGTCTTCCTGCTGCCTCCCCAGTTTGGGGACTACAACTACATGTTACCATTCCTGGATTTCTTCCCCCTGGGTTTTGCAAATCATACTCAGGTTCTCCTGTTTGAAGGCAAGCACTCTACAGACTGAGTCCTTTCTCTAGCCTGGAGTTCCCTTACTAATAGCATATGTTGCCTTCTGCCCTCAGTATTCACCTCTAGCAATGCTACTATCATGATCTTTTCCCACATCTTCTTTGATTACTTTCCTAATGTAATGGGGGGCTCAGGAAGAATACAAATCCATCTCTCTTTTTTCTTTCTATGTGACTTCAGCATTCACGACCATACCTGAATCATACTAGATGCTTAATAAAGGCTTGACTGGTTACCACTGACTTTTGACTAGGCATAAGAGCAAAAGGAAGCAGAGAGTACATAGAGCATCTTCAGTTTAGACAAGCACCTCTCAAACAAAGTTTTAACAACAATTGAAACCCTTGAGCTAGGAGGACAGGTCCCTGCAGTGTGCACACAGGAGGACTTTAAAGAAAAAGTAGTTGACAGATGGGAAACTGATCCACAACAGTGTCTATAGACGGATCATGAAATAATCAGGTTGCTTGGTCTTTTATTTGTTTCTGGATGGAGTCCCAGGCAGGGAAGATAACCTTCGCCTCAGAACAATGTGGCACATCATATGTAAATGTAATGAGATGAATTAATCTAGTGTCATTATGCTCATGATTTATGGGGGGACATTATCTACTAAAAGTCCAAGCTGAAAGAATATTGATTTCACTTTTACTGAGACAGCCATTTAAAACTTTTTTTTCTTTTTTTGGAAGACAAAAAAATGATTGTTCAGAAGACTAACTTCAAAAAGGCCAGTTTCAGACCATTTGGTAGGGAGGGGTGGGAGGAAGCCATGGGGTGAGTTTGGCTGAATGAGGTCCCCATTCTCTGTGTTCTGGAACACTCTGTGGGTCTGCTTTCCAGCATTTAGCTGCACACACAGAACTGAATACCGATTCTCTGTTAGAACCTTTTACGGGTTCAGAGCCAACTTTTATTTCATGCTGGCAAATAATTTTCTGACCTTTAATCCTATTACTCAATTTATTTTGAAATCCAGAAGAAGTAGGTCGATACTATTTGGTGACAAGGGTAACACTGAGAGAGAGAATGATCCTTTCCTCCAAGGGGAAGAAAAAAATTTCTTTTCTATTACACTAAGTATATTACAGTTCTCCCCAAATATGG
This sequence comes from Mus pahari, assembly GCF_900095145.1. Classification (NCBI taxonomy): domain Eukaryota; kingdom Metazoa; phylum Chordata; class Mammalia; order Rodentia; family Muridae; genus Mus; species Mus pahari. Next base: position 110,212,325 of record NC_034591.1, read on the forward strand.
CAGATTTGGGCAAGTTGGGTTTTCACAAAAGGGAAAAAGACAGTCGGTAATAAAATGGTAGATTTTGATCTGTGCTAGTTGAACAAAATAGTCTCTCCTATACACTTTGGCATGTTTTCTCTGCCATGTAAAAGGATAAACTGAAGTTGATACAAGCTAAGCCTTGAGTTTAAAACCATATTCACTTGATCTTTCCAATAAGTTAAAAGGGCCACTATTATTGTCTTCATTTATCAATAAGGAAGCTGAGGAATAGGAATAATTAATGCAAGATTACCATAACATGAATGGGGGAATTGTCAGAAGGTTTCACCCCTAAAGGAAAGCTACAGATAATTAGTGGCTAACGAGAGACAGAGAATTAGTCTTTTTTAGGCAAGAGCCCTCAGATAGGCTAGCAAATCTCAGGAGGTTTGCCCTAAATACCTCTGAGCAACACTAAATGACCTGGGCAGTTGTATTTATAAATGTATATACATGTACCCATAAATGTGTGTGTGTGTGTATGTGTGTGTGCAACAATTATAATTTAAAAGGAAGAGGCCATGACTTTAAGAAAGAGTGGGGGTGGGGAGGTGAGAGGATAAGAGGGAGGATGAGGAGAGGGAGAATGATGTAAATACAGTATTCATATCTGAAAATCTCCAAAATAAAATTTTACAATTGTAAAATGTTATAATGTTTGGCCGTGAACTTGCTCTACAGTCCAGGCAGCCTTTAAACTTATAATCCTTGTACTTAGGCCTCTCAAGTAGCTGAGGTTATAGGCCAGCACCACTGAGCCTGTGTTTATCGGGATTCAGTAGATTAATTTAAAATAAATCTCTCTTCATCTGCTTTATGCCAGGAGGATAATTTCCAGAGACTTTGCCTTAAAAACTAATTGCAATCAGTTATGTTTATCCTACAGGAGAAAGGACCCACAGAGCTCCTATGCTGTCATTCCAGAGGTCATCTGCAGCATGCCCTAAGTTGGATTTTGAATGGCTATTGTACAAACTACCCAGATGGCTATTTTTCCTACTGCTATAAATGTGTTATATCTTACATTATTTTCTAAAGTCTATTCTAGAATGGCCATGCAGTAGCTAGCTTTCCACACAGACCTTTTTTTTCCAATAACATAAGCCACTGATTTGCACATTACGTTTTCATAAGTTTGTTTTCTCCTCACCAGAATGGGAGCCATGTGAGAGCAGGAATATGTATGAATCGCTCAACAATATGTACCCAGAACACATAATAGTTCTTAGTTCTTCTTGGTAAATGTTCAATAAATGTCAAAAGCATGCTGGTGAGTTATTCCTTGTTTGAAGCAGGCATTTCTCAATATTATCCTCCTCTTGGGAGTTCCTGATAACATTCCAAAAAGCAGCACATTTCTCTCAGACTCTCTTGCAGCTATTTAAGGCCATGTGGCCACATTAAACAAACAAATTAGGGAGAAGCAACACAGCTTCTGGGAAGGATCCCGTTTCTGGTTCCAGTCATCCAGCACCTTTCCTGCCTGAGGAGAGGTGTCTACCCAGGAGGAGACTCCGGGCCTGAACCGTCATCCTGCACCTTTCCCGCCCGAGGAGGGGTGTCTGCCTGGGAGCAGTCTCAAGGCCGGAACCTGTAGGAGAGCCATCTTTGCTCCTGTGCACTGCCAGGGAGAGGGCGGTCTGCAGAAGTGACACAGCTTCTGGGAGGGATCCCCTTTCTGGCTCCAGCCACCTGGCACCTCTCCTGCCTGAGGAGGGGTGTCTGCCCGGGAGGAGTCTCAAGGCCTGAGCCTGAAGGAGAGCCATCTTTGCTCTGGTTCGCTTGGGCTCCAGTCTGCACTAGCAGGAGTGTGGACCGCAGAAGCTACACAGCTTCAGGACAAACAGAAGCAACCTAACTTCTGGGACAGACTCTGTTTCAGACCCCAGAAATTTGGGCACCTTCCTCGCCAGAGGAAAGGTGGCCATCTGTGAGGGCTCTGTCTGCCAGAGCAGGTGAGAGAGTCATATT
>NC_034591.1:110222353-110232637 GCF_900095145.1 Mus pahari
CAAAACACAAGAAAATCAAGAAGGATGACCATCGTGTGGATACTTCATTCCTCCTTAGAATAAGGAACAAAATACCCATGAAAGGATATAGGTACAGAGGAGCTAGAGAAAGTACCCAAGGAGTTGTAGGGGGCTGCAACCCTGTAGGTGCAACAACAATATGAACCTACCAGTACCCCCTAACCTCGAGTCTCTAGCTGCATATGTAGCAGAAGATGGCCTGATCGGCCATCGTTGGGAAGAGAGGCCCCTTGGTCTTGCAAACTTTATATGACCCAACACAGGGGAAGGCCAGGGCCAAGTAGTGGGAGTAGGTGGGTAGGGGAGCAGGGGCGGGGAGGAGAGTATAGGGAACTTTCGGGATAGCATTTGAAATGTAAATAAAGAAAATAATAGTAAAAAAATGTTTAAAAAAAAACAAATTAAAATAGAAGTGTTATGCTGATTCTTTAGTGAACTCTAGATTTGCTTTCTATGGTTTCTGTAGCAAATTATCCAAAATGTGGTGGTTTAAAATTTTTATTCTCTTATATATTTTGAGAACTCAGAAATTCAAAATTGGTTTTAATGGGCTAAAGTCAGAAGGTTAGGAGAGCTATAGTTGCTCTGGATGCTTGAGTTAGAAATAATTTTCTTGCCTTTCATTTCTAAAAAGCTTCATTATTTCATACTTTGCTCCCTTTTCAAAGCCAACAGTGTAGGATCTTACTTCAACTATCACCTTTGATTTCTGTGTCTTCCATAGTGACTCTTCCATCACCTCTCTCTTACAAGGACTCTTGTGGTTAAAGGACAAATTCATTTAAATAGCCTTAATGTAAGCATTTCTACAGAGTCATTTTCCCAAGTTCATGTGCCCTAATGATTAGGACATAGATGTTTTGGGAGTGGATCATTACACAGTCTCTTTTAGATACTATCTGAATTCAGCATGTATGTGAGGGAACTCAAGATGCTATTTGGGCCATGAGAAAGAAAGAAAACACAGAAAGAAACAGGAAACCAATCACTTTGCCTGGCTAGTACAGTATGGCAAGAGTTGGGTTGTTTCATTTCCTAGATATCAAAAGACTTGCACTTCTCTTGAATACTAGTTGGGAAATACATCTAGCAAGGTCTGTTGGGAAAAGATCTGTGGTCCAGTCATTACTAAAGTAGAAACTTAAGGGTTCTTTGGAAAATTGGTTGGATGGTGTTTTGCTAGGGCAAACACGTGAAGGAATGTTTTCCTGAAGTGGACACAGGAGAAAGAATGTTGTGCTAAAGCAAGCACACATGAAAGGGCACATGATGAAGGACTCTTTGCTAACAACATGCATGGATTGTTCCACCTCACATTGTGTAATTGAGCTGCATTTGTCAGGTCTCCATAGAGAAATGTACCAAAAAACTTCTAGTGGTATTCTGTAGTTTCTTGCTGCTTCCACAAACTTGGGCTGTTTGCTATAGTGATGTCAGCTGAGACAGACTCACATGCTGAGACAAAGCCCATAGAGGGCACATGTTTTTGGAGGATATAAACAGGATTTAGTGGACCATGGTGGAGGCTGAGCTTGGCTTGCTTGGAGAGCTAGCTGTGCAATGCTTATGAGTCACATCTTCACTGATCTTCACTTTGCTGAGAGAGGCTCAGCCAAGAACTTCTCCTAGTCCCTCCTGTGAATCGAGCCAAGACTGAGACCTGGCTGTCCCTGCTAAGTAGTGCCACCACTGATGATTTGTGGATGCTAACCTGACTCTACCCAACTGGACTGCTGGTATATCTGTGAAGTGTTTGTGAGTGGATCAAGCTGCTGTTGTTAACTTGTGAACTGAACTGCCAAATTCCAGATAACACAAATAGGAGTTGCTCCAAAGAATCTTTCTAAACAGGTCCACTTCCTCTGTATCTTTTCTTTCCCACTATTTCTGGTGGTTGGTGGACTAAAAGGGAGGTTAAAGCATTTAAGAACCATAATTAAAAATAGAATTGAAAAAATTAAAGTTATACATTACAATGTCTCAAAGCAAAAATGGAGAGCTAGTATATATGTGAGCATGTCTGCCTTTGACCATCCAATCCAAGTCAGTCTTCAGCTGCCCACAGATATATAGTCTTGCCAACTCAAGACCATCTATTCCTGGCTCAAACCATCACAAATACCCAGTTGATCCACAGATCCTAAGTCAAAATAAATTCCCACTCTAAGCTTGCTGAATATGTTATAGTGTATGTTATACTGAATGTGTTAGACTAAAGCTGCTTAAAAAATAGCATAAATACGCTATAAACACAAAGTATGAACAACTCAAACTATCTGCAACTCAATTGTGAGGATTTTAATTTAACTTCATTTCAGTACAACACACATAAAGCAGTGGTATGCAAAATAATCTTAAAATAGCACAAACTTTAATAAAAGTTCAGTAAAAACACATTCAAATCAATGTATATTAGAAAACACTGGTTTTCTTTCTGAGCAGAAGTCATATCAAGTTTTTGCCCAAAATTTCTAAATCAAAAAAGCATCCAACTTAGAAATGTGAAATAGCCATGGTATTAGTAAAGTGGCATCAGAAAAAGCCTATGAAACTTGGAAATTAATTTGTGACATTCAAAGAAATACTGTAGCATCCCAGGAGACCGGCAGTTGCCTGTGGTGTTTAACCCTTAAGCAAGGAGCGGAACACAAGCATTAGGCAACCCTTGGGAAACAGGACCCTGAAGGAATTCATGTTCTGAGTCTGAGGCAACAAGACTAACAGGAGGCATACTGCAGAGATGAAGAAAGAGTTATGCCCCATAAAAAGTTTTGCTCACTTCTGCAGCCTAGCCAGCATCTGAATGGGGCGTGTATGTATGCAGACATACATCTCTGAGTGTTTATAGATGCTCTTATCTGAGGATCTCATTACCCTTCATGGGCTTTAATTAAATGCCACAATACCCCTGATGAAACAGCTATTATTTTAGATGGGTAATTGAGACACTTAATCAAGGCTCCTTAAACGGATGAGGCAATATGCCTACGGACAGACAGGAAGTGCTTATCTAAGCTGCAAACAGAAGCCCAGAGCCTTTCCCCTTGGTTCTGACTCTTACCACCTCACCACACAGCCTGAGGGAGCAGAAAATTACCTCCTTTAACTTATTTCTTAGTGTGAAATTGTCTCTCCCTAGACTCTCCTGATTGTGATATAAAGAAGCCATTTGCTTGCCTTTCCCAGCCTCTTTCCTGTCACGAAGAAGTGAGTTCCTGTTCTTCCCACAGAGATGATCCCAACAAAGGCCTTTTCAGAAGGAATTACCTGTGACACTGAGGGAAACACCTAGAATCTTTGCAGTTGGGGAACATTTGAATCCTTATCTTAAAAAGCTTTGTCAATGTAAGCAGGCTAGAAGCCTTGTGCATTCCCTGCCAGGTTAATGATTCATGGCCAAACATAATCCTTGGCTCGTTTAGACTTTCAAGAACCATGGGTTCAAATCCTCTCAGGTTTTCCTGGGTCTTTATTCTTCCACATTAGTTAAATGGAGCAAAAAAAAAATTATTACCCTGTAGAACTTCTTGGCTAAGATTTGTGGAAATCAAACGTCTAATTTCAACATGCTGAGTTGTTGCTACTTTTAGGAAAGTTGCTGAGTTTACCTTGGAACCCGAGATCAAAGCTGAATACTGCTAGTTAAGCACCTCTTTAAAAGAACTCATAATATTTGCTTTTGGAAACTTTAGCCAGGATTTTTTTAATAGAAGCTGTGCATGAATGTTCCCTAGATTCTTAGATTAGTTGTCTTGTATTATGTATGCATTCTGCACTGAAACACACACACACAAACATGCACACACAAAAATTTCACATATATACATAGATACCCACAAATGCATACAAACACAAACACATACATACCAACACATAAGCAAACATATACATACACAAAATCTATAAACATATATACAAATATATTCACATATATTATACATACACATACATATATAGAAACAAGTACATTCACATGCATACGCAACACTAATAAACACATAGGCAAACACATACATACACACACTCAAGCATACACACAAATGTATTCCCATACACACACAAAAATATGCACATGTATACACACAAATGCATATATATATACAAATATATATATGCAAACATACACATACATATACGCAAACACATTCACATACATATATACAAAACACACCACAGATAAGCAAACACACACATGTACACATACACACAAATATAGCCACACACACATATGTATAAACACAAACACAATCACATATACCCACATACAAATGTACATATGCAAACATACAAGCAAACACACGCACAACCACTTAGGATTGGATAACTTACCAGAGGCTCATCCCAAGAGTAAATGGACTCTCTCTCCCTCAGCAAACACTGGCTGCCTGTAGCTCTTTATTTAGGGGTGTGGCCTTAAGAAACTTCCCTCAATGTATCTGGAGGATATCATCCTTAGTGAGGTAACTAACCCAATCACAAAAGAAGTCACTAGATATGCACTCACTGATAAGCGGATATTAGCCCAGAAACTTAGAATACCCAAGATACATTTTGCAAAACATAAGAAAACCAAGAAGGATGACCATCGTGTGGATACTTCATTCCTCCTTAGAATAAGGAACAAAATACNCATGAAAGGATATAGGTACAGAGACAAAATTTAGAGCTAAGATGAAAGGATGGACTATCCAGAGACTACCCCATCCGGGAATCCATCCCATCATCAGCCACCAAACCCAGATACTAATGCAAATGCCAGCAAGATTCTGCTGAAGGGACCCTGATATAGCAGCCTCTTGTGAGGCTATGCCAGTGCCTGGCAAACACAGAAGTGGATTGTCACAGTCAACTATTGGATGGAACACAGGGCCNCCAATGGAGGAGCTAGAGAAAGTACCCAAGGAGTTGTAGGGGGCTGCAACCCTGTAGGTGGAACAACAATATGAACTAACCAGTACCCCTGAACTCGTGTCTCTAACTGCATACGTAGCAGAAGATGGCCTAATCAGCCANCATTGGGAAGAGAGGCCCCTTGGTCTTGCAAACTTTATATGACCCAACACAGGGGAAGGCCAGGGCCAAGTAGTGGGAGTGGGTGGGTAGGGGAGCAGGGGCGGGGAGGGGGGTATAGGGAAGTTTCAGGATAGCATTTGAAATGTAAATAAAGAAAATAATAATAATAATAAATGAAAAAAAGAAACTTCCCTCAATTCCATAGTCATGTCAATTAGTTTTATCGTTTTATAGGTGGAGATTTGGTGGATGCAGCATCACCATCCTGTCTAGAAGACACTGTCTCAATGTAAGTGTCCTGATCCTCTGGCTCCTAGAATCTTTCCTCCCCTTCTGAAATGTTCCCCAAGTCTTAGGTATAAAGGTGTGTTTTATATGTATATAACTATAGCCGTATGGTATTTGACAGAGAAACCAAACAATATATATACTGGAGGAAAGACAACATATTCAACAATGATGGGAAAACTAGATGTCCACATGTAGAAATTAAGGTGGACATATATCTATCATAACCTACATTTTTTTTTGCACAAAACTGACTCCAAATAGATCAAAGGCCTTAAAGAGAAACCTGAAACTGCTAGAAAACAACACAGGCCGAACCTACCTGTAGTGCATGAAGGACTTTCTGAATAGGACTTTACTCATTCAGGGATTGAGGCCAACAATTGACAAGCAAAACCTCCTAAAACTAAGAAATTTCTATTCAGCAAAGAAAACATTCAGCTGAGTGAAGAGGAATCCTGTGGTAACCCCATGATGGGGGAAACTCTTTGACAACTATATTTTCAATAGAGGATTAATCCAGAATACACAGAGAACACAAAAACAAAAGAAAAAGAAAAAGATAAAGAAAAAGAAAAAAGAAAGACCAAAAAACTACACAAACAATGACCAAACAAAAACATAACAACCCAATTTAAAAAGGTGCAATGAATTTGAACAGAGTTCTCCAAAGAAGAAAGTAAGATGCCTAAGAGATTTATTTTAAGTGTTTAACATCCTTATCAATCAGAGGATTACAAACTAAAACAGCCCTAAGATTTCATCTTCGAAGATCAAGGAAATGGCTGAGAGCAGACGCTGGTTAGGACGTGGAAACAAGAAAATCACATATTCTGCTGGTGGAATTGAAGACTGCTGCAGCCATTGTGGATGTCAGGATGGACGATTATCAAAAAGCTAAAAGCAGTTCTTCTGTATGACCTGGCTGCACCACTCCTTGACATACGCCCAAAGGACTTAGCATCCTACTGCCCAGACACTTGCTCAGCTGGGGTTATTGCTGCTTTGTGCACAATAGCCTAAATATCCTTTATCTGATGACTAGTTAATGAAAATGTGCTACACATACATAATGGAGATGGGGATACCCATTTTGGAGAGATGGATTGTAGAACATAGATGCTCTTTGGGGGGTAGGAGAATAAAAACAGGGATCTCTCTGGTGGGGGGTGGGGGCATAATTCAGAAGGAGGGGAAAAGAAAGAGATGAATTACATGAGAGATATTTGAAAAAACCATAGAGAAATGTTCATTATTTTACAAGCTCACATGAGAAGTGTACGTGTGCATGTGTGTGTTTAGTTTTAATAAAGTTATAGCACTTGGGCTGATAATGCTTCACCTAGAAGGTATAAACTATGGAACCAAAACCCCAGTGCCAGGCATAGGAAATCTCCCTTTGAATTTTCAGTTAGAGGAGACTAAGGGACTCCTAAAATATTATAGAGTAGTGTTTTTGCCCTTGGTTGTCTCCCAGAACTCGAAGGAAAGACTCTATTGCTAAAGATACCACACCCTGTAGATAGAGGCCTTGGAGGAACTGAGCTGGAATTGAGCTTAAAGCCTCCTCCTTGAGGACCAGCCACCATGCACTGAAAGGTGTACATAAACCTCCATGGGACGCAGACAACTGAGAGTTCTATGCAGCTGTAAAGTCTTTGGACTACAATGACGAGCCTGTAAAAATAGCCCCCATAGAGCAATGATGGCCCTTTATTTCTTCGGTAAACTAACAGCTGTCTAATTAAACGTAAATCCCATTCAATTGAAGGGAATTAATGCCTGCTACTATAAACCCAGCCAATTATTCATGGCTAGTGAGGTCCTGAACCCTAGAGGAGACTCTACCATGACCATTTTCCTAAGTCAGTATAGCTTCTAACTATATGGGTTTCTTTGTTTTGTTTGTTTAGTTTTGCTTTGTTTTTGTTGTTTTGGTTTGTTTGAGACAGGGTTTCTTTGTGTAGCCCTGGCTGTCCTGGATCTCACTCTTAGAGATCAGGTTGGCCTCTCATTCAGAGATACTGTCTTGCCTCTGCCTCAGGTGCTGGGATTAAAGGCATGCACTACCACCACCCAGCTACTAGATTCTAAATAATTATCCTAATATTCACAGATAAATGTATGCTATACCCCCAACAAAGAGGTTTCTTTTTGCAGTAAAGGGGACTGCTACAGAGATCACAGCCTGTCAACCTTGTAGAAAATAAGTGACTCTAGGATTTCCCTCTAGATTTCCTGAAGAGCACTCTAGGGTCTAGACTCTGCACAGAATTCCATCTTTGCTCTCAGTATTTTTTTTTTAACTTTTTATTGATTCTCTGTAAATTTCACATAATGCACCCCAGTCCCACTCATCTTTCCCTCGGCTCATAGCCACCCTCCACCCTTACAATCCCTTCCAACAGAGAAAAAAATAAAAAATAAAACCTCTTGTTGTGGAAGCTGTAGTGTGTCACAGTATGTCCCCACACTTCTTTGTTTACAGATGTTCATTGCAAATGGCTTGTTAGTCTGGTATGAGGCCTCTGGCTTCTGCTACTCTATTGATACTGGAATCTCACTGGGACTCCCCTCAGATATCCTGCTGTTGCCCTGTGTCATGGAGATCCTGTACTTTTGGATCTGTAGCACCTGCCCTTTAGTGCACTCCAGCAGTTCACTGATGGGGTAGATGTAGGGATGGATCAATTCTAAGTCCTGGATCGGGGCCTGAAAGGTATCTGAGCTGGTCAGTCTACTGGCTCTCCCACTCTCACGTCTTCCAGGCAGGCTCGCCAAAGATCCCTGAAACCACAGCCAGCTCTACTGGGCTGCCCAGGCAAGGCACAGGGTCCACTCTCCTGAGTGTTGCAGCTGTTGAGGGACAGGAGAATCTATCCCTCAGTTCTCCCACTCTCATGACCCCGGTGCCAGCTCTCCTGACTGTCATAATAGGTAAGGGACAAGGAAGAGGAAGAGGGCATCTCTCCCTTGTTCATATTGCCACACGGCAGACAAGTTATGGGGCTGGCACTCCCATGCTCATCTGCCCAGGTGAGGTACAGGGCCTACATTCCTGCTCTCAGGGCCCCTTGCCTCATGAGGAGAGGGCAAAAGGGAGGAGAGGGAATTTCTCCCTCTCCAGTGCCACCACACAGCAGACAAGAGGTAGGGACCAGCTCTCCTATGTTCAGGTCCTCATAGCAGCTCCCTGCCCCCAGCTTCACTGGGGCTCTACTGTGCTACCCAGGCAAGGTGCAGGGCCCACTCTTCCAAGTGCTGCAGTTGATTCCCAGCTCTGATGCCCCTAGGGTCAGCTCACCCAGGATGCCCAGGTGAGAGGTGAAGCCAGTTCTGAACAGCTCTCAGAAACCAACATGTCCTCGGGTGGCAGCCCAAATCAGGGAGGTCCCCCTGGCCTGTGGTGGCAACAGATCCCTAGTGCTGCAAGGCCATGGACCCAGATGTGGCCCCAGTGGCAGCATAGGCCAGGACCCCACCATGGTCCTAGGTAGCAGCACCTGCTACTCACATCAGGTTGTTCCTCGCTACCCTTGAGTCTCCAGTTCTGCCTCTCTTCATTGTGCCCACATCCTTCTGTTTCTCTTTATCTTCCATTTCTCCACTACTTACTTGATCCTCACAGTGGCCCCAGTCTGAGAAAGATCATCTCAGGGGTGGCTTTAGCAGCACAATGTCCTGCTTGTGCATTATGATACCAGGCAGGGGTCATCTTGGGCATAATCTGTCCCTTAAGGCCTGCATGATGCTAGACTGGTGGTCATCTCAGGTTAGCTCCCTGTGGGACCAGGCTGGTGGTCATCTTGGGCTCAAAACTGGTCCTATGTGTGGGTCATTTGCCTTGGGCTCACTTTCTACCCTTTCCTCAGAGCCATCTATGGTCCTAGGTGACCTAGGTGAGGTTCTAGTCTCTGGCTTATTCCCTGCCCTAGGAACATATCAGGGCCTGTGTGGCACTGGACTGGTGATTGTCTCATGCTCATTTATTATTTTTCTTTCAGAAAGTGTTAGGCTACTGATCATTCAGAGGCTCACAGGGCAGAACACTGAGAGTAGTCATAGCCCTCTCCTCTCTGCCACCTACTGATGCACATGCGACACAACAGCCACACCTGCAATGCCTCTAGGACCAGAGTCTCACTCATTTTAATACTTTTTTTCTAGAAAAAAATTAATTTTACATAAATTCTAAGATTGGCCAGCATCAATTACACATAATTATCCTTTCAGTATTTAACTCAGCAGTCTATATTTAATTTTAAAAAGACCCTCTTCACTGAAGACCCCAAAATAAACCCACACACATATGGTCACTTGATCTTTGACAAAAGAGCTAAAACCATCCAGTGGAAAGAAGACAGCATCTTCAAAAAAAAAAATGGTGCTGGCACAACTGGCAGTTATCATATAGAAGAATGCAGATTGATCCATTCTTATCTCCATGTACTAAGGTCAAATCTAAGTGGATCAAAGAACTCCACATAAAACCAGAGACACTGAAACTTATAGAGGAGAAAGTGCCTCAAAGATATGGGCACAGGGGAAAGGTTCCTGACAGAACAGCAATGGCTTGTGCTGTAAGATTGAGAATCGACAAATGGGACCTCATAAAATTGCAAAGCTTCTGTAAGGCAAAGGACACTGTCAATAAGACCAAAAGGCAACCAACAGATGGAGAAAAGATCTTTACCAATCCTAAATCCGATAGAGGGCTAATACCCAATATATAAAAAGAACTCAAGAAGTTGGACTCCAGAAAACCAAATAACTCTATTAAAAAATGGGGTACAGAGCTAAAAAAGAATTCTCAACTGAGGAATACCAAACGGCCGAGAAGAACTTAAAGAAATGTTCAACATTCTTAATCATCAGGGAAATGCAAATCAAAACAGCCCTGAGATTCCACCTCACGCCAGTCAGAATGGCTAAGGTCAAAAACTCAGGTGACAGCAGATGCTG
>NC_034591.1:110233307-110241787 GCF_900095145.1 Mus pahari
ACTAAACCACCAATCAAAGAAAACACATGGTGGAACTTGTGGCTCTAGCTGTATATGTAGCAGAGGATGGCCTAATTTGTCATCAATGAGAGGAGAGGCCCTAAGTCCTGTGAAGGTTCTATGCTCTAGTACAGGGGATGCCAGAACCAGGAATGGGAGTGGGTAGGTTGGGGATCAGGAGGGGTGGGGATAGGCGACTTTTTGGAGGGGAAACTAGCAAAGGGGATAACATTTGAAATGAAATAAAGAAAATACCAAAAAAAAAAAAAAAAAAAAAAAAGTCCAGACATACAACCTTTCAGCCATGTGACTACCCAGATTGCAATCTTGTAACTAATGCTACTTATTAATAAATACTACATACTTTGTAATAAAAGAAGACCCTCTTCTTATTCTTATTTTTATTGTTAATATTAATTAATTTGTGTGTGTGTGTGTGTGTGTGTGTGTGTGTGTGTGTATGACATGTAGGGGGATTAAAGATCAACTTCGGGTGTCCATTTCACTTTCTACCTATGGCAGGGTCTCTTACCTTAGAACACCAGTTTGAGTTGGCCCACAAACTCCCAGAGGTTCTTTTGCCTCTGCCTTCTTCTTTGAGTGTGCTGAGATTACAGATGCATGGCGCTACAGCATCTAGATTTACATGTGTTATCTGTATCACAATACAGCGATCACACTTCCTTAGCAAGCTCTTTATTCCCTGAGCCACCTCCCAGACTCATCAATAGCTTTCTCTTGCACCGCTCCTCTTGTTTCTTAGTCATGTCAAAGGGTTGTTTTCTTGTCCACTTAACTCATCTTTTCAAGCAGCAGGGACTAGTTTTTCCTTACCATCTGATATGTTTTCTATTAATGTTTAGTGTTCATCAAACTTTTTCCTGATATTTTTCTGGTCAAGTAGAGTCCCAGGCTTATTACTTTTCCATTTTGAGCATATATACAGTTAAGAGCACAAAGTGCGTTTCTGTCTTAGTGCATCATATGCTCTGCTGATTAAGTATGAGAGTGAACTTTAGTTGTCGTACAATTTCTAACTTCATCTCCTTTTTGTTAAAAACAAACAAACAAACCACAATTTGGTTGAACATGTAAATCCCAATACAATCTAGTATTTCTCAGCATCTCTTGTTCTTTCTATCGCCTAATTTTGAGAATACTATCACCACCAAGAGTTTGTACCAGGACTTTATGAAGACTGATTCTCTTTGTAGGTAGTAATGTGATCTTAAAACTGCAGGGCAATGGGCCAGATGTGGATTCGATGCCCAGACAAGTTGTCAGGTCAGCAATGGATACTGGTAGATCTCATCACTCCAGCAAAAGAGCCTAGGGAATAGAGACTTCATTGAGAGCCACTTGTCAGCAAATTTTGGAGAAAGCTTTAGGGAAGGCCAGGGAAAAGTAGATACTGGAAAACTACTGATATTATCTGCCACAGCTATGTACTAGCACCAAGGGATGTCACCATGTGACTTTGAATAATACAAATGTGAGAACGAGTCATACATGCTCCTTTTAGTGTCTGTCCTCCAAGGGGATGAACCTTTGCTTTCCTTCATCACCTCCTGGCTGGGGAAGGCAACATGGTAGAAGCCAGAAGTTACTGCTAACTATATGATACAAGAAACACATCAAAGGTGCCAGAAAAACAAGCTAAGATACTCTATGTCTTGGTTAGAATCTTCTTAAAGATCTTCCCTTGACCATCCCAGCTGAGAAATGAGTATCAAACATGGCCCAGTTGAAATGAAGGGGACAGTCTTCATAGAATTCTTGCCAAATTAGATTAGAAAGCACAGGCTGTGGTGAGAGATGTGGGTAACTGTATATTTGCCTATACAGTTTTTAGTTTAGTTTTAGAAAGTTTATTATTAGTATTAGTATTAGTATAGAAGTTTAAGAGGGTACTTGTAATATTTTATCTTACTTTAACAGGAACAGTGTTGCTTGGGAAACAAATACAGATTTGGAGAACCTGGGAATATCAAAACAGAAGATTTTTCAAGATTGGCAGCAGCTACATCAAAGTCTATTTGGCAAATTGGGGTTGTAGAAGAGAAAGCAGCTCTAAGGATTTTGTTCCGGTGAAGGGCTGGCTTCAGGAGAGGTCTGAGCGCACTGAGAGTGTGCTACACAGCCTTTACAAGCATGCTCCCCTGCACCTGAAAATATCCTGCCTTGTTCATCCTGGATTGGAAGCCTTTGTGTCCATAACCCTGGAAGATACTCTGAAGTTTTAATGACATTGTAACTACAAAGTGCTTCCGTGCATCAGACACATGGTGAGTATCCAATTAGTGCTGGCTGTTATTTCTAGCACTTTTCAACACTTGCCTCATTCTAGATCCTTTCCTTTGCCATTTCTCTCAAGTTATGCAGCTTCCCTCATTTGATTATTTCTCAGCATAGAAAAGAGTGACCTCAACTTGCCCCTTAACTCTAACATAGTCAAAAGTTCCCTTAGGTTTAAGAATCCAGTTTTTTATTGTTGTTGTTGTTGTTGTTGTTTTTTAATCTACAAATCAATGCTTTGCTAAGCTTAAGCTTCAGAATGCCATAAAACAGGTTTATAGTTAATGACAAATACCTGTGCTGTGACTGTGTTTTTGTTTATCTGTTTCTATGGCAAACTGCACCAAATGATGATATATTCACACAAATATCCTGATGTCAGAGAGAAGGCAAGGGACTCCTTTGCTTATTAATTCTTGAAGCCAAGTGCCTTGTGCACCTCTCAGTCACTACTAAATCAGGTTTGCTGTTATTACTGACGAGTCCGCTTAGCATTGTTCTTATCTGCAGGGTTAGAATTTGCATACTTCTGCTTAATTCTTATGCACAGCTGCTAAGATACTTCACCTTTCATCTTGGTTTACACTATTCATCTGGAATTTCTTAAAACCAAACTATTCACAATAATGGTCTTGAAAGAACCTCAGGGGGTGGGAATGCTTGAGTTCAACATTTTAGCAGCACCCTCGACTTAAGTATAAAACTTCAGAGCTCTGGAAGACATAAGCACTTCTGACTGAAATGGATAATATCATCCACATGGGCTAAATGATTGCAGAACACATTTTTTTTGATTGCATTATAAATCTGCCAGAAACAACAACCAAAGTTCATCAATACTTTCCTTACTTTTTGTTGGTTAAAAAAATATATTGTTTTTTGCTTCTCTTGTCTCTCAAATAAAACCAGAGTATTCAATGTTGTCATAAATGTTTTCTGTCAGTGATGTTTTTCAGATAGGTTGTTGAAAGTTGTAGGCTAAATAAAAGGAAATCACATAACAACTCAAGCCATCTTCAGGGCTCATGACTGGCTGATATAACAAAGAAATGACTTTACAGAATATAGACTAAATAAATGACTTATGACAAAATGACTTTATACTGAAATCAAAAGGGTTCTGTCCTCAACCCTTTTTGAAATAGAAGAAAGGTAGTGTAATAACAGTTACAGGTGCTATTATATACCTAACCTTGGCTTTGCTTATCGCACCATGCATTTTATTATTATTATTATTATTATTATTATTATTATTATTATTATAGCAAATCTCTCAATGTCTTAGTACATAAGCCTCCTGATTAGAAGTGTCCGAATCTCATTCAAATGGCAAATAAAATACTGGTGATGGAAAAGGTCCACTTGCTATGCAGCACAAAAAAAAAAAAAAAAGTCCAGCACTTCAGTTATTTTGTTCAAGTGTGATTAGATCCAAGGTCTTAAGTGGCATCAGCAGATGCCCATTTCCACACCACTCAAGAGTGGTCTGTACGGTTCTTTGTTAGGCTTGTCATGTCCTAGAGAAGGAAAATCATAACACTACCAGTGGTTGTTTAGGAGAACATCTGCACATGCCTGGGAAGGGATTTCTTCACTGGGCTAGCTATGGTGGGAAAGCTCACTGTAAATGTGGTGCATTCCCTAGGCTAGGATCCCTGTGTGAATAAAGAGAGGCAGCAGAGCCCCAGTAGTCATCTCTCTCTCTCTCTCTCTCTCTCTCTCTCTCTCTCTCTCTCTCTCTCTCTCCCTCTCTCTGCTTCCTGACTGTGAATCACTGTCCCCAACAGCGCCACCTTCCCACCTGTGATGAACTATATCCCCCCAAAATGTAAGTCAAGGCTAATTTGTCTTCCCCTAACTTGCTTTCATCATATATTTGATCCCAGCAATGAGAAAAATAACAATACAGTTTCCAAAGATGCAAACTTGATGACTCCAATGTTTTAGCCAGTCAACTGAAAGAGAAAATATAAAAATATATTTCTGTTAAGGGTATAGGATTTGATACATCTGGAGAAAAATACAAATGAGTTCTGGTAAAAGACAGAGATGTTCATTATCCAGCTGTTTTCTCTTATGGAAAGCTTATCTCTGCCCTCCCTTCCTTTTTCTCAGGCTGCATTGTTGACACAGTGGTGAGCCATCTTGGTTACCACCAACTATGGGAACAATCTTAGGATGACAGAGTCGCAAGGCAGAAGGAGCCTGGGTCCTCTATAACCTGTTTGAGCTTCCAGTTGAATAGAAAAATTAAAATTTACCTTGGTTAGCTACAGTTTTGGGGAGTTTCTTATTCTAGCTAATCTTTATAGTAATAAAATTACCCTATTTGTGTCAACAGAGTTCAATCATAGAAAATGTAATTTATCAACAGTTTGGAACTATAACCTAAAATCAACATGTTTGCTCCAAGCCTATGAATGGATGAACAGTGAAGTGATCCCGTGCCTTAGTAATGAGACTCCACTAGTAGAAATGTCAGCTAGAGTTCCCCACTGGTCTTACCAAACCTTCAGCAGACTCCACAGAAGTCTAAGGTGCTTCTATCAACCTTTCTATTCCTCTCCCTTAGGCCGGACTTCTTTTATGCTTAAAGCTCTCCCAGCTCTGCTCTCTGTATCTTTCCTTAACTACAAGTCTATCATCTTTTCTAATCTATCATCTATTTTATCTATCTATCTATCTATCTATCTATCTATCTATCTATCTATCTATCTATCTATCATCTATCTATCTATCTATCATCTATCATCTATTTATCTATTTTTTTTTCAAAACTTAAGACAATGAAGTATTCTTGTAAGTCAAGGAAAGATTACAATCATCTCATCTGGTAGTAAAAGTAACTTTCCTATAGACAGATTTTCTAAATCTTTAAGACAGAGTTCTGTGAAGTCAAGAAAGATGTGGCCAGATTATTCTTTGCTTTCTCCAAATAATTTCTTGGTTATTTTAAAGTCATCTTTTGTCTCTTGGAAGTTAGAAAGAAAATAAAGTTTGCTCTGGAGATTTGAAAAACAACATTTTACTGAAATTTCAGACAAATGCAAAGTAAACTTCTATCGTTTATCTAAACAATATTGATATGGATAGAATATGCTTGAAGTCTTAGCAAAAGAAGAAGACAGCGTACTCTTATTTGAAGATGGTGGATGAATATATAAGACTTAGACTCCAGCAGAAAAATCCTATAGTTAATAAACTCATTCACCACATAGCAACACACAAAAATTGGCATCATGCTATATACCAGCAACAGACACATGGGGAAAGAGAACTACTTATTCACTAGTGCTGAGAGTGAAAGCTTATGTACCCTATGGAATTCACTGTAGAGGCTCCTCAAAAAACTAGGAATGTATCTATAGCACTTTTGAGTACATATCCAAAGGACTCTATATCATACTACAGAGATACTTGCTCATCCATGTTCATTGCTCTTCATAACAGCCAGGAAATGGCAACAGCCTCAGCTATCGATCAACTGATGATGGAAATGAAAATTTGGTACGTTTATACAATGGTATAGTATCCAACTGTTGAGAAAAATGAATTTTGTAGGTAATTGGACAAGGCTAGAGACAATCATCCTGTGTGAGAATGAGAGGTATATGAGGGTGATTAATAGAAAAGGAAATAGGATGAAGGATGGGAGGGCAGAGTAGAGGAGAGAGTAGGTGAATGGTAACCAACATTAAAGACACTTTGAAAACATTATATGGATGCCTATTACTGTAGAAGCTTCCTAATATATGCACATATGCACATATGCTAGCTTTCATAGTGCTGAGAGCTGCTATGCACACTACATAGTCATCAATGATACAGTTGTGAATGCTGTAAGCTAAAATAATGACCCACCTAGCAAGATAGGCCCATTAATACAATAGTGATACAAATGTTGTGGGGATAATAAAATACTTTCTGGTTCTTTTGAAACCTGTTCTTATAAGATGAAAACCATACTTGTTACTGTTATCAGTGTCCATAACCTTTATATAGAGATGGGTCCTAGGCCTTAGAAGAGACTAATCTTGTGCTAAATGAAAGTGATATTAAACATACTCCCAATGGCTTATTGTTATACCCATATATTTAAAAGCCGTCACCTCCCAACTCTCATCAGAGATGCTTCTTATTATAGTAAATGGAGATTAACACAGAGAGACCCACAACTGTTCAAGGGTAGAAAATAAGAGACTGCAGAGTGCTCAGCCCTTCCTGAAGCTCAAAGGTCATCATGGAAAAGGGGACAGAAAGATCACAAGAGCCATAGGCTATGGATAACTACAAAGAAAGTGTTCTCTGGACATTAGCAGTAGCACACATGTTCTCGCAATTGTTGTGACAGCATGTGCCAAACCTAGGAAAGATAAAGCCAGAGAAAATCCCAACAGAGGGAAGGGAGGTGAACACCAAGTCCCACCCCTACCGAAGGAGCTATGTATGATATATATGTATATGTATATATATATATATATATATATATATATATATATATATATATATATATATATATATATATATATATATATACAGCTGGTAGCTATGGATACCACATATATACATATATATGCTACATATGCATATATATGTATATATATTTTAGTGGGTAGAGAATGAAAGGTGAAAGTGCAAGGAGTTGAGGGAGAGGGTTGAATATGATCAAAACACATTGTATGAACTTCTTAAATAACTAATAGGAATATATTTTAATAAAGAAACTGAATAAAAATCTGCAGAATTATTGGAAAATATATTACTTCTATTTGATATGGGGCTAGAATCTGGAATATTAGAAACAATCTCTTCCAGTTCAACCATCAGGAGACAACCCAATTAAAAACAAGAAAAGCTTTAAATAGACATTTGTGTAAAGCAGACAGATACACGGCCAATGGTCGGTAAGTACATGGATAGATGGCCAACATTGTTAGCCATCACAGAAAGCAAGTAAAACACACAGTGAGATAGGATTCACATCCACTAAAGTGAGTACAGTCAAAGGACAGATCCTAATCAGTGTCTGCAAGGATTCAGAGAAACTGGAAGCCACATGCACACCATTGGTGGGAATGTAAGATTTTCTACCAGTTTGGAAAATTGTCTGGCAGTTGATATAAAGGATCAACTGAGTAGGGAGATGGCTCATTGGGTAAGCGCTTGCTGAGCAAGCATGAGGGCTTGAGTTCAAGTTCCCAATCCTATGTAAAGAGCAAGGGGTGGTCATACACTAGTATAACCCCAGTGCTGGGTATAGAAGAACAGAAATAAGAGGGTTCCTGAGGCTTATTGGCCACTTGTATAGCTCAAGGTTCAGTGAAAGACCTTCTTTCAAAAGAATAAGGTAGAGAGAGTGATAGAGAAGACACTAGATGTCCTCTTCTGACCTCTACAGGTACACACACAGGTATATGTACCACACAAATATTTACCATACACACACACACACACACACACACACACACACACACTTTAAAATTTTTGAATAAATAAACATAGACTCCCCATATGGCTTACAAATTCCCCTACTAGATATGCACTCAAGAAGGATATATATGTCAAAATGAATCAAATGCTGAAACATGGAGGGATATTTGGAACTAGCTGTTAAGTGAGAGAAGCCAGTTAGAAAGGCTGTGTGCGCATGACTTAGTTTCCATGAAATGTCTGCTACAGCCAAGTGTGTATAACAGAAAGGAGGCTGGTGGCTGCCCGGGATGCTTCTTCAGGTGTGATCAAAGTGTTAGGAGGCTTAGAGGAGGGAATTGTGCAACTTTGTGAATGAAATACAAACATCAAACCTTACACTTTGACAAGGCAGACAGTATAGTACGTGAGTGTCTCAGTTGAGTCCTTGCACTTCCAAGTGGCTCTAAACCTCCCGTGTTCTTATCAGCATCCTAAATTATTCTCCCTAATAAATGAACTAGAATAAGCTCTCCACTTCACCTTAGCATAAGACACACTGAGACACCGCTACTGCTGGAATAAAAGTTATTTATGAAAAAAAACAAGTCTTGAACCTTTTCCATAAAAAAAATTAAAGGAAAGTTTGGAAGAAATTGAACTTACAAGTGCTTCTTACTCTTTTTTTTTTTTTTTTTTTTTTGCAATTTTTCTCATATAAGCATCTCCACTATCCACATCCACATGAAATATCTCCCTTCTTAATTGCCGACTGC
>NC_034591.1:110242227-110272162 GCF_900095145.1 Mus pahari
TCTCTCTCTCTCTCTCTCTCTCTCTCTCTCTCTTGGTTTTTCGAGACAGGGTTTCTCTGTATAACCCTGGCTATCCTGGAACTCACTTTGTAGACGAGGCTGGCCTCAAACTCAGAAATCTGCCTCTGCCTCCCAAGTGCTGGGATTAAAGGCGTGCACCACAATGCCCATACATCTCTCTTAATTAAGTCTTAACAGGACCAAAACACAGCACTGTCATTAAAAAGCAAACAAATCCACTCAATCCCAAACTCAATTCCTTGATCCTCACAGCTTTAACGCTACAGAGGTTCCCAAAGCATCTATATTTACCACACACAAACTAACAAACTATGTAATGGTAACCAACTGCCTTAGTAAAAAAAAAAAAAAAAAATCCGCTGTTATTCTTTATTATCTAGTATTAAAGGTGAAATTCTATTATTCTCAGAAGCCCCCCTCTCCTATTGGAAGCCTCTCTATCTGGAAATACACTACCCCTCCTGGGAAAGCCTATTCCAGGAAGAGGAGCCTTTTGGTATGTAAGTCAACTAGTCCACAACCAACTTCTACCAGGTCTATTCTCCAGTAGACAGTATTCTTCTGCTTGGCTATACCAGGCAAGACATAATCCTGAGACTAATTGTCCACATAGTTTATAGCCAACCAAGTTATCCAAACTGATTCTAAGTCATTCAGTCCCATACTGCCTCATCATGTGTTATGGAATGCTGTCCTCCAGACATGATCATTCCTCAGAATGGCCCTGATTACTGGCAGGAGACCATTCAGATCAAGCCTGCTCATGTTCCCTCAGGCCTCCTGCACCCTGCTCTCAGACTAGTGTAATTCTGTCCCAGTTGCACATGGGTTGGGTAAGTACTAGAGTGCATAAAGGGGGAAGGTTAACTAAAGTAGACAAGTCCTTCTATGCAGCTATGGGGAAGTAGTCTTTTAAAAAAAGTCTCCTTGCTTTGAGATCTACATGATCCTGAAACACTCCCACCCACCCCCACCCCCCACATTGTTCTACATGCCAGTCTCAGGCACATTCAACAGCTGTGTGTTAGTGGGGCTATGAGGAAAAATAGGAGAGTGCCATTTGGAAGAAAAAGACAAGACAGAAATGATGGGGATTTCAGTTGCTAATAAGCACAGAAAGAGAATCCTTGAAAGAAAACACGCAACCACACAGGACAGAAAGGAAGAGGAAGCCCTATACCTTGGTGAAAATGGGACTTATGCAGTAAAAGTGAATATAGCTTTTACTTCCAATTTTCCACCAAGTGAAGCTTCCTGACTTTATTTTCCATTTCAAGAGTACTTGTCCTATGAAACACAAATTTGGGAGTGAAAATACTCAATTATGTCCCCTTCAACAAACCTTCCCTTCCTACCTGAGTAGGAACAGAAACAGAATGTTGTCTCTGCCCGACAGTGTTTCATTAGCCATGGAAACGTGCCCACATAAGAGAATTATTAATCCTCAAAAAAGCCAAGGCAGCATTTCATGAAAGCTGAAGTGTATTTTCACAGACGGCTGTGCTATGGTGTGTTCAATTGGAAAAAATATTAAACAAAGCAATATTCCATTTCTGTTTTATTCTCTGAAATCAATTATTACATGAAAAGGTAGATAGGAAGAGCACAGTTAACAAACAAAGACTAAAGAGTTGCCATCACTTTCAAAATATTCTGGAAAGTAAATGAAGGCCACTAGCCAATAACATGGCAGCAAAACAGAGAGATAAAAAAAAAAAAATCCATATTGCCTGCATTCACATACCCCACGTCACAGATGGAAGGAGCAAGAGATAAATGGCCCGGTATTGATTGTTCTTACAGGAATATGACAACCACCCAGAGAAGAGAAACAGAATGTCTCTCTCTTCACATAAAAAGCAAATTACATACGAAAAAAATCACTACTCTCAAAGCAAGGTTCAATGAAAAAAATATGTCTGGCTTTGACAGGGCAAATTCCAGGCACTGTGTATTTTCACAGAAGTTGGTCCTAAAGGAAAGATTTGAGTGTTACAAAATCTATGGATTTTTTCACAGATTGTCATAATTTCCCTGCAATGACAAGCAAGGCTTCCATTGCCTACCTCATCCCTAACTGATCCTGTGAAGTGATGCTGAGTTTGTTTCTTTCTGAAAGTTATACCATAAAATAGCTGCACAAGGAAACTGGGGAGATGGCTCAGGAGGTTAAATGCTTGCTGTACAACCATGAGCACCTTCATTTGCACCCCCAGAACCCACATGAACAGCCAGGAGTAGGGCTATCCACTTATAATCACAGCTCTGCGGAAGCAGAGCTTTGGGGCTCACTGGCCAGCCAGCCAAACCTAATTTTCAACCTTTGAGCCAAATGAAAGGTCCTGTCTCAAAACACAAGGTAGATAGCTTCTATGGAGGACCTGAAGATGCCCCTTGGCCATTACATGCATATACTTAAATACGATACCCACACAAATATAAACACCCACCCTCTACACGTATACAAAAAACTACCGGCACTGAAGCTGTCCCATAATAAATGACACTGCAGTGTACTATTACAGTAATGCACTGTGAATATATCATGCATTACTAAATGTGTGTGAATGGCAGGGTGAACCAAGAGGCAGTTCATTATGTCCCTCTCAAAGCTCATCATTTAGAAAGCAGAGAATTTCTACTCTCCAACATCCTTTTTTATCCTCAGAAATGTAGATAGGAACTATTCTTTTTGCTTGTTTGCTTCTCAAAGGTTTAAGCCAAAAGGAAAACTTCTCTAAGAATCACATGATTTCTACATTGGAACTTTTGAGTGTTTCCCCTGCTTTTCACCTTTCCTCCTCTCTTTCCATTCAGAACATTTTTGGAGTTTTCAGATAACAAGTTCTGCATCTTATTATAATTTCTGAACGGCCATTATTGGACAGGAAAACTGCTTCAATAATCATATTTGAGCCATGAGAATAAGCACACCCACACATTTGGACCTTATCATTCTGTTCCATTTGTCTTATCATTCTTGACCTTCAGCTGATACCATGAACCTTGGAAAGTCAAAGATGCCATTGTGTTAGTCCCTTATTCTCTACCTCAGGTACCTCTGTCTTTATTCTCTGTCCCCTCATGCCCTTTGGAGATAATTGCCTATGTTTCAGTGCCTATATTATATATGTTCCAACCTGTTCCCCAAACATGAACTGTTTGGGATTAAAATAGTTTCTTGGGAGCATTTTCAGTCTTTCCTTGAACTCCTGCCAAATCTACAGCTCTCCCCAGAAAGGAAAATGCTGAACATTCAAAGCAGAGTGAGGATTACTCAGAAAGAGATAATAAATAGCATATTACTGCTTGTGGCATGAGGGGAAAAACTCAATTTGTTTGTATCTTAATGGTTTAACCATGACAACAGAGTGGAGCCTTAGTAAAGGTACTAAGAACACAGGCCTCCTGCCAAGACGTGAGAAAAGACTGTAGCACGGCTGCGCCATGGAAATCATATCACAACGCAGGCAGGAGCTATGCAGCCACATTAAGAAAGTCCACTCGAGTAGCTTGACAGTGCATTGTTTGCAATGCAAATGTTAAGAGCATTAATAAATGATGCAGCGAAGCAGGATAAATTCAACACTGGGAGCCGAACTGGAGTCGGTTAATATCATGCTAATGAAGATGAGAGAGAAACTAGTTTCTGACTTTTGTTGTCACGAGTTTGGATGCAAAGAGGACCGCCTGCCATTGGGAAGAAAAGAAGCACACAGGTGAGGTAACAGGCATCACTGCCACCACTTACTGAAGAGCACCCTACAAGGCTGGAGTATCCTTAGCACCTCATCACCCTGTTATTGCACATGAAAACATCAGGGCCCAAGAAGAAATAAGCAATTTCCCAGTGATTATACAGCCAAGAGAGTGAAGATTTCAATCAACAGCAAAGCTTCCTATGTAGTCTTAGCTTTGCTACTCCACAGTGGGCTATTAAAGTCTCAGCATGCAAGTGTGTGTGTTAGAGTCTTCAGTGGTGTTTCATGAAGAATAAGCAAGAAAATTTGCTACTGTTTTAGGGATTCATAGTTTAGCTAGGGAAATAGATGGGAAAAGGGTAAGACTACATATAGAGTTCTGGAGAGCAATACTCCAACATGGTGGTAGAAAGCTAACTCTCCTCAGGATGGCCCCATCTGTACTACCTGATTTGGTTGGACCCAAGAATTTGCTACTAGAGGATGCACAGTTCACTTGGAGAATGGCTACTCTTAGAGTTATGTGGCTTGAGGAGAACAACTTATGTTACACTGTGCAACCCTTAGACAAATCCTTGAGCTTATAAGAAGAGTCATTGACCCATAAAGATGTAGCTTGATGCTTACCAGGAAGTGTCTCTCACTCTTTAAAATATCAATAGAGCCCCAGAGACTGGTAACATAGTCATTTCACTGACTAGTGATGAGAGCCATTCCTAGACAGGATCTGATGGAATGAGACATTGGGCTGGAAAAATTTCGGTAACAGAGAGATGAAAGGAAAAGCCAAACTCTAAGACCAAAGTGAGATGTCCAGAGCATATCACTGAGGAGTTCAAAGGCAATGGTCAAGATGCTGACATTTCGATGGCTGGACTGCTAGTAGGAAAGAAACCACAGGGAGGGGGTTTTCACTCATCGATCCAAGAGTTATGCTTCATTCTTATAGATGCCACTGTGTCTTACTTAACTGACATTATGATTAAACTAGCCATAGTTTCCTGGGTCTGGTTCCTATATAACCAAGAAAAAAATCCTAAATGTTTCTTGCCTGCAAAAGACATTCTTATCTATTCTTATTATTCTTATCTATTAAAAAAATATATGGTAAGATATTATAAAAATACATTGAAAAGCCAAATTGCATAAAATCCATAAAGAGAAGCATTGCCTGTATAAGCAAAGATGTACATGCATAGGTACATATACAGTAATGGGTTGCTTGACATGAGGATATGTTCTAGACCCTTAACCATTAGATAGTGTAGTCTTTATGTAAACATCCCAGAGTAAAAACCAATTGCATAGTATAATCTACCACATACTTAGGTGATGGTATTTGTATGTGTTAAAGCTCCTTGTATCATAATGAACAATTAAGAAGACATTAAGAAAAGCACCAAAAATATAATCAAGACATAGTAAATGCAAGATATAAGAGCTGGTGTAGACAGAGCACAGAATACTGTTTTACATCATTTGTTTTTTCAAAAAGTAAAAAACCATACTCTAAAATAACGACTAAAATATAGATGATAAGTATATTAGCCAACAATATAATCCTTCATTATCATTTTGAGGAATTTTGGCTATATGTAATCATATGATCCATGCTTATATATGACTGGCACTCAGTAAATCTGAAAACTCATGAAAGATGCTTGATGCCATAATGTTATAATGCTATGATGTCACTAGGTGATAGGAATGTTTTAGCTCTGTCATAACCTTAAGTGACCAGCATAATGTATGTGATACATCATTAAAACATCACTACATGTTACATAACTGCTTTGTTCACTGGCTAAAGGCTACAGAACAAAGAGCTTATGCTACAGCAGGATCAAGCTCTGACATCCTTAGTCTTCCTTCTCGACCAAATGTAACAGAATGGATGGTGACAATAGGTGCCACTTTGCTGTGCTCTAGATATAGTCCTGCACTGATGTCAAGACAGAGCATAAGAAGCTAGCTAGAGCTCAACCCAACAAGAGAGGAGAGAGCTTGGGGAGGTCACCTTGGACTTGGCCATCTGGGTCAGCTGTCAGGATGGCTCCTCATCCTGGCCCAGAGAATTCAAAGCTGGCTGGTGTTATCAGATGCCAGATTTATAAGGTGGCCATCCATAGGCCGGGTCTCATCTCCTGACATGGTTTGTTTGCTTGGCCTATTCTGTTGCTTGTTGACCTGCTTCAGAGTTGAACTGGTATGACTGAAATGGAGACCTTGGTCTCCTTCTGTGTGCAGTCTTGACAGCCTCTCTCCAGCATTTCTGCCTGGCTTTTATGACAACTTAAAATTATCAGCCAATTCCTTGGAAAGAGTTGGCATTCTGACTCCTACCACAAAGTTCTTTTTCAATTCCAGCATTTCTTTCCGACCTTTTCTGTCTCTTTGTTTGTCTTCATTTCACTAAAGAAAGAGCAGGGTTTTCCATAGGGATTTTAATTGCCCCTGCATACATGATATAATCATGCACATGATTTAGGAAGTTAGCTTTCTCTGTGAAAGTGAAGAATTACTTTTTTGTGCTGTTCACAGCACGGTCCCTATAGCTGGGTAGGCTTGAAGACACTTGAACAGAACAAAATAACACTGGTCTAAATTGGGCAGTGTCTTGATTTTTGTACTACAGGCATAAATATCACCAGCAGACTGGAATTAGCTCAGAGAATATATTAAATTTTGGTGCAGAGGTATGGAGGGGCTTTTATTTAAAAAAAAAAAAAATTATGGCTGCTAAGAGAATGTGAAATGCCCCAAGGCGTGTTCATTTTCATTCTGTAATGAACAGGAAATCTTCTGGAGCAAAGGCAGAATTAATGATCGAAAAACAGCTGGAGATACTGAAAAGGAAATCAATTCTACTTACCTGACTCTGACAAACAGGCAGAAGGGCGGGGGGGGGGGCGGGACAGCACCTGGAGGGAAAGGGCATGTTGACCTTGACAGTCTGGGACCAGGTCTGTGCGGTCCATTCTCGTGCAGCAGCAGGAGAGCTTGAGGGGGGCATCCTCATGAATTAGGGGTAACTGAGGTGATGGCTACAGGGAACTCACGAAGCCTGAAGTGTGGACACTTCCTACGAAGATGTCCCACTGTAGCTTTGAAGGGCAGGTGACTGAAAGGTTGCCCTGCAGTTGCTATGAGAAAACTACCTGTTTGGAGAGTCCACATTTATTACAAACCAGGGTGTCAGCTTGAATCAATCACTTTAATGCAGCTTATTTTTAAAAAGTTATTTTTATTATTAAATTTATATAAGATATGATAATTCCTTTTTATTGTTTTAAAAAGATCTCCTATGATCTTATCCAGTTTTTGTTCAGTTTTGGTTGTGATCATTTTCTACAAACATGTATTTTAGCCCAAATACACTGCTTTGGAACAACCTTTAGCTTGTTTAGTAGTACACCTGATGATGAAGCTGTCCCACTGTTCTTAGAAACTCTTACAATTATAAGGGAAGAAGATAAAAGTCAAAATTGTATGTGTCTGTGCATGTGTGTCTGTGCATGTATGTCTGTGCATGTATGTGTGTGCATGAATGTGTGCATGTGTGTGCATGTGTGTATGAGTATGTGTGCACATGTGTATGTGCATGAGTATGTGCATGTATGTGTGTGTGCATGAATGTGTGCATGAGTGTGTGCATGTGTGTGCATGTATATATGTGTGTATATGCACATGTGTGTGTGCATGAGTGTGTGCATGTGTGTGCATGTATGTATGTGTGTGAGTGTCTGTGTCTATGTGTGTATGTGTGTGTGTGTATGTGTGTGTGTGTGTGTGTGTGTGTGTGTGTGTGTGTGTGTGTGCACGTGCCTAAGACTATCCTCACCTCCCATGCTGCTTTAAGTCTTTTGACTTACTCCTAACAGGCAAGAATGTCCACAGATGTTTTATTTTGTGGACTTCCTTTATGAGCATAAGTAACTATGGGAATCAAGGTCACCATGTTTCTTTCACAAGTGAGTTTGCTGGGGGCATCTGTGCTAATAGAAAAGTCATTTGACAAACTTTGGGGGGGGGGGTACGGGATGGGATGGAAAACAGTGTTTGTGTCCAATCCTGTTTGGGAATCAGCTCTTAACCACAAGGGCTGTTAACAATTTCTAGGTCCACAGTCTTCCTTTGTTTCAAGCTTGAGGTATTGTATAACAGTTTCCTCTGAGGTTGAATCATCCAGTTCTCCAGGAAAACTTCTTAAGCCGGAAGGTAAGCAATTCAAAGTAGCTTTAGGAAGTCCCTAAAACTGAATAGATTCTCTAGTCCCCTTCCTGCTAGAGTAAGCGATGAAAGCTGAAAGCCATTCTCAGAGGAAGTGAAGCCCCACTGCAGAAGATAACTCTCAGTCAAGCCAAGCTACAAAGAAGACACTGAGACCACACCATCTGTCTAGAGGAAACCAGCTGGCTTCCTGGAAGAGATTTAGATAAACTGAGTCACCTGGAAAGGATATTCTCCAACAAGTTGAGCTGCCTTCAGGCTGTGCAGTGTGCACTTTGCAGCATGGGTAATCTGTCACCCATGCTGGGTTAGCTTTTGGTGATGCAGCTGTCCTTGAGTCGTAAAAGTAGCCCCTCCCCCATATGTCTTGTAAGTAAGACTCATGGTTCCATGTCAGACTTTAGCTGTACCTGTACTTTGGTTTGGGTGAGAAGGTGTTTGTGTTTTGTCTCCCCAGGAAAAGTTTTGTCACATAACAGGTATCTAAGAAAAAAAGTGCATGAATTCCAGAATACTGAGAGGTTCCTAACTGGATTGGAGTGTCCATGTACAAATGGTTTCTTCAGAGACCTTGGGCAAGCCACCTGCAAGTAATTCTCTAAAGAGAAAAGAAAAGTGATTTTATCCACTACATTCTCAGTACAAGTCCATAGATGACTATCTTTGTGTTTGAAATATGTGAATTAGCACCTTCCCAATGAGCTCTTGCTAATTTATTAATGAAGAGAAACCCCAGACTCCCCCTTAAGTTTTCCCCTTCACATTTATCATGGTCTTCCACCTCGTCTACTTTCTGCTCACCACAAAGCACAAGCTTCAATAGGATAGGTATTGTGCCCATGTCTCATTGCTGAATCTCAATCGGAAATGTCCCCAACAGGCTTGATATTTAAATGCTCTGTCCTCAACCTTGGGCGCTAATTTGAAGGCTGTCAGAGCCTTAATGAAGTGGGGCCCAGTTATGAGAAGTAGGTCATTAGTGGTGGGCCTTTGACAGATAGAGCAACCCCTGCTTCCGGGCTACATCCTGTCCGCCATCATGTGAACAGCTGTGGTGCAAGCTTCCACCTGTAGCTGGGGCCACATCAGCTAACATACTTTCTCTGGAGTGCTCCATCCAAATCTCTCCAAAACTGTGAGTCAAAAGTAAACTGGGTCTCCTCCTTTCAACTGTGGGGATTTGGACCACAGTACCAGAACTGTAAGTAACACAGGCAGGTGTTAGATGCTCAATAAGTCGGTTTTGAGTGACTGACTGTAACATCTCTGTGGGGAAGGTTTTATTTTCTTCCTCTGCACATCCTGACATAGGAACCTAGGCTGGAACTTTAGCTCTGCCACTCAAAGCCTATGACCTTAGGCAATTGTCTTAGTTAAGGTTTCTACCCACTGTGATAAAACACCACGACCAGAAACAACTTGGGGAGGAAAGGGTTTATTTTCCTGATGCTTCTACAATACAGGCCATCACAGAGGGAAGCCAGGGTAGGAACGCAAACAAGGCATGAACCTGGAGGCAAGAGCTGATGCAGAGGTCATGGAAGGGTACTGCTTACTGACTTGTTCTTCCTGGCTTGCTCAGCCTCCATTCTCATAGAACATGCAGGAGCACCAGCTCAGGGGTGGCACCATGATAATGTGCTGAGCACTCCCAGATCAATCACTAGTTAAGAAATTGCCCTTTAGGCTTGCCCACAGGCAAATCTTGTGGAAGCATTTCTAAATTGAGAGTCCTTCTTCCCTAATGACTCTAGCTTGTGTTGAGCTGGCACAAAACTAGCTTGGACATCGAGAGAAGAGAGTACTGTTCATAACCTCAGATTCCTTACCCTTAAAAGGAAAGCAATTAGCAGTTTCTGCCACAGAAAGGTGTTATAATGAAAGTGAAAGGATATTCTAAGACATCCATTGGCATGGTTTTCAACATGCTATAGGCATACTAAAACTGTTGGCCACTATTATTGCTGTTGTAAGGCAAACTAACACAGAATATACTTCAGTGGCTGCAGCAGAGTCCTGCACTTAAATACTTCATTCCCCATCTGCTCTATTGCTCTGATACAGGTCTGGGTAGAAAGTGATTGGGGTAGTCACCACCTGCCTTTTGCATGTGTTTTGTGGAACCCTTTCTTTGGGATTAGGAGGGAGGAGACCTTAGATTTGAACTCAGGAAGTTTGTGCACGGTGCTTATGCACAACGGCTGACTGAGTGGTCATTAGGTTTTCTTTGTCACAGTATATGCAGCACAGAACACAAGCCTAATTCATAAGTGGGGGGGGGGGGGCGCCTCAAAAACCCTTGTCAGATATGCCAATAAAGACCAAGTATGTTAAAAATAAACTTTCAGAATACAATTCAAATTGACTTAGTTTTTAAAAATAAATGAGCCACCCAAACCTTTTTATTTGTTAATTAGCATCTTCTAAGGCTAATAAGAATGCGTGAAAATTTCTAATAATCAGTGTAGTTGATCTGCAGCAATAGGGGAAAAAACCCAGGTTTTGTTCTTCTGTGAAACACCTGCTGCTCTATGCCTGTCCCCAGCTCTGTAAGGTTTTCTTGGCTGTGCTATTGTTTGTTTGTTTGTTTGTTTGTGGTTGTGTGTTCTGTTTGTCTATTTGGGCTTAGTTGTTGTTTTGAGACAGTATCCCACAATGTAGCCCTGGCTGATCTGCAACTTGTTATGTAGACCAGGGTGTCCTCAAACTCAGAGATCCTTCTGCCTCTGCCTCCCCAGTGCTGGAATTAAAGGCATTGGCTCCACCCTGGGCTAGTCTCTTCTTGTTCTTAGTAGATACTAAGAGCTATAAACACACTAAAGCTCCAGTGGAGCTCAGGGGTAAAGATCTTTCCCAGCCTGGGGTTTAGGCCTCACCACTGCAGTCAGACAGAAAAGGAAAGACAAATACTAAGAATTAGCTTTTGGGGGGGGGGTGTTTTAAATATACAGGGTGCTTGCACCTTTTGAACCATTCCTATACCTTTCCTACGGGTGTGAATTTAAAGATTTTTCAGAGTATATTACTTTGGGACACAGCCTCTAATTCAAAGAAACTCTGACTGTTCATTCAGACTCCAGGGAAGGGAACCCTGGGGCTTCAGTTATGTTTTCCGAAACAAAGTCAGGAGGTAAACCACAGCAGCTAACCACAGACCTAAACACTGAGAAAGCTAGCGGAACCAACTCATATATAAACAGCAAGAGATTAATACCGAGCTTCGGAAACTGATTTGAATGAGTTCTGTGAGATTGCATCACCCAAAATGCAGGGATGGATGTTCCCAGAAATAAGTCAAAGAAAACTAACAAGACATTATCGTGCTTCTACTTTATTCTTCTCGTAGCCTGAACCAAAGCACACACGGCAAACACAAGCCAAGGCAGAAAGTGTCCGAAAGGACAAAGGGTGTCAGACATCACCGTCTCAGGAAAGACAGTCTCGGGATAGACAGACATCACCTGGAGCAGGAAGGGAAGTGCTTTCTGGAAATGGAGGTGCATGCTGGCTGACAGACAGGAACACAGGGAGAAGCAGGTAGACACCTGCAGGAAGAGGACACAGGCCCTGTAGCAAGTCACAGGGCAGGTAGGAGGTAGGAAGGGAACAGAATCCAGGGAAGCCACAAGCTTCAGGGCAGCTGGCAATCCCTGCATTAGCCCACTCTAACTAAACACAAGTGGCCCCACTGCCATTTGTTTAATTGTACCTTCCTCTGCAAATATAGAAACAGCTGTTTCCTTTGGACGCAATTACCTTTGTCCCAAAGCTTTTAGAATGTCCCACTGCGGACCTCACCGGACACCCAAATGTATTACATGACAGAAAGTCCAGATTTTAGACAAGGAATGTCATTTATCTAGGGTTTTGGTTCTACAGCCAGAGGACTTGGGGTGGTGGAAGGAAGCACTGGTTTTCAGAATGAGCACCAGTACTTTACCTCGGAACCCAACAGCTTGGCTTTGGCTTGTTATGGGTGAAGAGCTGGTGCTGAGTGTGAGCTCACTGGTTGGACAGGAACCAGACTCTCTTTAAAGAACTTAGTTTGAAAATAATTAGAACTTACAGTCAAAGGATAGGGATAAAGTCAGTAGATTGAAATGACAATTGTCTATCGATTGCCATTTCAACCATGAGACAGGATGAGGAAACTTAGGACACCCAGTTGAGAGAAAACAGTAAAAGAGAAAAGATCATGTTGATGAGTGAATGAGTGAGTGAGTGAGTGAGTGAGTGAATGAATGAATGAATGAATGAGAGACTTACCATGTGGCCACAGAGACATAACAATATTTTCCATGCCTATCAACGTTCCAGCTTAGTCTCCATGGAGGCTCAGTATCCTATATGCAAATAACAGCTGATATTAGTGAAAACATGCCCAAGGCATTGTGCATGTACTACTCAATTTCATCCTCAAACAATGCTACAAGGTGAGAATATTATCATTCCCGTTTCTCATTCCTGTTTTACAAATGGCAAAAATCAAGGCTTGAATGCTTAAATAATCACCTACCCAAGTCTCATAGCAAATTATAAGATTCAAACTCGGTTCTGCTTAAATCTGATGTTTATATTCTGAAATGCAACTACATGTTGCCTGGGTTATTTTTAAGTAAACTTCCTCTTTAGCTGAGCAATCTTGAGAGTATATTTCTTTTATTTTATAAATCATCGACCTGTGATGAAAAGAAATAAGAATTTTAAAATGCTGCCTGAGAAGAAAATCTTCACTAAATACGGAGGTCACGACATAGAGATGATGATGACTGAAAATTCCATTACATTTGGGGTATACTGATTAAAATTTTAATACATTTCCTCCTTATTTCCCCTTTCCTAGATTTTTATATTAAGCAGTTGATTAATGTAAAACATAATCATTGGTTGAAAAAAGTTTTCTATAGTTCTTTCCAATGTTCATAATTTGATATGTATTTTTTTTCTAAACTGACTAACAAAAAAAGATGAACACAAGTGTGAACTTTGAGTAATAAGGTAACTGAAGCTGGGGATGGTGGATGCTTATGACTACAACCATGTCAATCTCAGAGGACCTTTGAGTCACTGAATTCTTTGCAGGTGTGTCTTTAAAGCTGCCTAGATACATTAGTTGAGCCCAACATGAGAATGGTCACACCCTGCTCTGTGCTTTACTTGTGCACATATACTCAACTGAATATAAATAAAGGCCAAACATTCACTTAAAAGCAATATAAGGTTCCACTTTTTTGAATGAACTGTTTTTAAAATACTCTTTTCCATACAATATAGTTTCCACCCTTCTTCTTTGGCTATTTTGGGTTTGTATTTCAAAGAAGTAATAAAAAATATAGAGGATTTTTCGAGAGCATTAGATTTTGACTCATATTGGTGATTGGCTACCTAAGTGACCTGGAGCCAAGCTCTTACTTAGTGATATTAAACACCATGTTATTTACATCACAGGGTAAAGGAGGTAGTATTGGGACTGCAAGTGGGATAGCAGGTCATCACAGAGTATGTGGATGTTTGTGGAATTTATTAGATGATTATTATAAACCATTTCAAGATAAGGCTCCTTTAAGAACGGTCTGTGGGCTATGAGTGGTGTGGAAGGGTCAGGGCTCACTCAGTAAAACACTGACTTGAAAGTTTAAAGACCCGAGTTCAATCCCTAAGCCCCCCCCCCCCCAAATTCCAGGTGTAGCTAACAAGTATAATCTCTGGATTGCTAAGCACTGGAAAGCTGGAGGCAGGGGGAATGAATGCCTGTGACTAGCTATTCAGCCAATATGGCCTACTTTACTAGCTCCAGCCAATGAGAGACTTTGGGTCAAAGGAGGTGGAAGGTATCCTTGTAGATGACACCTGAATTGTCCTGTCATCTCCGCACACAGGCACATGCACACATGGATCTTCACACAGCGTCTCTGAGTTGTACAAGAGGAAGTGGGAGCATGACATCATGAGTTCGGGTGACATCAGAGCAGGTGCTATCTGCAAGCTCTCTCAGAAACTTCCACTTCAGGCTCCTCCCCAGGAAGTGGAATAGTCTCACTCAGGAAGGGCAGGCATAGCAAACAGAATGTCTCCTCATGGTAGCTGATGCCAACAGACATGATCAGGGAAGCAAGGAGTAGCAAGTTTTGGTGTAGGATCACGGGGACAAGGGGCTTCCTTGTCCTAGTCTCACTGTCTTTAATTTTGTTTACAACATCAGAGATAAGCATTGTATAACCTCTTTAGGATGCAGACATATTTCTGTGAAAAAGTTGTGAAAGTCTGACATTTAAACAAATGAGACTTTCAGTACAGAATACGTAGGGACAGGTTCAACAGTGCTTATCCAAAAGACTTGGAAGTATTTCAGAGGTAAGGTTCTTTTCAGATTTTGAAATATTTACAGGTATGTAATAAGATGTCTTAGGAAAAATAGGACCCAGTTCTAAATATGAAATTAATTTATTTCATGTAAACTTCATATACACAGCCCAAAGGTAATTTTATGCAATGTTTTAAAATAATAATATGCAAGAAACAAAGTTTTAAAATGTGGAATTTTCCACTTGTGGGGGCAGTCTTATATGATTTTTTAATAAACTCTATACATGAAAAAAAACATTCCGGGGCATTGCATTTTCTTCCTGCAGGGCAAGCAGCAAAGGCCAGTAAGTTTTGGATTTTCAATTATTGCCGAGACCTGATTTTCAGTTTAGGAATATTCCAGCTATTTTCAATCTTCTTCCTTCTGGAGGTAAGGAGGATATTTCTAGGGAAGGATACCTAGCACGAGACTGCTTGTGATCTCTCTAAAGGACTGATCTGTGTCTCGCTAAAGGAAACATCACAAAGTAAAGGTAAGATGCTTCAAACCAAACTGAGAAGTTTTCTAGAATAGGATGTCACATTCAAAAAGAGGTCTGAGATTATCCTTAAGCTAGCACCACCATGGGAGTGGTGGGGATGAAGATCAAATATGATCATGGGGAGAATGAAGGGCACCATGAGACACAGGGAGGGCTCCATAGTGTCCACAAGACATTTATGACAATCTGCACTGAAAAGATGCAGACCAAGAGTATATAAGGAAGTTCAAAGAGTCATAGGCATTGAATGCCGGAGGAGGTATTAAAATATGTCTTACTGAGAGATGGGGTGTAAAGCCATCATGTAAAGCCATGACAGAATTTACTGTCCAAGCAAGGCCAAGCAATCTGAGGAATACAGGGGTTTCCTGGAAGTGATTTTTAAAAAAATTGGAACATTTCATGAATTTGCGTGTCATCCTTGCGCAGAGGCCATGCTAATTTTCTCTATATCGTTCCAATTTTAGTTTATGTGCTTCCAAAGCGAGCACCTGGAAGTTATTTGGGGGGGGGGGGAGGGCATGGGTTGTTGCTCATGGACCTGGATATGGTCCCCAGCATCTAAACAAAAAATAGTATTATTCCTGTATGAGGTGAGGGGTTTGGGATATGGGGTTGATTATTAAAATCAAGTAATACATTGGCTTCATGTTGAGCCTGAGCGAACTGAGATGTGAGAGTCCCGGGCTCTTGTTCTAACACTACTGTTTACTGACTGTGAGATTCTGTATACTTTGCTTAACATCTCTGCTGAGTGCTTTAGCACACCCCGTTTTAGGGACAATACTTGGGTCTACAGGGGTCTACTGAGTCACCACAAGTCACGGAGATAAGAATCAAGCCATTTGTCTGGCCTTAAACTCAGGCTCAAAAGCTCCACCACAGCACCAGAGCCATGGTATTCACTGCTGAGTCCCTATCGCCAGCTTGCTCCATAAGAGCAATGGTGGATAGAGCCACATAAGTTGAACTGTTGTCATCTCTGTGACCTGTACCTGTGGCCAGCTTTGCAATACCTTCCAGCCATTCTCGTTTCCCAACAGACACCTGGTTTGATCTCACTATGAAAGGTTTGTAAAATAAATAAATAAATAAATAAATAAATAAATAAATAAATAAAAATTTAAAAAAAGACAAAAAAAAAACCCACACAAACAAACAAACAAAAACAAAAACAAAGTTCTTCCTTTTACCAATAACTCTCCTGTTTTACAGAATGTTCTCGCCTTAGCCACAGAACGAAGGTATCTGATTTTAATTACCCTCTTTAACATTTCCAGCTTAAGGGGATACAGGTAAAAACAAGAAAGGGAATCAGCTGAAAAGGCAAGGTTTCTTGGCTGCAAATTAAAACCAATCCCAAACACCCAATATCTGAAAGCCGTGCATGTGATTCCTGGGAGGGACTTGGAAAAGAACTAGCCTCCTCCACTCATCCATCAGCTGTCAGGCTTTGCACATGGCGGTTTAAAGACACACACTGTTCTTGTTACATAGGACGTGTTCTTGGGCATATATTCACAGCTATTTATGGTTACAATGTGCTTTAAAATCAGCTGCAAGTTTTATCTATGATTGAAATCCAGCATGTATGTATGTTTCAGGAATGATATAAAGTAATCTTCCTTGATATGATACGTGTGAAAATTAAAAGCATCTTGCATATGCATAATATCGTTATTACCCAGGGATCATGAGTAGGGCTTGGCCTGTCAGGCTCCCACTCAGGACTGTGTTGGAGAAATGAGCTTGGCCAGTGCAAGGGTTCTACACAACCCAACTAACTTCAGATGCAACCCAAGCACATGCTCTTCCCCTGTCTCCTGTTTTCTTCTTCAGGGTGTTGACATATTTCACATAAGCAAGTGATTTCATGAGGTTCCCTGGAAATACAACAGTCTCCTTAGCCCAGAACCCAGAACTAGCTGTCTGCACTGCAGCTGCCAAGGACAAGAGATGTGAGACATCACGCTTAGTGGTCTGTGTAATCATTTCCATTCAGACCCTTTATTTGGACCTTTCAACTACTTAACTGTGTCAGTACTGGTTTAGTGGTGGTTGGTTGGGTGTTTCTGTGTTCATAATGATAACAGTTGTTTTGCCAACAGAAGTATAGATAAGAGTTCTGACGAGAACATTAAAATATTTTAAAATCTTTTATTGTGTGTATGCATACAAGTGGTTTGCTTGCATGCACGTCCTGTGCACCATGGGCATGCAGTACCCTGAAAGGCCAGAGAGGGCATCAGATGGAACTGGAGTTTCAGGTGCTTGTGAGCTCTTATTTGGTTGCTGGGAATTAAACCCAGGTCCACTGGAAGAGCAGCCAGTGGTCTTAAATCTCTTCAGCCCCTATTTAAAGTTTTTTTTTTTTTAAAAAAAAATATTCTCATGAAAGGTATAAGAAATGTGGCAACTGTATAGAGGACCTCAATTTGTATATCTTCTCTCTGCATCTCTGTCTTTGTCTCTGTCTTTCTGTCTCTCTGTCTCTCTGCCTCTCTGTCTCTGTCTCTCTGTCTCTCTCTGTCTCTCTCTCGTGTGTGTGTGTGTGTGTGTGTGTGTCTGTGTCTGTGTCTGTGTGTCTGTGTCTGTGTGTAGATGTGTACATGGGTTTATGTGCACATGTGTTCATCTATTTGGAGGCCAGAGGACAATCTCAGGCTAACTGGGACAGAATCTCAAACTGGGACCTGACTGACTAGCAAGCCCCAGGGATTCATCCATCTCTACCTTACCAGTGCTAATATTTACAAATGGGGGCTGCCATGTGATTCTTTTCACGTGGGCATTGGGGATCTGAACTCGGGACCTCATGTTTGTAAATTCTTTAGTGATAGCTAAACTTAAGCACCAGCCCAACTTTTATGCCAAAAAAAAAAAAAAAAAAAAAGACGATGCTCTCAAGTACATAATATACATCCTTAATTAGCCAATCTACTTCCAAATACAGCATTGCTCCCAAAACATATAAGATGGCATTTAAATTACTTCTCTCATACAAAAGATAAAAGCAAAAAGACAGGTTGAGCTGTAATTTTCTGTGCTTTGATCTACATTCACTTTGTCAAACTTTTTAGTTCCCTTCACTCAACTTGCCTGCAGATGCTAGAGTTCTTTGTATCTTGATTGTTCTATATAATACCTGTGGAAATTACATGGGTAAATAAATACACTTGGAGAACATCATTGAGTTCTTTACAGTACCAGTGCCTGAACAAATACAGAGGTGGATGCTCTCAGCCAACCATTGGACTGAGCACAGGGTCCCCCAATGGAGGAACTGGAGAAAGAACCCAAGGAGTTGAAGGGGTTTGCAGCCCCATAGGAGGAACAACAATATGAACCAACCAGTATCCCCCAGAGCTCCCAGGGACTAAACCACCAACCAAAGAGTACACATGGAGGGACCCATGTCTCCAGCTGCATATGTAGCAGATGATGGNCTTGTTGGTCATCAGTGGGAGGAGAGGCCCTTGGTTCTGTGAAGGCTCTATGCCCCAGTGTAGAGGAATGCCAGGATAGAGAAGTGGGAATGGATGGGTTGGTGAGCAGGAGGAGAGGGGATGGGATAGGGTTTTTTTTGGAGGGGAAACCAGGAAAGGGGATAACATTTGAAATGTAAATAAAGAAAACATCTAAGAAAAAAGAAAACTTGGTCCAAAGTCTAAGCCAGTATTAGGTCTTAACTGTTCCCACAAATGCACACTTGGAACAGCAGTACTGTTTGGGGAGGCTTTATAACTGTTAAGAACTGGGGCATGGCTTGTAGCAGTAGGTCACTGGAGTTGGGCTCTTGAAGGTTATCACCTGGCTCTTGGCTCTGAACCTGTTCTCTCTGCCTCTGGTCCACCACCATGTAAACAGCTAGCATCTTACCTGCCTGCCTGTGTGGATAGACCTATTCAGTTTATCTTCCTCACTATGGAGAACTGAAATTCACTGAAGAGACTGAGTCAAAGGAATTATTTCTTCCTTTAATTTGCTTCTGACCAGTACTCTGGCCATAATTATGCAAAAATAACCAATACAGTGTTCATCCCTGTTCTTCCACAAAGAGACATTGCTACAAGGCATTACATACATGGACTAGGGTCTACTTGGAAATGTGTGGCTGCTCTGTGGTTGCATCCAGAGCTCAGGAAGCTCGGGTCTCTATAGATGAGTTATCCTCACTCTAATCCTACATTGTCTTTCCATCCCAGCCAGCCAGCTTACTTCATTCACCCCAGCCAATGAAAGTCAGGATCACACCAAAGAAGAAAATTCTCAACCAAGAAAATAATCATTTGCATCTCACATGCAATCAGTGGGTAATGGATGTTTTTTTGTATTCCCATCAATTATGAAAAACAATAGTATTCGATCAATACTAGGAAACATTGACAAATCAAGAATCATTCCAACTCATTTATTCATCTCATATTTATTGCATGCTTGTTAGCTGCCAGACTCTCTATCTCTGTCTGATTCTGCCTGTCTCTGTCTCCCTCCCTCTACCCCGTGTGTGTGTGTGTGTGTGTGTGTGTGTGTGTGTGTGTGTGTGCAGTCTCTCTTCTTAGAAGCACACTATAACTGCAGTTACAATGTAGCAGCACATAAGCTTAGAACAGAAGAAACTTCAGGGCACCACCAGGAGTACCCAGGCTTCCTTCTAACTAGACAGATGTAAGGACAACTGGACAGGAAGGCCTTTCAGAAAGACATGAAGCCTCATTGTTGGAAATAGCCTATGACTGCAGCAGAAGTTCTCAATACCATCCACTTTTCCTCAATACATTCTTCTCTCTATGAATGCACCTTAAAAGTTTTTCAGCTTTGCTCAATTTGTTAAGAGTAGAAAGAATCTAAAAGTCAACAAAGGGGTACAAATATTGTTTAAGATTGGCAAGAGGGAAAAAAATCCTATTTTCTATGCTCTGGTAGTAAATACACACACACACACACACACACACACAGCTCTACACTTGAAAAGCATAATTTAATCAATAGTTGATTGAAAATCTGCTTTGTCCTTGATTAATCACCCTCCTCCATCTAAAAGTCATATGGAAATGTGATATATTTAACATCTAAATATCATAATCCACCTCCTGTCTCCATCTCGGGTGCCATTACTTTTTGTTGTTGTTGTTGTTGTTGTTACACTGCTTTTTAAATTTTTTTATTGGATATTTTCTTTATTTACATTTCAAATGTTATCCCCTTTCCCAGTTCCTCCCCCCACCCCACAAAACTTCCTATCCCATCACCCCTTCCCCTCTTTCTATGAGGGTGATGCCCCACCCATGCACCCACACCTGCCTCCCCACCCTGCCATTCCCCTACACTGGGGCATCCTTCTCAGGACCAAGTGAAGTAACTCAATCACAAAAGAATACACATGGTATGCACTTACTGATAAGAAGCTCCAAATACCCAAGATAAAATTCACAGACTACATGAAGCTCAAGAAGGAAGACCAAAGTGAGGATGCTTTGGTCCTTCATAGAAGGGGGAACAAAATACTCATGGGAGCAAATATGAAGACAAAACGTGGAGCAGAGACTGAAGGAAAGGCCATCCAAAGACTGCCCCACCTGGGGATCCATCCTACATACAGTCACAAAACCATTACTTTTATCTGATTCACCACATGTGGCCACTAAGGTACCCTCTTGACTCATATATTCATCTGATATTGTGCCCCATACCCTTATGACATAGGGACCCTTAAACTCTTAAAAAATCACTGAGGATTTCTGTGTTTGTTTCTTTTTTCACTGCTGTGACAAAATATCCAGTCAAAAGGAGGGACTTATCTGAGCCCACAGTTTGAGGATGTGGTTGGTTATGAGGGACACGAGTGAGGCGGTTTGTCATGCAGTTTGTGGAGTCTAGAGCAGAATGAATGCTGAAGTTGGGTTGACATTTTCCTCATCCTCTTTGTATTCAAGCCCAGGACCTGAACCTGTGGAATGGCACTACCCACATTTGGGGTAGGTCTTGCCTTCTTAGCTAAACTTTTCTCAGAAGTCCTTCAAGAACCCAGGACTACCAGCCCAGGAATGGGACCACCCACAATGCTTCCCCCCCCCCCCGAAATGTTGATTACTAATTGAGAAAATGCCTTACAGCTGGATCTCATGGAAGCATTTCCTCAAGGGAGGCTCCTTTCTCTGTGATAACTCCAGCTTGTGTCAAGTTGACACATAAAACCAGCCAGTACAACTGACCCCTTATCAACTTGACACACAAACCCCCAAGATCTTAACTTATTCGTATGCACCCCCAAGATCTATAACTTTAAAAGTCTCACAGTCTTTACAAATTCAATCGCATTAAAATTTCAGTCCCTTTTAAAATAGCCAGTCTCTTAAAATCCAAAGTCTTAGGAAATTCAGTCTCTTAACTGTGGGCTCCAGTCCTTCAAGAAGCATGTCACCTCAGTGATTCCAAATCCTGTCATGTTGTCAATAAAGATGCCAGATGTACAAGATTCAGGTACTACCCATTGGTATTTACTAATAGAAATTAAAGCAGAGATATTTTTATATTTCTCTAAAAATAATTTACAGTAACTCTAGAGTTTATAATATATGTTTAATTAATTAATCTACTTTCAAATAATACCTAAAACTTGACAAATCATGCAAGGAACTTATGACAATAATCCATTTCCTCATTTCAATATTACTTTACATTTTTATTTATGCATATGTCTTAAACATACAATATGCTGCTATTTGACACAGACAATACATTTTCTTGTAGAACAATTTAAAGCAAGAGGAAAATAATTTTATATTCGTACTTACTGAAATTCCTGATTTCCTTATTATTTTTTTTACATAGACCTGACTTTTATTAGGTATTTTCTTCTTCCTATAAAACATCCTTTAATTTTCTTTTTTTTTAAATGTAGGATGTTAATGAAGTCTCTCATTTGTTTGTCTGAAAAAAAATCTTTCATCTTTGAAAAATTTTTGCTGTATACAGAATTTTGAGTTGGCAAATTGAGCTATTTGTTTCTTTGTTTGGTTGATTTAGGTTTGGTAATTTAAAGATGTTATTGTCCTGTGGCATAATAGTGAGAACTTTCTTAGAACAAAGGTTCACCTTCAGATGATGTTCCTTTTTTTCTTTTACTGCTGTCAATTTTTTTTTCAAAAATTTGAACATGATAATAATAAAGTTTAATTCTTAAACCTTTCCTGGTGCCCCTTAGATTTATAATTTGACATCTGTCAGTAATTTTAGAAAAATCTCAGACATATATTTCAAATATTGTATTTTGTGTGTGCCCTTTATTTCTTCTTCTAGAAATCCTCCTGTATGGTATGAGAAATCATTTGATATTGTGCTACAATTCTTGGGTGCTATTTGGTTTGGGGGGGTTGCTTGGTTGTTTGGCTGGTTTGGGTTTTTGTTTGTTTTGGTTTGAGGTTTTTGG
Organism: Mus pahari; assembly: GCF_900095145.1. Classification (NCBI taxonomy): domain Eukaryota; kingdom Metazoa; phylum Chordata; class Mammalia; order Rodentia; family Muridae; genus Mus; species Mus pahari. The sequence continues at coordinate 110,264,460 of NC_034591.1, forward strand.
GGTTTTTTGTTGTTTTGGTTTTGGTTTTGGTTTTGGTTTTTTTCTCTTTCTAGTAATATTTCAGATAGGGCAATGTCTCTAATTCCTTTTGAGACTACTGATAAGTCTGTCAAAGACTTTTTTTTTTTATTTTAGAATCCCCATCTGATTGTTTCTTATTCCTATTTTTATGCTGACTTTCATAATTGATATCACATGTTGTCAATTTCTCATTAAGCTTAAGTGTATTGTCCAAACCTTCTCCCTGATTGTGTCTTCAGCTTTCTCAGAAGTTCTCACTCCCCTCCTCACCAGGAGGACATTTACTCTGGACACAACTGCCCCACATCATTCTCCTGAGTACCTGGAAAGGTTAGAGGTAAAGAGCCTAGGAGTTAGTATCATGACCACCTCCTACCTGTAGCTTCCGAGCACTCTTCATATGCATCTCAGTTGCCCTCCGCTGTGAGATTACTCATTACAATTGTAATTGAAGTTTCTGGCAGCTTGAAATTACTCAAGGACCATCTCCTCTTGCAGGTACTCATCTCCTTGAATTTCAGATTCACTGGTTGCCATGAGTCCTCAGCAATTTGAGAGATTCAATTAAAATGTATAGATTTTCTGGAAAGCTCTACTTATGTGTCTATCAGAGAGTGAGGTGTAAACAAGAAAAAGAAAATTGAGTGTTGTCATAGAAATCATCTGAAATAGTGGGCTGGCTAGAAGGTTTTAATGACTTGAGAAATGGTCTCTGGTACTCAGTACACTGTGAGATCCAAGTTCCCCCATGGCTCTTACGTTACCTCCAAACACCTCCTCACATTTCTCACAGCGCCAGCCTTGCTGGTTGCTCGGTTCTGCCCACGTGCTACTTCACGGGAGGCTTTAGACTTGGGGCTCCATTTCCTTACTGAATGCTCCTTCTAGATCTTTGAAAGAGTGGGTCCTTGTTCTTTTCCACATCTTCACCCGAAAAGCTTGTCCATGATCACCTTGGTTGAAGATCCACACGTATTTTCTAAAACCTAGGGAAGAGTGCACCAATTAGTTATCAAATACCAAATGGTCATTCCTGAAAAACAAACAAACAAGTAACATTAAACAGACTGACCAGATTATATATATATTATATATAATATATATATATAATATATATGTTATATATATATATATACTATCTTAATATGTTTAAAGTATTTATTCATGCATATATTTAAAGAAATCAAGGTCATGAATTTGAAAGAGAACAAAGGGAGGTACACAGAAGAAGTTGAAAAAAATAAAAATTATAATAAAAAAGCATTTGTATCTTTAATGTATTTGCTTGCTTTTTTTCCCCCTACCTTCTGCCCACCTCTCTGTTGGTGTGCTATGTAGCATGTAGGGTGTGCAGAACAGCTCATGTGGTACAGCAGCTCCTCAAAATGTATATGACCAAAATGCCACAGATAATTTCAAAGCCCAAGCTCTACGAGTGACTGTCAAGCTAATACGGCATGGCTCCCCGCCCCCTCTTTGGGTTGTTTCATTGAATAGGAATAACTACTATATTCAAATTCTCTTTGTACTAAATTGGCTCTTAATCTGAGCCCAGTTGAACTCACTTCAGACACAAGTGCAGGCATCACAGATGCTGAAGCAAGGCTGGGAATCCACAATATGATTTCAACACATGATAAAGCAAAGCTGTTTCAACAGCGTGGGAGGTGCAATTCCCTGAACAAGGAACACGAGCTTCCCATATCATATGGCCTGGCAAACCACTGTTTTCTTTTTAATATTTGCCTCCCCATCCTTAGGCAATCAAATATCAAGCCACTGGAAATCCCCTAGGATTCAGTTTGCGGTGATTTGGATTCCACAGATGATATTGTAACATATAAAGTTGTCAGGAGTTAACACAGACTAGAGAACTGGGACAAAACTCAAAAGTTGGTGCTTGCTTAATATTATAGTGTTTTTTTTTTCCTTCTTATCAAAACTATGAGAAATGAAAATAAGAACTATATTACTTTCCAAATTTCAAATTGTGAGCATTATATTGGATGCTTGTAATTAGGGCCTTATACACTGAACCTTTTTTTTTCTTAGGAATATAATTACTAAATTATACTAATATTATTGATGACTTTTATTTTTCCATATGATTTTTAAAGTATGTTACTAAGTAGTTGAACTTCGAGTTCATACAGAAACACAAACAAACAAGGGCAGTGATCAGACATGATGTGCTTGACTCCAGTAGAGAAAAATGACACACTACAATGGAAATAAAATGTCATGGGGCTCCAATCTACATGTGACTGTATATATGTAAATGTGTGTGTGTGTGTGTGTGTGTGTGTGTGCTTACTTACCCATTATGCACTATTGGCTCTATGCCATGTGACAAGAACTGAGCTCAGCGAATAATGGGGAGCACAACAAATACAACTACTTCTTAATAGAACTCAGAATGCAAGAAAATAAAGATATAAGTTGATCAAAAAATTACCATACTATATGAGCTGGAAAATGTTTGTAGAAAAGTGAGTAATTTCTTAGAAAAGCCCAGAGGAGGAATTAACAATAATAGAGATAAAAATGTTCAAAGAGTCAATGGACATGTTTTCTTTCATTAAGAAGCTCATAGCTAATGAAAAGACAATGAATTCAACAGGGAACCAGGTTTATAGTGTGGCTCAGAAGAAAGCAGCCAGCAAATGGAGCTAGTTACCGGATGTAGGGGAAATGATAAAAGTCACAACTCAGAAACAAAGATAGTGGTTTAAGAAAGAAAGAAGTGGGCATTAGTGTCAGATGGAGTTTAGAGGACCTAAAAGAGTTGTACCACTAAACACTGAAGAGGCCACAGGGTCCAAATACAATCATTTTCATTGGTGTTATAGAAACAGATTCAAGATCAAAGCAAATTGGGGAATAGTGGGTGGGGTTATTTGAGTCAGAGTGATGGGCTAAACACATATGTTATTCACCTTCCCAAAATTTCATAAGGAGAAAATTAGGAGTAGTTTTATAGTCTAAGCCTGTAGAAATGGGGAAATGAGAAAGACAATGATACGTTTTGAGAGTTCGAAATCAGATGACTGAATAGGCGCTGCCTCAGCAAACTCAGAAAGGCTGAAGCTGTGACAGACAGGTCATAGGCCACAGGGGAGAATGTATCACTACTACCCTGCTAAGTGGATATAATATTAAACAGAGTTCTAATGATCTATTGTTAAGCCCATAGCTTATACATCTTGCAGGCTTTACCAGAGATGCCTCTATTTGCAGTAGATGGCCATTAACAAAGAAACTCACAAGGATCAGAGAATAAGAAACCATGGATTTTAAATGTGACATTCATCCTACTAAGGCTCAGGTGTCATCACGGAAAAGAAGGACAAAAAAGAGCGTCAGAGCCAGAAGTAGCAGATGACCTCAAGGAAATGGAGTCTTCTGGACAAAGCAGGGCAACTGTACATATGAGCTCACAGTTTGTGACAACATACATAAGACCTGTGAAAGCTCAACTACACCAATCCCAGCATGGGAAGGGGAGGAGGACACAAAGTTCCACCCCAGCTGAGTAGGTATTGTAATTGACAGCTGTTGGGAGAAGGAGAGTCAGTTTTCTTTAAGAGTATAAGCCCTGGTAAAACAAACTTTGTTGGCAGCCAAAATTGGACTTGATAGGTGTAAAAACAAAAACAAAATAAAAGGTCACAAGGTTGGATAGGTGGATCTGGGAGGTTGTGGGGGATGATCAAAATATTTTGTATAAAGTTACCAAAGAGCTAATTTTAAAATTTAAAAATACAACCCTTGAGGACAAAGGTAAGATTCTACAAGTTTTCAGATAGAAACAAACAGACAAACACATAGGCCATATGTAAACTATGAGGAAACAGAACAGCATACAACTTCTCAACACGTCATTGAGAGCAAGGATGCTTCTCAGCCTAGAATTTCACATCCAACTAGATAATCTGGCAAATGTGAAGTTAGAAGGATCACGTTTAGATAATAAGGATCACGTTTAGATAATAAGGATCACGTTTAGATAATAAGGATCACATTTAGATACTGCACATTGTCAGAAAACAAGAACAAAAACAAAACCTGTTCTTCAAAGGCTAAGGAAAAGAAGCAAATCACATAAAAGAAAGCCAGTCTCAGGAGAGAAACAAATGACAACAGACAGAGTCCCAGGTAGCAGGGAGAGCTCATGGTAATAGCCTAGCATCACAGAATGCCAATCCAGATCTGATCACCCACCTAAGATACAGGGATTCTAATAGTTTTGTCCCCAAGATATGTGATACTGGTGGAGTGGGTAGAGTAGCCAAGTGTATTTGGATAGTGAGAGCATCATGCTAACAGGACCCTTCTCTCTGATTCCCATTATAATATGGAGGACATTTTCTCATATAGAACAATTCTGCTTTAATGTCATCCTCCAAGGAAGGCACAGCTGACTTAGTGAAAAATATAGAGAAGCCCATACCATTTGCCCCTATATCAACTGATGTCAGAACCTGATCCAAGTGTCCCAATTTGGGAAGCCCTGTTTTCTTTGCTCCCTTTTGATCTTGCCTGTTTATTATTCCAATTTGATTCATGGACATTTTCAGAAAACATGAAGCCAGACTGAGACCTAGAAATGGTGTCCTTTGTTTCCTTGAGACTTTCTTCTAACATAGACAAACTGGGAGGTTTTCAAAGTCAAGCTATCTGTGAGTTCAAGGCCAGTCTGGTCAACACAGCAAGTTCCAGCACAGCCAAGGCTAAGATAGTCAACCCTATATATATATGGAAAATGTGGGCAGAGTAATGAACAGAAAATAACAATGTGTTTACTTTGGGGAGTAGTAAAGAGCAGAAAAGAGTTTTGACTTAGAAAAAAGTGGACAATATATTCTTAAGAGGTAAATTAGAATTGTTTCTGGGTATCCATATGATTTTGACTCTTTAAACTGTATAAATCCCTTTTATTCAGTGTCATATGTATGTGACATTGCGTGGGGGCATCAGAAGGCAATTAGGTGGTTTATGTCATTTTGATTTTGATACAGGATCTCCTTCTGTATCCTAGGGTGGCATGTAAATCATTAGGTAGCCCAGGATAGGCTTGAATTCACAAAGATCCTCCTATTTCTGCCTCCTGAGCGATAAGATGAGAGGTATAAATCACTTTTTTTAGCTTGCATTCCCTTTAATGTACAAGACAGATTTGAAAAGTTTTCAAGTATTTTTAATCTCAATAAAAAATGAAAAATTAATAACTAAAGTAGTTATGGTTTTCTCATGAAGGATACAAAGAAACATCAAGAAGAGATGCTCAGTGGAGGGGAGAAAATGATGAGATGATGTTCCTGTATGGATAATATTTATACTAAAGGAGAATTAGGTAATAATGGAAAGAACAGAAGCATAAATCACTCAAAGTCCATTGCTAACCTCTGTGCCCACTGCTCCCAATACCCTCAACTAATACTCAAACTTATTCTAAATGGTTCAATAGCTGGTGTAATTGAGAGCTGTACATATATAGATTAAGTCCATTCTGGAATCTAGAATCAGGTCATTAAATGTGAAAAATGCTAATCAGGTTAGCCTTTGGAAAATTTTAATCAGGAGTTCACAGTCAAGTATCTCCACAGCCAGGCATTTCAAACACGCTGAAAGTTACACCAGAGAATTCTCAAATTAGTGTAATAGATATTGAAATAACTAATTCACTGGTGAAGTGAATGATATTTAAGGTATTAAAATGGCAGGAAAGAGCTTTTACCTTTACAGAGCTGAGGGATGAGAACCCAGTGAGGCAAGAGGAGTCTAACAATTCAGCTGCAGAGAGAGTATCCATTCAGGTATAGACCCACCTCAGGGATGCTTCTGCTCTTTGGTACAAGGATGCAGTTAATTCTTCTGTCTCATATGATGACCATGCTTGTCTCCAGGTATCCTTGCCAAAGTGTCAGGTAGCCCTATCAACAAGTGTTTGTAAGTGAAGTGGAGGTTGGTTTGGACACTGCACTGTTTAACAAATTATCTCTGGGTACATAGATTTATAGAGAAAGAGATAAACACCTCCTACCTAAGACTCCTTGTCAGGTACTACTACCCTTGTCTGATCTTGACAAATGTGAATGAAGAAAGGGTTTAAATCCATTTGCAACACTTCTCAGCCTATTTGCTGGATGAACCATGCTTGGATTCAACTTTCAGATTCAACCCTTTCTTGTATTATGCTCTGCTCAAACTTTCCTGCCTCATCTTGTCTATAAACCTCACTTACCATTTCATTAAAGCTATTAAAATATTTAGAGAATGCATAATGTAAGCCCTACTTAACGAGTAAAATGTAAGCTCCCAGAGGAGACTCCTGCTACTCAATATTTTTACAGTAATAGATATTCATTATAAGGATCTCCAGGTCAATCTCTCTCCTCCTACCCCACACTTCAAATGTGCCAGATATTGTCCAATATGTTTAATATGAATTAACTTGTCCAATTTTGCTGGTATTGTTGATATCCATATATGACAGAAGAAGCAGCTGAATGAGACAAAGGTAGAATAAGTTGTCCAGAGTCACACAGCTGTCATTCAAACTGAGCCAACCAGACTCGAAAAACAGGACTTAACAACTTTCAGAACATGAAAAAAGGGAAAATTTTTTTTGGTTTACATCACTGAGGTGATCTTTGCTTTTAATAGTAATAGGAAACTACCTTAACAACATCTGCTCAAACCACTGGCATCCTTCCGTTGTAGAATGGACATTGAGAAGGAAAGATGTGTATGGATATACACTTGTTAAAGTTATCACAATGATTGAGAAGGAACTAGGGATGCAGAAATACAAAAATAAATTTATCATGAGGAAAAACTATTAATTATGAATTTCCAGGGAGTTAAAAGACACCAATATAAAAGTACAGGTTCTTACTCTGAACCAGGGTTGGCTCAGAACATCCTATGGAGTTGAGTGGGTCTTTCCGTGCCTTTGGCTCTCCACACTATCCAATCACTCACAACCTTTTTTTTTTTATTTCTTTTGTTTTTAATTATTTTATTAGATATTTTCTTCATTTACATTTCAAATGCTATCCTGAATGTCCCCTATACCCTCCCCCCNCCCTGCTACCCTGCCCACCCACTCCCACTTCTTGGCCCTGGCGTTCCCCTGTATGGGGCATATAAAGTTTGCAAGACCAAGGGGCATCTCTTCCCAACGATGGCTGACTAGACCAACTTCTGCTATATATGCAGCTAGAGACACGAGCTCCGGGGGTACTGATTAGTTCATATTGTTGTTCTACCTATAGGGTTGCAGACCCCTTCAGCTCCTTGGGTAATTTCTCTAGCTCCTCCATTGGGGTCTCTGTGTTCTATCCTATAGATGACTAGGGGTATCCACTTCTATATTTGCCAGGCACTGGCATATCCTCACAAGAGATATCAGTGTCCTTTCAGCAAGTTCTTGCTGGCATGTGCAATAGTGTCTGCGTTTGGTGGCTGATTATGAGATGGACCCCCCGGGTGGGGCAGTCTCTGGGTTGTCCATCCTTTCCTCTTAGCTCCAAACTTTGTCTATGCAACTTCTTTCATGGGTATTTTATTCCCTATTTTGGGGAGAAATGAAGTATCCACATGTTGGTCTTCCTTCTTCTTGATTTTCTTGTGTTTTGGAGATTGTATCTTGGGTATTTTAGGTTTCTGGGCTAATATCC
>NC_034591.1:110272962-110286723 GCF_900095145.1 Mus pahari
TCCCAATCTGTTGGTGGTGGCCTTTTTGTCTTATTGACAGTATCTTTTGCCCTACAGAAGCTTTGCAATTTTCTGAGGTGCCATTTGTTGATTCTTGATCTTACAGCACAGGCCATTGCTGTTCTGTTAAGGAATTTTTCCCCTGTGCCCATTTCTTCAAGGCTTTCCCCTACTTTCTCCTCTATATATTTCAATGTCTCTGGTTTTATGTGGAGTTCTTTGATCCACTTAGACTTGAGCTTGTACAAGGAGATAAGAATGGATCAATTAGTATTCTTCTACATGCTAACTGCCAGTTGTGCCAGCACCATTTGTTGAAACTGCTGTCTTTTTTCCACTGGATGGTTTTAGCTCCTTTGCCAAAGATCAAGTAACCATAGGTCAATCACTCACAACCTTAAAACATCACAAAAGATGATAGATTCTCCTAACCTCACAGGGCAGACCTATTATTAACTGTGTTAAGGAAAAAAGACAAACTGGGTCAGGTCATCTAAGACTTCTTTTTGTTATAAGAATAGCATTCTAAGTATATTTTTTTCTTTATTTCTTTATTTTCATTTATTTGGAACAAATAATAATATGTCCCAAGATTTTCTATGAGACAGCCAAAATACATCCTCATGAATAGCGCTAATAAGCAGATTCATGAAGACGTGCTCCAGTCTGACTTTAAGGACCACCATGTATATAGCCCAGAGGTTTGCTCCCATCTTTTTAATGGATTCTTTTTAGTGAGTTGTCATTCATCACACAGATTGAGCACACAAACCACAATGGCATCAATCATATTTCTGGAAGCTGTGCATTTGTATAACCTCATTTTGTCCTCAAAGTGCACAATGTCAGAACTTCAGACATCATTTTCTCTGCTGAAAACTATCTGTGTAATTCCACAGATATGGCCAGATCAGAGTGTTACAGTCATCAATAGAGTATGTTTATGTGTAATGTTCCTCTAACAATACCATTACTGTAGAGTATAACAGGAGCTTGTCCTGCAGGGACTGGAGGAGGTAGGGATGGAACAAGAGAGAGGAAGAGAAGGACACAGCTGTGGAGACTGGGGGATTCTGATGCTATTTGTCCTTGTGACAAAACTATTTAATGTTGTGTTGGCTGTGCAACTCCAGCTAGAATTTAGTTTGGATAGTGACAAAGGAGATGAACATTAGCAGGAGAGAAGCAATCAAAACAACTGAAATGAACAGATAATTAGAGCGCCCCATCAAAGCCTGCATTGCCAATCTCTTGGCAGATGACAGTTTGGGCATAATATACATCTCTAAGAGTCAAACCATGTAAGGACATCAAGAGAAGAAGCACAACAAACTGCAGGCAGTTCGTGTTTCCTCAGAAGTGGAATTAAGTTGTTGGTTATGGAAAAGAGCAAGGGCATTTCTCTTCTGTTGAGAATCTTATTATAATGAGCCTGTAAGGAGACAATGAGATAGAATATATTAGACAGGGAGGTCTAGTGGGGTGACTCCACCCTAAAAAAGACAAGCTAACAGAGCTTTTGTGACATGGACTTCACTGACACTGATGGGGAGAGAAGTATAGTCTGGGAAGGAAAAGGAAAAATCAAAAGTGAGCAAGCCACTTTTGAAGAGACATAGAAGGAAAGTATAGAGCAGACTAAGAAAACAAGAGCAAAGGAAATGGAAAAGGCAAAAAGGAAGGGCTCCTTTCTGCCCACTACTAGCGCTATCAGTGCCAAGTCTACAGCACTGCCCTGCATCCACAGTGCTGCCTCCACAGCTATTTTATTGCTGCCTCCACCTTCTCTTCTCTTCTCTTCTCTTCTCTTCTCTTCTCTTCACTTCTCTTCTCTTCTCTTCTCTTCTCTTCTCTTCTCTTCTCTTCTCTTCTCTTCTCTTCTCTTCTCTTTTCTTCTCTTCCCTTTATAATTCCAGAATAGAACTGATAGAATATGCCTCCTGGCCCCTCTGTTCTTTTGTGATGAAAGGGCTATTCAGCTTTATTTCCTGTCTCACCCAGAAAGAATACACTGCTGTCTTATATGTCCCTCTCCCCCAAAATCAGAATGTTTGTTAGGACAATGATATGGTGGGTAAAAAACATACCAACATTCCTTAGTGTCTCTGTCAGGGGTATCTTGCACCAAGTTCCAGTCACCCCTACCTTAATAAGGTGCTTTAAACAAAGCATCACAAAAGACCAGAGTCCCCTAACCTCACAGAGCAGAACTAGAAAGGTATGTATTCATGTCTTTCCAGTTCTACTGATATGAATACACATCTGTTTCCTTATGTGTATTCACAGCATTGTAAGTCTGCTCTGATAATAAATGCCCTAGATAAGTGAACTCTACCCTCTTAAAGTTTTCAATAAAAATATAGAAACATTGATCTTCATTGGAAATTGATTGGAATGTGGTTTTATATAAAGTCATTTCTGTGCCTTCCTTGTGACTTAGCTGCCTTTGTTTTTAATGGTTAGTGTACCAAAAATACCTTTAGAAGCACACATGTGTTTTCTGTGGTGTTGCTGAAGCACAAGAAGTCCCACTCCTCCCTCCAGTTATTTCATTTTTTGTGTGTTTTTATGCTTTGATTAATTTATCATTTGTGAGGGGTTTTTGTTTGTTTGTTTGTTTTCAACATGAGAATATGCTGTGGTGTATTCTGGGATGCCTCCAAAAGGCCCATGCTTTGAGCACTTGATCCCTACCTTGGTTAGCCTTTAGGAGGTAGGGTCTGGCTGATAAAAGTAGGCCAATAGGAGGGATATTTTAAAGGTTATATACACCCGTGGCTCTGGCCTACGCTCTCAACTTCCTGGCCTGCAGACAATGAGGCTTTCCAACCACCGTGTCTTTCCCTCAATGATTAACTGACTATCTCTCAAACATTGAACCACCAAAATCTGTCCACCTTTAAGTTATGTCTGTCAGGTATTTTGTTAGAGCAACAAGAAAAAAATACAACTGATAAATACTGCTATCCTGTCTCTCAAGAATATCTCTGCTATGCTCTGGACCATGAATTATTCCCAAAGATCATTGTTTATTAAAATGGGGGATGGAGAATTAGTTCATTGCTTAAGAGCACTTGTTCTCGCAGAGGACCGGAATTCAGTTTCCAACACCCACACAGTACTTCACAACCATTCATAACTCCAGGTCCAGGCCATCCAACACTCTCTTTTTACCTCTGTAGGTACTCAGCACACTCTCATGTAGTACATATACATGCAGGCAAAACATTCATGCACATAAAATAAATACACCTTAAAAATTTAAAATAATAATTCTAATGGAGGATGGCTGGAGAGATGGCTCAGTAGCTAAGAGCCCATACTTCTTACCCAGAGTCAGAGTTCAATCCCCAGCATCCACATTATAACCCACATCAGCCTACAACTTACAACTCCAGTTTCAGGGAGCTCTGATGCCTAGTGCCTCTTCAGACACAGCACTCATGTGGACACCTGCTACCACCATGACACAGCACCTTTCCCAAAACAAAGAATGAAATAAATGAGGGACTGGAGTCTCTAAAACTGTGAGACAAAGTACAGCTTTTCTTACCTATGCTAGCTATGTTCCTGACAGAACATTAGTATCCACGGTATACAAAACTAAAAATAAATAAAATAAAATAAAATAAAATAAAATAAAATCCATATACCACAAACTAGAAACACAATGAAACAACCCAATCAACACAGTAGGCTCATGAAATGAGCAAACAGTTCTCAAAAGATAAAGGACAGATGGTCAATAAACATGAAAAAAAAATGGCCAACATCCTTAGCCATCAGAGCAATGCAAAGGAAAAACTAAGCTGAGAACCTAGGTCACCTCAGTCAGAATGGCAGGCACAACAAACGAACAAACAAAACCCAAAAGACAGGTAATGCTAGGGAGGGTGTGGACAAAGGAAATTGTGACAGCTGATCTTGGTTGTCAACTTGGCTATATCTGGAATCAACTAAAACCACAAGGAGCTGGGCACTCCTGTGAGGAATTTTCCTGATTGGCTCATTTAAGTTGGGGAGAATCATCCTAAATTTGGACCACCCCTTCTGGTAGCAGCCCACATAAAAAGATATGGAAGAAGGAGGCATTTGGCTTTTTGCCTGCTTGCCCTCACTCTCACTGGCAAGTTCATCTCTCCTGCTGCAGAGGCATCCCTTTGCTAGTATTAGAACTTACTTCTTCTGGACTCCTGCATAGACTAAGGACCAGCAGCTCTCAAACATGTCCCTAGAATGCCAGCACCAGATTAGAACTGCTGAGACATTCAGTCTCAGGAACTGATCAGTTACCAACCAGGTTCTTGGTCTTTCCTTTGAGAGACAACCATTGCACAAACAAACAGTTGTATGTGGTGTGTGTGTGTGTGTGTGTGTGTGTGTGTATTCATTGTATCAGTTCTATTCTTTAAGAAAATCCTTCAATCCTTTCTCATCCTCTTCCACAGATTCCCCAAGCTCTACCTAATGTTTAACTGTGGGTCTCTCTATTTCCATCAGCTACTGGGTGAAGCCTCTCAGAGGACAGTTAAGCCAGGCTCCTGTCTGCAAGTATAGCGGAATATCATTAATAGTGTCAGGGATTGACTCTCTCCAGTGGGTGGATCTCAAGTTGGGCCAGTCATTGGTTGGCCATTCTGTCAATTTCTGCTTCATCTTTATCACTGCGTATTTGTAGGCTAAACAAATTTTGGGTGGAAGGTTTTGTGGGTATGTTGGTGTCCCCATCCCTTCATTGGAAGTATTGCCTGGTTATAGGAGGTGGTCATTTCAGGTTCCATATCTCCTGTTGATACAAGTCTTAGCCACAAAGAACTGAAGTAGCCAAAGAAGTCAAGAACACCTCAAGAAAATCTACAGAACCAACAGGCTGGGCCCATGGAAACTCACAGACACTGAACCACCAATCAAAGAGCATGCATAGGACAGACCTAGGCTCCCTGCACATATGTAACTGATGTACAGCTTAGTCCCCTAACAACTGGAACAGGGGCTGTGTCTAACTCTGTTGCCTGCCGTTGGATCCTTTCCCCTAACTGTGCTGCCTTGTCTAGTCACAGTAGAAGATGTACTATTGCAACTTGATATGCCAAGGCTGGTTGATATCTATGGGAAGCCTCCCCCTCTCTGAGGAGAAAGAGAAATGGGAGGGGAGAGGTGAGGGGAGGGGGAACTAGGAAAAGGGGGCAACTGTGATCAGGATATAAAGTAAATTAATTAATTAATGAAAAAAAGAGAAAACTCTAACAAAGAAACCCTATACACTGATGGTGGTAATGTAAACTTAGTCTAGTCATTATGGAAATTAGTTCGCTAGTTCCTCAAAACGCTAAAAAATACACCTGCTACATGGCCCAGTTGGACCACTCCTTTGTTTGTTTGTTTGTTTGTTTGTTTGTTTGTTTGTTTTCTGAAAGACCCAAAGTTAAGATCACAGAGATGCTTGACCACAAATATTCACTGTTCACAATTTTAAGTTATGGAACAAGCCTACATTTCTGTCATAAGAAGGATAGCTAAAGAACATGTGGTTTATTTGCACAATTCCACCATGAAGAAAGAAGTCATTTAGTAGTCTGCAGGAAAACTGGAGAGCACCGTATTAAATTAAATCAATCTCAGAAAGACAAACACCACACTCTCTTGCATTTGAGAATCCTAAAATTTTATAGATTTATAAAATCATATATGTGTAAATGGCACAAAAGTAAAAATAAAACTATCTGGAGGAACACAGGGATAGGAAGGAGAATAAAAGAGAAAGTCACAGGGTATGAATGGGATATGTTCAAATATGTTATATATTTACATGTATTGGCTGTATGTATAATAAAAGTTAAGAATCTAAACAGATAAAAGTAAGTTTTTCTCCTTGTAACTAGGTTATCTCAGTGGCTTGTTATAGTACTGGGTGCTTGCCAGCAGTGCCATCTTGTACTGTCCCACATCTAAACATAAAGATAATTATTGTAAATGTCTGTGAACCTAAGAACACAGACACACACATAAGTACTATCAGAATATTTAAACAGATGAAGATAAACATGCTGATTTTAGTTGTAAGATACAACTTCCCTACTTTAGTTGTTAGCTATCAACAAGGATTGATAGCTACAGCCATGAAGTTAAAAAAAACATAAAAAGTAGCCTCAGACATCAGAATTATAGGTGAAGGTGCTAAGTTACAGTTGTTCTTGCTTGCAAAACTAATCACATGTGACACATTAGTAGAAAAACACAAGGAAGATATATTTTGTTCATGGCCTATATACTGTACACACATAGTGTGCTAATAACATTTCTGCTGCTGTGATAAAATATGCCCCCCCAAAAAAAATCACCTTAGGGGAGAAAGAGTGTATCTGACTTACACTTGCAGGTTACAGCCCCATCATTCCATGTAGGCCAGCAGAAACTTGAAACAGCCGGTCCCATCCACAGTCATGAGCAGAGAGACAACACATACCTACTTGATCAGCTCACCTTTTGGCTCTCACACAGTTCAGGGCACAACCCAAGGAGTGGTGTGCCTACAGTGAGACTCTATTCCCGCATGACTTTCGCCTTCATCAAGCCCACAGTTAGGCTTAATTATCTTCTATGGATAGGCAAACCAATGCATGACCTTACCATTCATTTAAAGGTTCCAGATGGCAGAGTTCCCATCCATATCATTTGGGGGATGGCCGTTCCTTGGGCTTTTAAACAAAGAATGGAAACTCAAAGAAAACTTGTCCTCAGCATTTGAATCATCCCAGCAATAATACATGTTCCTACTGTATATAGCTTATGAGCGACAGCTAGTGCCATAGCTTACTTAATGTGTAAGGAAATTAGGATTGGAAAAAGTATATGGGTATACAATTAGCAGCTAATTTATCTGATACAGTTTATATAAGATCTAAGTGAAAACCATTGAGTATGTACCTTTGAAGAGTACAGTGAAATTAAAGGGAAACTAAATCATTCTACATTTTATATTATAGACCTCCAGATCCAAATTTTTACATTTTACAAATAAAAGGCAGGTGTTACAGTTATCAAAAAGCAATGTTTTGTTTTGCTTTTTTAAAGGCTGAGTCCTTCTGAAGTAACTTAGCTTAAGTAACACTGGTAAGTAAATGTTTAAAAAGAACAGAAAATAGTTTCCCGGGATAGCTCAATGTCAAGAATGGGCATTATTTCCAGGGCTCAGCCAGGCCTCTGTATGATTTAGTGGCTGTGGTTTGATCAATGGCTACAGTGATGGAGTGGAGAGCTTGCCGACTAAGTTCACGGATGGAGCTGTGCTAACTAAAGCTTTAGGAGCTGTGATTAAGATCCAAACTGGCCTGTCAGAAATGAGTTATGGCCAAGTGTGGGTAGGATGGTCTTGGGAGTGAAGAATGGATCTCTGAAGACGGTAAAGGTCAGACAAAAGCACTTCAGTGCCTCTGGTTTCACGTAAATCACATGCCAGATGCATGCATGTCTGGAATAAATGGGGCTATTTCCAGAAATATGGCACTTTGAACATTCCAAGTGTTAAGACAGGCATGGAGAGAAAAAAAAAAAAAAACACATATTTAGATCTTGCTGTGTTTGGTACCATCAAGAAAAAAAAAATCAAACAGGGGGAACCACATATCTGGCTATAGTTTGAGAGAGAGAGAGAGAGAGAGAGAGAGAGAGAGAGAGAGAGAGAGAGAGAGAGAGAGAGAGAGAGAGAGAAGAAAGGAAACAGGCATCATCACTGTGTTCAAGGAGTACGTCTAGCTTTGTTTTGACAACAGGCCTTATCTCTGGGTATCAACTGTAGCTGTTCTAAGCCCCAGGTCTTCTCTGTGTGGTCCGGGCATCTGCAGTAACAGACTTTCCTGGGCGCCTCCCAGTAACACACAGCCTAGGCTGCATCCCAAGCTGAACGAGAATCTGCCTGTTAACAAGGACCCCTCAAGGTGGTTCACACACGTGTCCGAGGATGGGGCGTGCCTCCCCAGCCTCCTCACATTGCAAAGGAGGAAGGTCCTCATGTGCAGTCGTCTTAATTTTGATTTAGCCTAGCAGTGGCCAAGCAAGAGACCTGACGGTAAGGTGAGAGGCTAAACGGACAAGCAGCCTGAAGTGGTTAGTCAGGAGAAAACACACAGAGAAAACGTCAGCGCTGAGACTTTGAGGGGAAGTTCAAGAACATGAAGACAGAAGGAAAGATGCCGGAGGTTACAGATAGCTATGGAGCAGCACTGTCAAACATATTTGCAAAAGGACCACTGTCCAGTATCTCCATCTACCATGCTTTGGGAGACCTCAGAAAAAGCTAAAATTTCCTGGCAACCATCGTCCAAGGTTACTACTAATTGTAATTTTCATGTGAAATCAGATGCGATGGATCTTAAATATTAGATACACATTTGCTGCTCTCCTTACGCTATTAGGTTGCAGAGAGAGAAAAGCATTGGAGTGTTAAGACAACCTCTATCATCTCAGAATGTGCAGTTATCTTCCTGTATCGTTTTCGAATGAGAAGGATCTTTTATGATCTCACCGCGTTTCTGCTTTCACAAGTCTCTGAGCTTAATGACTTAATGATATGATCTAGAGTGAGAGCCACACGACACTTTGATGTAGTTACACAGAAAAGGATGCGCTTGGCATCTTTGGAGCTGACTTCAGCTGTGTGTTTCTACAGCAACGGTGAGGCACAGTGCAGTGAAGATAACTTCCAACAGGCGGATCTAGAATAGCTGTCAGAAGATTTCAGGGCTCTGGTGGGGTTGAATGACATGCTTGAATATCAGTCAGCACCAATATCTGCCCACAGCAAAGTAGATCGATTTTAATAGCACAATAAGAAATCGGACAGCACCTTGTAAGATATGATAACTGCAGAACTTCAGCTGTTCTGTGTAATCTCTACATATCAAAAAGTTACAAGACAAAAAAAATGAGTCATGAAAAGAATAGCTTTTGGAGCTGAAGCAATGCACATGCATGAAAATAACTCTCATAACATTTATTTTAAAAATAATTTTTAGATCAGGAAAACAATAATTTTTTAAAGAAACCCTTCTTGCCTCATTTGCTCTTTTTTGGTGCATATTTGATTTCAACTCAACATTAGGAGTTTAGAAACAATTTTTTTTTTTATTTAACTTAACCACAGCCTTTGGTGTCCCGTTGACTTGATGCTGCCCTGTTTGACTTGGACATATTACCATGTGGCTAATTTTAGAGCAATTTCTGATCTTAAAATACCTATTCTCTCCAAAGTGGCATTTAGATTATGGTAAGAGAATTTTAAAACACACACACACACACACACACAGACACACAGAAACACTGTTTTGACCAAGTTTAGCATATTTCTTGTCAGTGTGTTTGTGTGTGTGTGTGTGTGTGTGTGTGTGTATGTGTGTGTGTATGCACACATGCTATGTTTTAAAAAATATTATCTCTAATTGCTGGTGTGCCTATCATTGAAGTCCTCAACATAAGAGAGGGGTGGGAATTTGCTGATTTGAATATGCTTTTGAAATACTTTATCAAAGCTGCCCTGCTTGAAGAGTTTCACAGGCTCTGTAGGAACAGTGATGGTGGGAAGTCATGTCAGGTTGAGGGCTGCTGTCAAAGTTTTCCTAAGTGAACTGCCCCAGACCTGGGCATAAAACATCCTTTTGTCTACCTTTCAGTTCTCGGCTCCTGCTCCACTGTCAGCACGTTTTTTTCTGGCTTGGAGTGTCGGTCTCTAAACTCTAATTACAGTTAATACACTAATCCCAAGCACTGATCCCTCAGCTGCCAAATCCACTAAAGAAATTGGCCAAACACCAGGACCAGGGAGTCTAAAGGGAAAATAAAATGCTGAGAGGTGCGGGGAGCTGTCAACTTTCTGCTTAAACGGTTTTACGGGACTCTTGGGATTAAGGTCAAAATTCTTAGGACAAATTTCCTAGTCCCTTACCAACAGTTGGCTCCCTAGCTCCCTTGCTCCTGAAGTCCATTTTCTTGCCAACTTTACTGTCCCACCAATCTAGCAGTCTTGTCACTGTAGGTCTTGTGGTTTGCCCCAAACTATGTGTGTTGTTTTATAAAAAAGATAAGGAGAGAGGGAATGTGTTTGGTGGATGTGCAGTCAGGTGTAGGGGGGGGAGAGGATGCCTCTACGGGCCCATGCTAAGGCATCCCTTCCTCCTGAGGGACCAGCCACAGGATGGTATAGTATAGAATAGAGTGTGTTCAGGGCATGGGGAGGGCAGTTGAGGGAGTAGAGGCAGAGAAAGGCAGAGAGAGAGAGAGAGAGAGAGAGAGAGAGAGAGAGAGAGAAGGAGTAGAAGCTGGCGCTGGCCATGAGCACTCAGAGTAAGAGGGGCAGGGGAGTGGGAAGAGATGGGCAAGAGGATAAGGGAGAAAGAGCAGAAGAGCAAGAGAGAGAGAAGGGGGCAAGCTGCCCCTTTTATAGTGAGTCAGGCACACCTGGCTGTTGCCAGGTAACTGTGAAGCAGAGCCTAGACTAAATGCCAACACTGTGGATTTGGTCACCACCATTCTAACTCTATCCTCCAAGTCATAGGGTCAGTGTCCTTGCCTTCAGGAAACTCACCCCAAGCAATGCAGCTAGAGAGTTTGCTCCCTCCGTTATGAGCCCATGGAAGCCCAAACTCTTCCATGAGATCATACCTCACAATTACAGTTACATTGCAATTTCACAATCATCCTTTACTACTGCTTCTTCTTGGCCTTGAGTACTGTATTTCAGGTTCTGAGACATCTGGCATACATAGACTCAATAAATATTTGTTAGCCGAATGCGTAAATAAGATAGAGAAGAGCTGGGAGTTACATAAGCTACCCTTACGACTTTGTGTATTAGAGTCTCTTCTAGCAAGCTAGCTCTTGCTTCTAAGTTGGTGTGCTCCCCCTCAGATCCCCTCACTCTTCATTATATGATCTGATGTCAGGTATGAAAGTTTCTCAAAGCCAAGTAACTTAGAGAAGGACAAGAGAAAGATGGAGAGACAGGAGATGAGAGCAAAGGAAGGAAGCAGTAGAAAGGAAAGGGAAAGAGGGGAAAGGATAGCCATTTGGGAGAAAAGGAAAAGAGATGCAGAAGAGGCATGGTTTCTAAGGACTTGGAAGTACTCTGGTTTCGATGATTTTGTGGGCACTCTTAAGTCAGAATGATGAAACCCAAGAGAAAAATCCCTGATTAAAACCTTCCTTTGGAAGAAGAAAAGGCTTATGTAATTTTTCTGGAGTGAATATCAAAAACCATGGCATGCTAACAGCAGGATATAAATAGTACTGATTATAAATTGTTTTTACAAAGACGAACAGAGCACAAGAATTCTTGCTGGCAGTTCTCAAACTAGTAATAATTTTGATTTCAAACTAATTATCTTGGGGGGGGGAATAGAGTGCTCCGAGGACATTTAAAGTCATTAGAAACAAGTGTACTACCACTGCTCTAACAACCCCTGTGATGTCACTTGCTTTGAACAATATGAAGACCAGCTGTAAGCAATAGAGAATGAAGGCTAATGACTAACTGTTCGCATGCAAACCCCCAGCCTGTTGAGGAGGACTTCTTGGGCAGTACCAGATTGTTAAGCTAAATTATTAGCTTATTTTAATTGCAAGTGTGAAAAGACGGCATTATGCAGGGTGGCACTCAGCCAAGGGCTTCTAAGCTGAGAGAACTTCAACTCAGGGAACTGCACAGTGCCAAAGCTTTGAAGTACGCTTTGCAGATAAGGTGACTGTGAATCCTCTGTAGTTTCAGGAGCTACATTCAAAATCTACTTAGCTATATTCAGAGAGTGTCCACATTGGAAACATTTGAATTATGCTTGGCCCCTTTTTTTATATGTCAGTTATTGAGGATAATATATTTTTCCAATATCCCTTTCTGAAAGAAGATGAGTATCATTAATGTTTCAACCTCCTGACTTGCGTTGTTGTTTTTAATTCCTGGGTTCTGTCCACACTATATCGACGATCTTAAAATGTGGACTCTCTCCTTAGCAAATGCTTCATTCACTCTCGAGAGAGGAAGTTGGACCAGTCTGCCTTGACAGAATCTCTAGGTCAAGCCCAGTAAATTTTCTGACATAATTAAGATATTTTTGCCAAAACAGGCAAAAGCCAGACTCTGTGAAACAGCAGAAGATTTCAATGAACTGGATGGAGTCAGGCAGGATTCTGAACGTGAGCACACTGAACCCTGGCTCACAAAGAACAATTCTGCAAAGAGGAGCTGGTTCATAAATCAACCCAGAGTCTCCTTTCCTCTGCCTCTGCCTCATGTGCAGTCTGACATCAAATCCCCTTGCTTTCTTTCTAAGATACACTTCATATCAGCACATTTCTAAGATTCAAACTCCTGCAGTGGTTTCTGCCCTTGATTTCTTTAGCACCATCTTACAGGCCCTTCTGTAACACACTCAATAGTCACGGCTTGCTCTGTCTGGTCCAGGGTTTAGAACAGCAATACAAGAGGACGAAGATGACAGCAGACAGGCCTCACCTCCTCCACTCCTGCCTCTCAGAATCTAAAAGAGAACAATAGTTAATTGTCTAGTAAACAAGTGAACAATGAAAAATAATAAACAACATAAACCAGGAATGAATTACAGCTGCTAGCCACTCACAACCTGCCTGTGGAGACTCCTCCAGGAAAGGGCAGGAGGACCACTGCCCACTCCTGTCCTGGACTGCAGCCAGCTTTATGCTAACACATTAGCGAAGTACATTTTATGGTCATTAATCTTAGTCCTCCTACCTTCTGTGAAATAAAAGAATCTGAATGTTTTCTAGAAAAACGAGAGATGGTAAATGATTCTCTCAATTTTCTTTCAATGAAAAATTCCTGAATCCAAAAGAGTAGAAGCCAAATGGCAGCCAACACTCTGCCTTTAGTAAGAGGAATAATGGTGTAACTACGACAGGCTCTCTACTCTCCTTCCTACCTTCCCGTTGAGCCAAGGGAAGCCACTGTTACCCCATCAAGATCTGAGATGCCTGTGGTTGCTTCCACCTGGGCTCTTAACCACCCTTTCTCTTTTCTGGCCTTGCCTTTCACTCTGACATAGATATCTCTCTCAGATCTGCAAAACCTCCTTGCAGGAGTCTAAATGGAAATCTGTTTTGATCTACAGCCCAGTCGAAGGTGAGATCTGTATTTCAGCTTCCAGTGCAGGCTGCCTCCCTGTTGACATTAATCTTCTGACTTTGCCAGGTCTAGACAATAGAGGTTGGGGAGTGTTAATCTTCACATTCACCAGACACCAGGTCATCAATCTGCCTGGGGGGCAGAGAGACTCGTGGTGTTTTCTATTTGCTCCTGAGGAGTGCTGGGTTCTGTTTGATCCTCCATTGTCTTTTCTCTGAAAGATTGAATTACCCTTAATGTTGACATGTCCTTCCTCCAGAACCACTCACACCCCACAAAGCTGAAGAGGACAAAAACACCTTTGGCTGCTCCAGGAATAATGCTGTTGTTTTAAGATTCTTTCTCAGCAGAATAAAGCAAGAAAGGTACTTCCCGTTTAGGGTCATACTCCCTGGTACGTGGTCCCAGGGTTTTTCCTAATTGTAGTATTTTTAGGCACTTCAAAAAATGACGTTTAGGACTGAAGTTCTGAACCATAGTTACTGAAAATTGAATACAACCGTTGAGTTGAGTAGCTATAATACATTTTCTTTTTTTTTAATAGAATATTTTATGTATTTACATTTCAAATATTATCCCCTTTCCCGCTTTCCCCTCTGCAAACCTCCCTGCTT
>NC_034591.1:110286791-110304134 GCF_900095145.1 Mus pahari
CAGGCTGGCCTCGAACTCAGAAATTCGCCTGCCTCTGCCTCCCGAGTGCTGGGATTAAAGGCATGCGCCACCACGCCCAGCACCTCCCTGCTTCTATGAGGGTGCTTCCCAACCCACCCACCCACTCTTGCCTCGCCGCCCTAGCATTCCTCTACACTGGGTCATCAAGCCTTCACAGGACCAAGGGCCTCCCCTCAATTCCTTCAGACTTTCCCCTAACTCCTCCATTGGGGTTCCCTGTGCTCAGTCTGATGGTTGGCTGCAAGCACCTGCATCTGTATTGGTCAGGATCTGGCAGAGCCTCTCAGGAGACAGCTGTATCAGACTCCTGTCAGCAAGCGCTTCTTGGCATCAGCAATAGTGTCTAGGTTTGGTGGCTGCATATGGGATAGATCCCCAGATGGGGCAGTCTCTGGATGGCATTTACTTCAGTCTCTGTTCTATTCTTTATCCCTGTATTTCCTTTAGACAGGATCAGTTCTGGGTTCAAATTTTGGAGGTGGGTGAGTGGCCCCATCCCTCAACCAGGGGGCCACGCCTAACCTCTGGATATGGTCTTGACAGGTTCTCCCTCCCCTTTGTGGGATATTTCAGATAATATCACCCCCATCAGAACCTGGGAGGCTCTTGATTTCCTGGCATCTGGGACTTTCTGGTTGCTACCCCTAGTTCCCCATAGTATATTTTCTTAGGTACGAATATTAACAAACCTGAAATGCTTCTTGTATATAAAGTGGCCCTCGGGGCATCTCTTCCTGCATAGTCAGGGCATCATCCTATCTTGGCTCTGTCTACTGCTGATGAATGGTTTTCCTGGGAGAATGATCCAGGATTATTGTTTTGACTTTCATTTCCCTTGTGGTAACTAGGCTATCAATGTGTATGGCCACAGACTAAAAGGCCATTCTCTGTATGTCTTTCTTTCTGTCTCCCTCTCTGTTTGCTGCTCTCCTTATCTGTCTTTGACGTTGCTACAACCCCTCTCTTTCAGAAATAGTAGTCATATACAATACATCCCTTAGTCATTTCTAGTGGTTCTGGCTTTATAGACAGCAATCTCAGGAAGAACAAACTGACTCTTTGGCTGCCTTCTGTTCTGACAGATTCACATCAGTAGGTGATCCCACAAAGGGAGTCTTTCTTCCACATATCGAGGTTGAGTGAGCTCTCACGTTCAGATACGAATGTTGCTTCAGATGAGTACCTTAATGAACAGGAACAGAAATAAGGGCTTAGAAATAAGAGCAGAAATAATGCCCTAGTCAAGAAGTTGGTAGTGGCTTGCTGGAGCTTTGGGTTGAGTGGAATCCTGAGACAATATCCTTTTGAAGCAGGAAAGAGTGCCCAAGTCATCAGGGTTTAAGTTTGTGGAAATGGGAAGGTGAGCTGCAACACAAGCTGCTTTTCACATCCTGACACTTGCCATAGCCTGTTTCTTCCCAGAACTGCCTACCCTGAGCTGTCATCCTTCAGACACTCTTAAGCAAAGGTTTTGCTTTTCATTTATGTTCAAGGTGTTGCTGAATCAGGAAGCAGACCCTTGGATGACCCTCCACGCCACCTGCACTATAACTCACCGGGGTACTCTGTAGACTAGGTTTATTTGCAAGTAATTCATTTTTATAGTAAGCCTAATAAGAATTGTCACAATGATTTAAAGTATCACATTTACATTTTAACTTAATTTGGGGAATTTACAAATAAGGAAGAATAAACTTTATCAGATTTGTATGTACATACAGTTTGGTAGCTTGCTGGATCATATCGAAATAGTTAGTTCCATCTTACATTCTACTGGCCCAGAACCTGTATACTAACTTTCCTTGTACCTAAAAGCAGTGCTCAAGAAAGCCTGGACAATTGGGATTAAAGTCCTATAGAAAGTGAGATACAACCTATACATATGATAGAATCTTGTATATATACAGAAATTTGGGGGGTTTCAATTTTACCATAGTGTTATTTTATTTTTTTTCCACTGAAAGCAAGCTTGCCATTCCAAGTTAAATATTCATGCAGCTTTGAGCTCTCCTAAAAATGGGTAACCAAGAAACAGCTTAAGAAATAAACCTCCTCCACCAAAGCAGTGAGGAGGGAGAAAGAGTCTTTCATGGCTAGGACACGTGTGTAGTCCGTGCTGCAAGATCATGAAGCAGTTGAGTTGATACTGCCCCAAAGCCTATAGAACTGTCTTCTCGGTGGTTCTCTAAGTGTGCCTGGCCTCCACTGATGCATCCCTACATATGCCAGGGAACGAATTTTCTTTTCTTGGAACATTTTCTTTTGAATCATGAAGTGCTGGCACTGACAGACACTCTCTGAAAAGAGAGGTTATATCCACACAACCCACACTCCTCTGGTTATAAAACTGAAGAATTCTCTTAGACCACAAAGTCATTTTCTCTTTAGGAAATCTAAGTATCATCAGCCATTTGTTTTGCAAGGCTTCCTTTGTTTGTACCACCCAGGTCAAACTCACAGATCAAAGAGTCTAACAGCATATAATATCAGTATGCAACAAACAAACAAAATCTTCCTTAGATAAAGTCAGGATGAGAGAAATTTACTTATCACAAAGCACTGTACCTTTCAATTTTGCATGGTCGGACACAAGCTACAGAGAAGAACGAAGGAAGCAGGTGCTTCTACCTGAGAAGGAAGCCAAGGTCTCAAATAATTCAGATATTTGGAGCATCCCAAACTGCACCCACACACTTCCTTCACATGCCCTAGAGAGCCTGGCACTCACGTAGGCCTGCCAGTTCCACACCACCAAATGGTTATTTGGAAAGTTCCTTTTTAATGATTTTTTAAAATTTTTGTGTATATACATGTTTAGCCTGTTTCAAGTATATGACTTCAGAGGCCAGAAAAGGGTGTCGGAACTGGAGTTATAGCCTTCATGCATGCTCTGAGAATCTGCTGAGCCAACTTTCCAGCCACTGGAAGTCCATTTTGGGTATGACCATATTGTTTTCTGTCCTGCTTCATTACCAGGCAGGTTTATACCACCACTATTGATCAGACCTAAGATGTTAAATCCTAAATTCTTTCTTCTCTGTTTTTACTAGGATTCCCTGAAAATCTTGTTTCAATGGTCACACCTCAGAACTCTGTCAATTTCATTGCCAGCCAGAAAGTAGTACCACCCAGAAAAATAGTGAAAGCCCAACATAAAATGAAAACAGCCTAGACACTCCACAGACACCCCAAGGCTTCTCTTTAGGCACACGCTAAAGGGGTGGTGGTGTTGTCATTGTTGTTATTTTGTTGTGTTTTTAAAACTCCCTTTGAAGTGAGTTTCAGTCTCCAAAAGATCTCATTCTTCTGATACCTGGTTTGGAAACCATCTTTCCAACATCACCATATGGTCACCATCCTCCTATATTTATGTGTTGAATTCTATCTCTCAGCAAGGAGACAGGTATTTAAACTTCCCCATATTGTACCTATGCAATGGAGACCATAGAAAGTTCTGGGGAGGCTTTTCTATTGTGCTGAGAGGGTTTGAGTAAGTTCCTTTTATTGAGTTTTACTTGGTTTAATACTTCCAAAAAGAAAAAGGATAAATCACTCTGTGTTCTTCTTATGTTATGGAATGGAAACCAGTTTTAATTTCTCCTCTGGTGAATCGGAGATTTAGGAGGGGGAAAAAAAAAAAGAAGACAGGAGTCAAAGCACTCCAAAATGTCAGCATGAGGCCCCTTTCTTCCTGTGGACTTGAGACAGGATGGCATAATTGAGAGGGGTGTCACCAATGTTTTGCATTCCTATAGCACTTCAGAAGTGTCACTGTACATCCTGTACATGCTAGCTTACTTGATCTTTGCTGCAAGGGGAGGGCGAATTCACTGTTATTAACAGCAGTTTAAAGATGATGTGTCAAATGCTGAGAGAAAAGTAATTTGTCTAAAGCTCACAGATACCAAGTCTCAGATCAAAGAAAAGGATCCAGGCATTTGGTCTGCAAAAGCTTCATTCCATTTTATCACTCATACTTAAGAAGAGACACCTTCTATCCTTTGGACTTTTTTTTTTCTCCTGTAGAAAATATTTTGCATGATTAGCTCACAAGCATACACTGGCTAAAAATAATAAATAGCAAAACCTAACTACTATATGTTTCAGTATTGAAATGGCAAGAGAAGGAGTCTTGTGAGTAATGTCAGGATCCATGTCTCCCAGGAAGACAACTTTGGAAGGATCATGTGGAGTTTCAGATTGTCGTGTGCATTAAAAAGTCCCTGTATCAGGCATTGAGATTACATCAAATCTCAGCGCAGAAGATGCATAGCACATTACCTTTCCATAATCACAAGATGGCGCCATGCAGTTCCAGGCTTTATATATATGGAACAAATACACTCTAGCAGGAAGTAGACCATCTCCTTCTAAATTCAAGAGTAAACTAAGGCTGAGTGTGGTGGCATGCACCTTTAATCCTAGCACTTGGGAGGCAGAGGCAGGTGGATTTCTGAGTTCGAGGCCAGCCTGGTCTACAGAGTGAGTTCCAGGACAGCCAGGGTTATACAGAGAAACCCTGTCTCGAAAAACCAAAAAAAGAAAAAAAAAAAAGAGTATAATAACACCTTCTGGAAAAAGTCTAAGAAGTCCCATAGACAATGTTATTATTTTTTATTAGGCAGAACTAAGTATCATGCCTATTATTGTTTGAATTGTCAATGTCCCCCGTGAGCCCAATGTTCTGAGCACCTGTTCAACAGAACATCCCCAGGCTGTGATGTTTTGTAGGAGGATATGGAAACTTAAGAGATGGGGTTAGCTAACTAGGTCAGGAGACATGGGTCTTTGAAGATTATGTTTGTTATTGGTTCTAGTTTGGGCTTTCTGCTTCCTCTCTGATATCATGTCACCAAGCCACCATCTCATACTCCCACTGCCATACTCTCCCTACCGTGATGGACTGAAAGGATGAGCCAAAAATAATGCTTTTCTCCATTAGTTCTTTCTGTGAAATACTTTGGTCAGAGTGATGCAAATCTAATCAAGACAACATCTGCAGCAAACTGCATGACCTAATCAATGCTACTGGAAATGAAAGAATAGCAGGCACATATACAGAAAGCTGGGGTCAGGTAGGCCTTGTACTCTGGTAGAGACACACCGGCAGCCCAGATATGCAGTGCATTTATTATATACTACTGAATGAGAAAGTGTGCTAACTCTTCTTGGTAGGGAAATAGGGGGTTTCGGCCTCCAGTCATCCAGGAGGAGGAAGAAGCTTTAGTTGTATTTCTGCACACAATGTCAACATTCATGCTTAGATTAGAAGGAGGCCTTGCTATTCCACAGGATCTGAGAAATTGGGGTCCTTGACATGGCTGTGAGCATATCATGAGTGATCATTCACACAGGGTTACACAAGTCCCCATACATTGCCTTATATAAAATAGTAGATTGGAAAAGGAAATGCTTTAATTGGACCAAGGAAATCAGGGTTTATTCTTTGTGTGTAGAGAAGAATCCCTTTTGTAAAGGGAGAGATCCAGGAGCAAATGGACTTCTGTTGAAAAGGAACAGGCTGTAGATATTTACCCATGATCCCCTGGGTGGAATGAGCAGAATGCATACAACACTGTCTGCTGCATAACTCCCTAAACACTACTAAGACATCCTTCTTCTGACGATCCTTTACGTGCTACTTTTATACTTCATGCCTTCCAGATGGTGCATCTCTCCTGAAAGATATTGCATTGCATCTTTGTTGTTTGCACAGAACTTTTGTTCATATCCCCTTTCTCAGAGGCTGCCAAACCAAAGCATCTGAGAGGTGCAGACTGCTCATTCAATGGCAAATCATTATCAGTAATAAACTTGCAAGCTACATCTTAATATTTACTAGGTGCTAGGAATTAGGCTAAATGCATCCCATGTGTAGAGTTACTTAACTGTCACTGTACTCTTACTCTGCTTTAACAGATAAAGAAGATAAACTGCAAAGAAATTAAGGGACTTGCCTCCTAAGGCTACTTAGATAACAGTGGCAGAGCATGCTTAAAACACCATGCATTCTCCATTCCGTCGTCCATAACCTTAAGTTCTGTTTTATATCTTTTTTTTAATGTCTAACTGCATAACTGGTCCATCAGCTTCCACATTCACAAGTGTTGTGAACACTATTTATATCTTCTCACCCTAGATTGAGAACTCTCAGTGCTCTCACACATATATTATGAAATCTGTTAACTAGTACATGAAGCATTCTTCTAAGAAGTTCCAATGTTCTTAACATCATGGTCTCAATCATTTCTTCTAGACTCCCTAGTAAATGTTAGATAATGATGTAACTTGATAGAAAACGAAAATTCAGTAAGAGGCAAGTATGGAACAGAGCAACAAGACAAGTCAGAAGCGATGGGCAGGTACTGTGTCCCTACTAAGTGTCCAGATGGGCCCCAGTTACAAAACTCTTTCTTTTTGACACAGGGTCTAGGGTCTCACTGTGTTGCCCAGGCTGGGCTCACACTCATGGTCTTCCTGCCTCAGTCTCCTGAGTGGCAGCATTACAGATGTGCCATACCCAGAAGTCTTTGAAATAATCTCAGCTTACTCAAAGTCAAGCATCTTATTCACTGTATTGACAGAACACAATTGCTTATGCCTTTCTTGTTCCCCAATCAATCAGAAGAGTGATGCTGCCTGTCATTCCCACTGAATGAAAGCCACAGTTATCACCAAAGAACTGACACTTCCTCCCCAGGAAGCCATCAACTGCCAGTAGCTCTGTGGTCAGAAGCACAGCCTGGTGAGGCTCAGCCTTATCCATCCTGGAATCTGACTGCCTTGACCTTATGTAGGTCTTGCATATTTAGTCACAGCTACTGTGAGTTCAAATTCACAATGGGCCTGTCATGGCCAGGCAAAGTTATTTTTACAGCAGTCCTCTACAACTTCAGCTCTTAAAATCTTTTTGTATGTGCTACAGTAGATAGCCCACCTACTTATGTTCATACCAACAATACAATACACACACATGTACGTGTGTGTGTGTGTGTGTGTGTGTGTGTGTAAATGAAGTTTTAAAATGAAGTTTTAAGAAAGTGATACTCAAGGAAGACAAAAACAAAGTCAAGAAAGAAACCTGCCCTGTATACACTAAACACTCTGGCCCTACAACCGAAGTCATAATTTCAGAATACTAAGAAAAAGAAGCATGAGTGTTCTGTGGGAAAGGCCCCCAAGTAAATCACTGCCTTCTTGCCCTAAACATCTATTAAATGCTTTCCAAAAGGTTAATCAGCTCTAACAGGGGATAATGCCACTGTGCTAGCCTCAAAGCTGTGAGTCCCAAATGGAGGCTGACTAGAGCAACCACAAAGTCTGTCATTTAGCAAAACACAAGCACACTCCCTTCTGGCCCTGGGTCAAAGGCAGGGCAGGGCAGCTTCCACTGCAGCTGAAGGTTAGGGGGAAATTGGTGGGTGTTATAAATGTGGAGAAGCAAGCTTACAGAGTTGATATCCTTGGCGTTTCTATATGAGATGGCTCTTCTATTATTTGTATGTTAAATGTTTGGGTGAAGTTATACCCAAGCACACAATGGCCACATAAACCTTTATTTTCTATCTCCTAAAATAAGGAGAGAATCTTCTCTCTTGTGCTGTTTGCCACACCTTTCTGGGGATCTCTCTGAAGTCTATCCCCCGGAATATCTCATTTGCAGAGAGACTGTCTCAAAGCGTTCACATGAGGAAACTGCCTGACACTCCCTTTCTCACGGTGATCGTTTCCAACAGTCTTTCTCTTTGGTGTGTGTGTGTGTGTGTGTGTGTGTGTGTGCGTGACCTACTTTTTCCACAGTAGGATATAACTCAGGAGAACTGAGACCTCATCTACTGTACCGGGTAAGAGGAGCATTAGTCATAGAAAATCCAAACTAACATTGATGTCCACAGATTACAGGCCTGTTTTACTCTCACAGAAGTAGTCCAGGGGTAAGTGGTCCTGGGCTGATAGGATGGCTCCCAGATTGCCAAGGTGCTATACCTCTATCTAATGTCTCTGCCGTCCTCAAGACTTTTACCTCTGGATGTAGTCAGAATTTCTCTTTCCAAACTAGCAGGAAACAAACCATGATGTGAAAACAAGCCAGGGCCCTACCCTCTAAATACTTCAGCTTATATCTCACTGGCCTAACCTTGCCACACTTGTCTGCTTTGAGGAAGGGCTGATAATGTATTATTCTTCATAGACCTAACCAACAACCAAAGGCTTCACTGTTAAAGACAAGAAAATCGATATCAGAGTGTAATTAGTCCCAGAAGTATCTGTCATACCTGCTTCTCACTACCTAGTCAAGGCTTGGCACGTAATAAGCCTCGCAAATATCTGATAAATGAAAATGAATGGAGGTATGGCCTTTCTTGCCTTAAGTTTTGAAAGCCTTCTCAGTGCCTACTGAACAAAGACAGGCTTTCTTAGCCCGGATGGCAAAGCTGCTCATGACTTAGATCTCTGCTTCTCCAGCTTTCTTCCATTCTCCTTTTCTTGCATCCCCCTTTTCTGGCTTCAGATACACGGATTTCCTTCAGGTTCTTGAATGTTCCTGGACCTCCCTGCAGTCCTCTCCATGTCAGTATGAATGCCATCTCCTTTGATGGACGTGGTCTTCCCTGTACTTTTCATGGAGACATTGGCTTCTCTTACCTTGCCCCTTTTCTGTCCACAATTCCTTTTTAAAAAAGAACCCAGAATACAGAAGATATGCAACAACAGATGGGGAGAAGGCTCATCTTGCCTTATAAGCACAAGGACCCAAATTTGATACCCCAGAAGTCACATAAAAATGTCAATTGTGATTTTACATGCTTATATTCTCACTCAAGGCTAACCTGGTTTACATAGCAAGTTCCAGGCCACCAGGTCTACATACTAAGACCCTGTCTCTAGGGAAAAGATCAGCAGCACTTAAAAGCAATGACTTCATGGAAAGGAATTTCAGCTGACATTGATGTGTCTGGCCTCCACATTTTTGCCCACTTGCATGCATGAACACACACACATACATAGGCACACACACATGCATGAACATACACCTATACATGCAAACATTTTTTAAATAAAATAAAAAGATGATCAATAATTCCTTCTTGATTGGCTAGACCCAAACATGGGTTTTTCTTGAGAAGAGTTCCCTGGTCCTCCAAAGCCAGTTAGGTTCCATATTAGATTTTTGCCTACTTTCTAAATAACTTATTCATTTAGAAGCAAATTTTGGATATCTGTCACCCTCAGTAGATGAAGGTTCTAGAAGAAAAAGATTTGATCAGCCACATTGTTTGTTGCAAGTCCAAAGCCTAGCAAAGTATAGGGGACATGGTAAACATTTCATAAGCATTAATTGCCCATGACTGAATGGGTTCTTTGTGGAAGCTATAATTTGAATCTTTAGGTGAATCGGTGCAAAGAATCCTATCATGGAACTAATGTTTAAAGAGTGATGTATGGGGGAGATGGCTCAGTGGTTAAGAGCACTGACTGCTCTTCCGAAGGTCCTGAGTTCAAATCCCAGCAACCACATGGTGGCTCACAACCATCCGTAATGAGATCTGATGCCCTCTTCTGGTGCATCTGAAGACAGCTACAGTATACTTAGATATACTAATAAATAAATCTAAAAAATAAAAAGTGGGTTTAAAAAAAAAAAGAGTGATGTATGAGCGTAGATGCAAATTCAGGAAGATCTGTTTGATATTTGATTGAGTTGAGCAGATACTTAGGGATCATCTGCTTTGTGCTAAAGGAGTAAAACTATTGAAATGTTCAGCATCCTTAGTCATCAGGGAGATGCAAATCACAACAACCCTGAGATTCCACCTCAAACCAATCATAATGGCTAAGATCAAAACTCAGGTGACAGCAGATGCTGGTGAGAATGGGGAGAAAGAGGAACACTTCTCCAATGCTGGTGGGATTGCAAGCTGGTACAACCACTCTGGAAATCAGTCTAGCAGTTCCTCAGAAAATTGGACATAGTACTACCTGAGGACACAGCTATATGACTCCTGGGCATATACCCAGAAAATGCTCCAACATATAACAAGGACACATGTTCCACTATGTTCATAGCAACCTTATTTATAATAACCAGAAGCTGGAAAAAGCACAGATGTCCTTCAACAGAGGAATGGATACAGAAACTGTGGTAATTTACACAATGGAGTACTACTCAGCTATTAAAAGCAATGAATTCATGAAATTCTTAGGCAAATGGATGGATCTGGAGGATATTATCCTGAGTGAGGTAGCCCAATCACAAAAGAACACACATGGTATGCACTCACTGATAAATGGATATTAGCCCAAAAGCTCAGAATACCTAAAATAAGATTCACAGACCATATGAAGTTCAAGAAGAAGACCATATGAAGTTCAAGAAGTGTGGCTATTTCGATCCTTTTTAGAAGAGGGAACAAAATACCCATGGCATGAGATACAGAGACAAAGTGAGGAGCAGAGACTGAAGGAAAGACTATTCAGAGACTGCCCCACCTGGGGATCCATTCCTTATACAGTTGCCAAACCCAGACACTATTGAGGATGCCAACAAGTGCTTGCTGACAGAAACCTCAGCTGCCTCCTGAGAGACTCTGCCAGAGCCTGACAAATACAGAGGTGGATGCTCACAGTCAACCATTGGACTGAGCCCAGGGTTCCCAATGGAGGAGTTAGAAAGGACTGAAGGAGCTGAAGGAGTTTGCAGCCCCATAGGAAGAACAACAATATGAACCAACCAGAATCCCCAGAGCTCCCAGGGACTAAACCACCTACCAAAGACTACACATGGAGGACCCATGGTTCCATCTGCATATGTAGCAGAGGATGGCCTTGTCAGACATCAATGGGAGAAGAGGCCCTTGGTCCTGTGAAGGCTCGATGCCCCAGTGTAGGGGAATGCCAGGACAGGGAAGCAGGAGTAGATGGGTTTGTGAGCAGGAGGAGAGGGGATGAAATCCAGGGTTTTCAGAGGGGAAACCAGGAAAGAGGATAACATTTGAAATGTAAATAAAGAAAATATCTAATAAAAAACTTTTTTTAAAAAGGAGTAAAACTATTGACCCTCAGGGACCTCAGTGAATAATGAGGATTATGAATTACTGATAACCTTGCAGTATCTTCTCCTTTGATGATGGAGACTCTACAATCAACTCAGGGATTAGAAAGACATATAGCTGCCATGTTGGAGACTACTTTTTCCAAACTTATTCAGATCTACTACAGACATGTGACCAAATCTGACCAATAGGAAGTGAGTAGTAATAATGAAAGTGACTTGTAGATTATGGCTTTATAAAGGTTGCTTCTCTTCCCTACATCTCTTTCCTGTCTTTGCAGTAACTTGGGGACAGCAATGGTTTAATCATTTTCTTGGGCCCAGAGATGGAGACACACCACAGTTCAGATGTCATAATTACTCTGGACTATTCTGCAGGAGAGAAATAAAATATCGATAAAAATTATGGCACTATACTTCAGGGACTATCTCTCTTACTACAACTACCATATTCAAATCAAGTAGGTAGTAATTGTGCATTCTAACAATAGAAGTATAAAAGAGCCTCGATAAATTACCTGTAAGTCACCAAGAAAGGATATGGTAAGTTAACAATCAGCAATTAAATAACCTTTCCGTTTATCCCTCTAGAATGCTGAGTCTTTAACTGCTTCCTAAACAGGATGTCAAAGGTCTCTAAAGCGTGCTGGTGAAGCTGTTCGCCTATTCTTCCTCTGTGCTTTGCCTTCCTGCCTAGATTAATTTCACTCACTAGCAGTTAACAAAGGAATAGTGATTGACAGAAGGCATCTAAGTGTGCTTGCTTAAATTCATTTATGTCATATGAGCAAATAATAGCTGTCCATGAAGGTGGTCTAAAGGATAAAGTGCTGAACGAAGACTGGTGTAGAGCCTGAAAATCTCTGGAGAGACGTTTTGTCAGAATTTTCCATGAAAGAAAAAAAGAGTCTGTTGATATCTGTAACATTACACAGACTTCACCATGTGTAGCTGTCTGGACTTGTTGAGGTGCCTGGTTCTGTCTTTCTTGGATGATGGGATTCTCTTCAGGGTTTATGATCAATCTCAGAAACCAAGGTCATCAACATATATTTATTGCATATGTCCACTTATTTATTGCATATGGAAAGCAGGACCGTCCAAACATACTGAACGAAATCCATTCCATACTGTCTATAATAACTATGTCATGAGTCTCTTCAAGTAGCTCACTTTAAATGTCTTGTAAATGTCTGAGTTTTAGGTGAAGATCATAACTAACTGGTAGACACCTTTAATTTCTTACTTTTCCATATCTACTTGTCTTATTATGAGAATTGTGCCATTCAATTCACACCATGCTCCAAATACTGAGAACTCACCGAGAACCCCAGAGCTATAACCCATTACACTTTCTTCTAGCTAGCTCATTAAGTTGTCAGAAATAAGAAAGTCCACTGTGTGAACCACCTACATCAACCACACAATTAGGGAGGATCATTTATCCTCCTTGAAGTAGACTGTTTTCAGATAATCCTCTCCCAGGACTGTATCCACCCTTGCCCATGTGCCATTGCTTTCATCAGAAGGAGGCCATTTCTGGCCCTTAATAAAGCTATATAACGCTCTTTAACAAAACAATAGCAACAAAAACCAAATAAGCAAAAACAGCATTAGTCTCCTTATGTGCACTAGAATGTTCTGATTTTAGTGTCTTAAGGCCCCAGAAGAGAATCGTAGGCTTTGAATGCTGAGTGGTCATGTGAAGAGACAAGGAAGGATGGGAATCAGTCAGCCATTGGATGTTCTATCTATCCCAACTGAGTTCCAGGCTATGAAGCAAGCCACCTTGGCTACCCCTGTAGCTCCAGTCTAGCCTTCCCACCTGTCCACTTTAGATTTTCTTCCCCAGCAGTCCACACAGAGCAGAGCTCTTGCACACATCCAGATCCACACACACGCCAAGCTTTGGCTGATTTTCAGAACTGTGAGCGACTAAATGATTGTGATAATTTTAAGCTACTACACTGTGAGCTGGTTGAGTTCTTAGCCATAGATAGAAGTAAACTGCGAGGAAACGGAAGCACAGAAATTTCGTTAGGAAGCCAGGATTTGAACGTAGGCAGCCCAGCATCAGACGCCACACCTTTAATCACTATTCCGAGTTTCCTGTCTGGATATAAACAAGGAGCAAAGCAGAACGAAAAGCCACATTCTAAGAGGCAGGTACAAATAAAGAAAGGGAGAAGAGAATAAACAAAACGAAGGCCAAGGCCGAGAAGCTGAGGTCATGAAATCAAGAAAGCCTATAGGAAACGACATAATTGTCAGCCTTTACTTTTGCCCTGTAATTGCTACCTGGGACAGTAGGATATACCTCTACTTATACCTGTGAAAATAGGTCTGTAGGCTGCTTCTCAGGCAAGGCAGAAGCTTAGTCTGAACTCTGAGTCCCGTGTTTTAAATCACAACTTACTTGTTTCAGCTTGACTGTGGTTTTGAACACACTGTTCGGCTATTCTGGGCCTCAGTTCATCTGTTAGAATCCAGGAAGAACACACATCTCATAGCTGAGTGGCCCATGGGCACAGTTTTCATCTACCTCAGATTCTAATAGATGAATAACTCAGATAATACACTCTTTTCTTTTGAGATAGGACCGCATGCAGCCCAGTTGGGTCTCTAATTCTTTATGTACCTGAACCTGACCTTGAACATCTGATCTTGCAATTTCTGTGTTCTGAGTGCTAGGATTACAGTTGTATCACCACACTTGTGTTATGCAGTGCTGGGGACTGACCCCAGGCTTTATACCAATAAAGACATGGGAGGGGTAAACTGAGCTTAAAAAAAACAACAAAAAACTTCTAACTCAGTGAGGTAACTTTATTTTCTTAACTATATTCAATGTATCTATGTACAAGCCTGATCCTACCATACAGTACTAGCTCTTTAGAAATCTCTTTCTATCTGTGTCATTCTTTGGAGCTAGTCTGCCTTTCTCTTGAGCACCTCCAGACCCAAGAGGGCTCCTTAGCTCTCTTTCCTAGAATACTGTTTTACCTGTGTCCTGCCAGCTACTTTCTCTATCAAAGGTCCAACTGCTTATAAAATAAATTCTAGCTCTTTCCCTACACCCTTGGCAGGCTAATCCATATCATAGTCATGGTGAGGAGCTCGAAGCCAAGTCAGTAGGGACCGAACCTTTATAGTGGGGCAGCTCAAGGACAACCAGCTGACTTTGCCTTGGGTCACAGAGCAAAGACAACAAGACCTATCCCAAGCAACTTGCCTTAAAATAGGCAGGAACCTTCCATTCTTTAGCATCCTTATCTGCAGAGGCTTTTAGAGGCATATCCAAACTGTGTCTCTTCAGGACACACCTAATTGTATCAGACAAATGCATTATCTATTTAAGCTGTTATATTTTGCTAGCAGTTAGGTTTTCTATGTACAATAAACAAATATCCTATAACATGCATGCCACTCAAAATTCTGCCAACTGAGCTACCTCCCCAGCCCCCAAAGTTTCTTGGTTAAATCTCAGTGAATAGAAGTTAGTATCTTGGGAAAAATCCCTCCCAGCATCCTGTGTTTGGTCTGGTTCCATGTCTTTCCCAGTCTCTCTCTAAATCATCCTGCCATTCAGTCACCCACATGTCTGTCCTTCCTCCCACAGGACTGCAGCCTCCTCAGATTCACACTGCTCAGCTGTCATACTAGTTTGGCCAACAAGTTCAGGAAACTGTCTTCGGACCCTAACAGACTGCTGTATCTGAACCCTCCCCTGGCCATTTTCCAACCCAGGAAACTCATTTTATGCCCCTTGCCATGGGAAACAGTAAATAAATCACCTCTTGATCAAGGCAAAAGCACTCTCAAAAGGCCTTTTCCTTTTCTTTCTTCTCTGTCATCAATCTTTGTAGCCATTCAGATTATTTTTTTTCTAATGACATCTAAGCTCTCCACTCCCATGGGTGTTGATACAATCTGCATGCTGTGCCTTGTTACATATCCCAGTCTTCCCTCTCTTCCCATTAATTCAAACTCCTGGGCCCATAGACTGGGATACCAACAAGCCAACAGCTTGATGGCTGCCAGACGCTCTTCCAGGCACTCATTACTTCAACTGAGTCTGGGGTAAGGCGCCCACCCCCACCTGCAGATGCACACCCTTCTCCTTGCCTTTTACTTTCCAGGCTATGTACCTGCTCCTTGCAGTAGCCGTGATGGATTAGCTTTTACCTTAATTTATTCCAGCACACACACGGAAAGCTCAAAGATCCAAATGCCCTTGATTAATGGACCACTCCGTTCTACCAGAGCCTTCATTTTTCACTCCTCATCAGTCTTACAAAGACTGCTCCATGATGTGCATATATCAGCAGCTTCCTGGACCACCAGAGGGGGCTGCCCTTTCCCAGGATTCCCTTGGAGCTTTGCTATTTCAGCCAGGGTGTCTTCAAAATAGTGCTTCACTCGAGGTTCTGACACACTGTGAATTTTTACTTCCTTTTGAAGGTGTCATGAGAAACTTGACTTCTAGAACATCCTCAGAAAATTGAGTCCAAGGATAATACCTCTACCCCTTGCAGAGAGAAATGGTTTTTGGAGTATAAATAATCAGTGGCTTCCATCAAGAACTACTAGTAACATTTGTGGAAGGTCTCCATATATTCAGAAAGGGCATTTTCCTCAGAAAGGGAGAGGATGGAGTCTTTTGACATTTCCTCATGCTCTGAAAACCCAGGAAACATCACATGACAGTGCAATTCAAGACTCTCCTCAAAATCCATTTTCCTTAAATACGTTAGAAACACACACACACACACACACACACATACACACACACACAGAGAGAGAGAGAGAGAGAGAGAGACAGACAGACAGACAGACAGACAGACAGACACAGAGAAGAGTCAGAGACAGAGAAGTACTCATCTGGCCTTGCTATGAGAGTATAATAGGGAGACTTAATCAAGGAAAGTATCTGCAAAAATATGAAAATAATATTTTTATCTCAAAGTCATTTTTCCATCCATTATCACAACATGCATAAGAATTACAAATTAGGGTTAGTAGCTGGGGTCAGGACATTCCTTGTTTCCTGGCGGTAGGAGTTGGTATAAAATAGGATCTCTTCTTTCTTTGGATCTAGAAGAAGATTGCACAGAAGGTGAAGAGAGCAAAGAGGGACCAGCAGGTGGGTTACTAACCTATTGGTACAGGGAACAAGCACCCATGTGACACCATGTCAGCCATTCAGGAGTGAAGAACTTCATCAGGAAGCAGAATTGTGAGAATGCCTGGGTCTGCTTCTCTCTTTTTATCCTTGCCTGCCAGACTCCACCAGATACATTTTTCTGCCTTGGGACCATTATTTATATAAATACTTTATTTTAATTTTTAATTTGTTTTTATATATAGGAGTGTTTTGCCTGCATGTATGTATATGCAGTACATATGTGCCCATAGAAATGTATCAGTACATTGTGGTATATTCAAAGCAGTATATAGTAAGGGACAGGAATTCTTCTTATCCATATTTCTAAGTATAAACTAACAAACTATGAATGAAGTTATTTGCATAAAGTGTATACAAAACACATTCCCTCATTGGAATGAACAGATCAAAATGAGGCCAATATAACCAATTAGAAATACTGTGAAGCTAACCAATACACAAATTGATTCCCCAAAGAAAAACAGCCATTTTCACCAAATTGTAGGCTGAATTTACAATTAAGCTAAATCTAAATGATAAAAGAGAAATCATGGCAGAAGAGAAAATAGGATCTTTCATAGAAGCACATCCATTCACTAGGTTGATTCAATTTTTTGCTTTAAATATTCAGACATCTGTATGTACTCCAAACATACACCATTTAATTCTCTATAATGCATCACTTCAAATATCAAATATTTTATACTGAAGCAGTTGCTCACTTATTCATTCATTCATTCATTCATTCATTCATTCATTCATTCAACACACATTTATTGAAGGTTCATGGTCTGCTGAACCCTGATAGACACCTATTATGTTGCCTATGAAAGACACAGGCACAAGTTCTACCCTCAAGGAACTTGCAGTCTAGTAGAGGAACAAGAAAGTCTTCATGAAGATGAATGGAATTGCAGCAGATGAGGATGCTCCTCCGTAGGCTCAGATGTTTGGCTGCCTGGTCCCCAGTTAGTAATGCTGGTGAGGGAGGTTAAGGAGGTTTGTGGCTGTACAGGAGGAAGAGAACAGACTTTGGGGTTGTAAAGCCTTGTACTATTCACAGTTCTCTCTCTCTCTCTCTCTCTCTCTCTCTCTCTCTCTCTCT
>NC_034591.1:110304444-110370457 GCF_900095145.1 Mus pahari
CCCCTCCCCCTCCCCTCCCCTCCCCTCTCCCCCCCTCTCTCTTTCTGCTTTGTGCATTTGATTTGAAAAGATGAAGCCCCACTTTTCTCCTCCACTTGCGATGCCTCCATACTTTCCTGCCAGGACAGACTCTTACCCCTCTGGAGTCATGAGCAGTCTAAGCCCTTTCTCCTTATAAGTTGCTTTGGTCGTGGTGTTTTATTACAGCAATAGAAAAGTACCTAATGCAGGTATATAACTGAAGATAATAATCAGCGCTGATCAAAGAGATTGTGCCATATGGAAGTGGGTAAGCACAGGACCTTGTAGACCCCAAGACTAGTGAAGAGTGCCTGGAACATGTGAAATTATACAAAGAGCTGGAAGATAGGCTAGACTGGCTCAACAGTGTAATGATTTTTGATATGAAGTTTCTGAAAAAGAGGCTCCCCAATAGAAGCAGTGTTCAGAGATTGGCTTGCCTCCAGGGATGCCTTAATCCACTCATGGATTCAGGTTCTGAGCAGAATCTTTGGAAGTGGTAAGACTGTGCAAGCTGGGGGACTTCTTGAAGGAAGGAAGTAGGTTACTAGGACCATGTCCTGGAAAGATGTATCTTATCCCAGGCCTATGCCACTCTCAACTGTTTGCCTT
Source organism: Mus pahari (assembly GCF_900095145.1). Taxonomy (NCBI): domain Eukaryota; kingdom Metazoa; phylum Chordata; class Mammalia; order Rodentia; family Muridae; genus Mus; species Mus pahari. The sequence goes on from NC_034591.1 coordinate 110,305,078, forward strand.
GAAGTCACTGGCTTTTCCCCACTATGCACATAGAACGCATAGAACGAGGCTTCTCCCTTACTTATCTCAAACCAGATGGCCATAAATCAGGAGAATCATGAATGAAACCCTCTTAAGCCAAGAGCCAACATATGACCTTCCTCACTAGAGCTGTTTCTATTGGGTTTCTTTGTCTTAGCAATGAAATGTGTCACATAAACAGGAAGTATGTTGGAAGATAATGATGGGAGCATTCAAAGCTGGAGGAATGGGATGCACATGTAATGGTGTTGGGAAAGACCAGTTTGAGAAACTGGAAGATTCAGTCTCTCAGAGAGAGTAGGATATTTTTGAAGAGATTACTGACAGATGACAATTAGGGGTCAGAGAGTAGAGGGCATGTGCAGGAGGTCCTGGGAAGTCCTGGCTTATTTAGCATCCCAGTTGGATGGGAACATGTTGCCTAAGCAGAAGCCACCAACATCTCCCTTTTACATGTCCTCTGATGAAGGAACACCTCTTCATTGGCTGTGCACAGTTCATCTAAAGTGACCTCTGCATTTCTTTCTCAGCCCCACTTCTAAGGAGCCATGACCTCAACACTATGTACTTCCGGATATCAGCAAAAAAGTGGACAACTTTTAGAACATTCTCTCTAAGCAAGACAGAGTTCCTTTTATATACATCTTTCTCTTTACTGCTGGTTAGAAAATAGTCATAATGGTTGGAAACAGGCAGCCATCTTAGACCACCAAATGTGCCCAGAAGTGTGTGTGAATACAGAAAATAGCAGAGTGGCAAGGACCACAGACCATCATGCCTCCCCCAGATGAATGGCTTTTTCTGAAATACAAGAAAGATGTGAACCATCCTTAAACCACTGCTATATGTGGGCTCTTCCTTTATTCTTGTAAAAATGTAGCTTAACCTGTGACTGACTATTAAATTACTTATTAAGTTAAACTGTTCTGTTAGACTCTTGTTGTTTTTTTTTTTTTAATTGACATAGTCATAATTGAAAGTAAGTTTCACCCTGAGAACTCCAAGCTCAGAGAAAGGTGTATATTCTGTAAGTTGAAAGAATAATCCATGTTTTTTTTTTTTTTTACAATAACTGCAATAGCACTTTTTAAATGCTCATTAAAAGACAATGACTTTAAAATATATTTGTCAAATCATTGCATATGTCTAAGCAAATTGGTTTCTAAGGAAACCAGCAGCACATAACTTACAATATGAGGAAGTAAATAATCCCCCAGCCACCTGGGCAGGTCAGTGTAGAACTCAGCAGCTAATGAGGACAACAGAAGACACCAGCTTCTGTTTCTACAGATTATGTACAATTTAGGATTTTAGCTGTAGATGTCACTTAGAAATACCTAATCTGTCTATAAGAACAAATAAAATCACAAACTCTTCTCTATTTGCCCTCTGGTGTCCTGGATACAGGATATCCTTTACGTCAAGAACAGGACAAGGCCAACCTCACTGAGTCAGGTCTCCAGTAGAAGACTGAAACAGTGGCAGGCTGAAGAGGACATGAGCTGTTCGGAATGGTAATGCATGTGCCGCCATGATTCTCAGGCACTTGAGAATGACGGCTTCTGGTCTCAGGTTAGAGTAACTGCTTTGACAAACACCTCGCTCCCTACCTTCTGAGCAGGGATTGTGTCAAGCTGTTGACATGGGCATCCAACAAAGGCAGAATGTTTCTTCAGTGTTTCCAAAGCAATACCCAAGTCTGAAAAGAGTACCAACAACTGGGGATCAAACATTTCTCGATGGTCTTTGGTTCAACTCTGTGTTCATCACTAGGCAGAAGAAGTGCTGGGAGAACAAGATTAGGGCAAAACTCTTGTGAGGCTATGCCAGTGCCTGGTAAACACCGAAATGGATGCTCACAGCCAGCTACTGGATGGAACACAGGGTCCCCAATGGAGGAACTAGAGAAAGTACCCAAGTACCTGAAGGGGGCTGCAACCCTGTAGGTGGAACAACAACAGGAACTAACCAGTACCCCCGGGGTTTGTGTTTCTAGCTGCATATGTAGCAGAAGATGACCTAATCGGCCATCAGTGGGAATAGAGGCTCCTTGGTCTTCCAAACTCTATATGACCTAGCACAAGGCAAGGCCTGGGCCAAGTAGTTGGAGTGGGTGGGTAGGGGAACAGAGGTGGGGGGAGGGGTATGGGAAACTTTCGGGATAGCATTTGAAATGTAAATAAAGATAATAATAATAATAATAATAATAATAATAATAATAATAATAATAATAAAAGATTAGGGCAAAACAGTGGCTCAGCGGAACAGACTTTCACTCTTTGTCATCAACAGTGGACTCTACCAGGACTCAGACCACCTTGGGTCTACCTGATGTCTGTACTGCGTGGTCACAGCATCTCATCCCTCCACATAGTATACTGTCTTTCCTTTGCCCTCCTGTCCTCCAGGAGCAGCTATCGCACTACACTAGGCTATCTTCAGAAGGACTGAGAAATGTGAAGGGGCAAAGTCAAGTGACTTCTGCTGTCACGTCTCCTGTCTTCTGAACTTGCAGGAAGGATTGTACCCAACACCTGTTGTGGGGACAAGCAGTGCAAAAGAGCAGTTAATCAGTAGGCTGAGCCTGTGGAGGGACTGACTTTGCACCAGCCAGGCTCTGCATTCCTGATTGCTTAGTAAGGCCTGCCAGAAGGCAGGGAGAGAAAGAGGACTCCAGACCCAGCTTTTGTCATTCCCTGGTTCACAGTTGGGAAAACAAAAGAATAGGATTCAACCCAGCCCTCCTGGTTCTCAGTCTAGATTTACTTCCAGAAAAATCTCAGTGTAAAATTCCCTGAGAATCTGGAAACAGCTCCCCAAACCTAACAAGCAGGCTTTTGTTTTGAGCTAAACTGTATCCTACAAACAATATGCTTGGGTTTTAATCCCAGACATGGAAGTGTCAACCATTCTAAGTTCAGTCAGTTAAACTCACACAGGAAGAAGGGGCCTCTGGTCTGACACGGTGTGCTATGTGAAGATCATGCACATGGATGTTCATGCGCTCTGTTGATGGCATGAGAAGAGAGCAATACTTTAGCAAGCTGAAGAAGTTATGTAGTGAGCAGGTCGAAGGAGAGACCTTAGGAAGGATCCCCTCCTCTACTGCCTATGGATTCGCGGCTTGGGAACACTCTGACCTTAGACCTCTATGAGCCATGAATGAGTCTATAACTTTTAGTGTTCTAAGCTCCTCAGTTTGTTAAAGTTTGTGGCAATCTCTTGTGAGAAATTTACATGGGTTTCATGTACGCCATACTAGAGGAAGTATAATAACTCACTATCTTCCAGAGAAATATAACCACACATAAGGGATCTGGGACCTCAGGCTGCAACTACAACTCCATTTATGATCTTCTAGATGAGTTTTATTTTAGCAACGATAAAGGAGAGGTGAGATCACCACTCCCTTGCAGTTGGAGGTGAAACTAAATGAGATCATGCATCTTAAAGCATACAGCACATAATAGAGAAAGAAATATTATTCATTTTCAAGTTGACTTAAACACCAAGAGAAATAACAAGAGAATATCTCACAGGCTTTCCAGAAGCCTTAATCAACTTTCAGTGACTCCCGAGCATCACCTGCTGCCACGTGGGATGACTTATTAAATCAAATGAAATTTGAGTTTCTCTGATACACATGCTGCATTTTCAATTACTCAAGAGCCACATGTGGCCCGGGCTGCAATATTGGATGGTGTGGAATGGGGCATTTCCAGGGGTATATTTCCAGCCTCGCTTTGAGCCTTGGATAGAGACTTTCCAGCACAGCGAAGACCCCCAAGTGTGTGCTAGTTCCCTTTCAGCTCACAAAGAACTTCCTCCACAACGTCCATAAATGGACATCTGAAAAGTCCCTTTATCTGCGGTAAACATAAAAGTCAGTTCTTATCACAACTTCAAACAAAATGCCTAGCTACCAAGAGCTTTTCAACTGCAGTGGAGATACCAGAAGCCAAGAGTTGGAGCACATATTAATCACATGGATACCAAGGAATGGATAACCTCTTTAGCATTGTCCATAAAAATGGAAAAGGCTCTCAAATGAAGAAATAAGAATTGATGCAAACACATGTCAACCAAGCCCTCAATTCACTGCAGATTAAGAGAGGCCATTCTAATATAGCGTGTTGGCTACACAAATAACGTTTATGAGTTTCAGCACCTGGCATGGATTAGAAACCACATGGGAGGCCAACGTGCAGCCAAAGCAAGTAAAACACAGCAGCGAGAGACAGAACAGAACCAATGGCAATGGAGTTTACATGTGTCCAGTTAGATGGCATTGAAAATGCTTTGTTCACCATAATTGGTCCATTGAGAAGACATTATGTAATAACCAGTTCAACAGGCAACCGTGATTCCTCTAGTGCTGATAGATGTTCTACAAAGGAAAGAATATAGTAAACGAGCTATCCCTATTTCAGTCAAGAAACAGAAATCACACTTTAAGAGAAAGCAAGTAAGAATTAAGAAATAAGTTTAAGCTTCCCATTCATCCAAGAGAAAAAAAATCAGGGCAAGAAAACAAACAAATAAACAAAAACACCCAAGATATTCCAGCAGATAGAAAATGCATGCTTGTGTGTGTGTGTGTGTCTGTCTGTCTGTCTGTCTGTTTGTCTGTCTGTCTCTCTGTCTCTGTGTGTGTGTCTGTCGGTCTTTCTGTGTTGGTGGTTTTAATGAGAACAGCCCCATAGGCCTATATGTTAGAATACTTAGTCTCTGGTTAGTGGACCTATTGGTGAAAATTAGGAGGTATGGCCTTGTTGGGACATGGGTTAATGAGTCCAGGTTTTGAGGTTTCAAAAGACTTGTTCCTACCCAATATGCCAATTCTGCTTCATGTTGTGGGTTAAGATGTGAGATCTCAGCTACCACTCCAGCATCATCTTGCCATGATGGCCATGGACTCCTATCCTCTTATTTTGTAAGCCTCAAATTAGCACTTTCTCCTGTTTTGCCTTGGTCATGTTATTTTATCACAGCAATTACAAAGTACCCAAAACCCAGATAACTGAAACATACACATACACCAAAATAATAATTTTCAAAAATCAAACAGAGTGATTAAACTTGAAGCCAGTAAAAGGCAATGCTATTATAGAATGCTATTATAGAATGAACCTAAAGACATTAAAATATCTCCATAGAAATTCTAAGAATACTAAATGGCCTAATAACCCATTAATTATCGAGGCAAGCTTCCCCTATTGCATGATCAAGAGGAGAGCATGCACAATCAGGTTATATGCGATATAGGCCCAGCCTTGAATCTATCTGTCTCTGTCTCTCTGTCTCTCTGTGTCTCTGTCTGTCTGTCTCTCTGTCTGTCTGTCTGTCTGTCTGTCTGTCTGTCTCTCTCTCTCTCTCTCTCTCNGAGAGAGAGAGAGAGAGAGAGAGAGAGAGAGAGAGAGAGAGAGAGAGAGCTAGCAGCTCCTATGTAGCTTCTCAGCAACAGACAGGAAGTTTTCACTCTTCAAGGTTCAAAGAGTTTTCCATTCCATGAGTATTCTTGAGAGCAGAGTATCAGTTTCTTGCTCTCTGTTTACTTGTGCAATATGCACAAATGTATTAATGCAGCAAAGATGAGTGGCTAGAGCCCTAGCAGTGGGCCAGGCACTGCAATGTGAATCTATGGGGAGAATTGGCAGGCAAGTCAGGACATAGAGCATGCTCTCTTGGTTGGCTGCTCCTGTGGAAAAGGCCACATGCAACATCTGAAGGTCATGTGGCCTGAGCTGTCAGTGAGTTGCACACCCCTTCTCTGGGAAGCATCGGTTTTTTGTTTTTTTTTTTTCAAGAAAATTATATCTTTCAAACTACTGACAGTGGTGGCCTTTCTGCCAAAGTAAGAATTGGAGTTTCATCTTACCATCAACAGAATAAAAGCCCTTGAAATCCAAGCAACAGGAGACAAAGGTAAATTCATGAAGGCTTCCCTAAGCTATTCAGTTTACCATGACCTCACCAAGACTACATCCAGTGAGCTTTATAACACTGAAAGTGGATGTCTAGACTGCACTAACACTTTTACTCCAGTGGCTCTTCCCAAACTGTCCAGAGCAAGGCCCCTAATCTAGACAGAGTGACACAATCCCAGTGCTTCGGAGGCAAGGCAGTAGGATTGTGAGTGCAGACTAGCCTGGACTAGCTAGTGAAGTCAAGAGTAGTCTGGGCTACATAATAAAATGAAACCACATCTCATCATACAAAACAAAAATATTGCCAACAAAAAGAAGGCAAGGCCTTTTGTCCAAGTGTGAATAAGTGACACCTTAGCCCCATGCCCCATGCCCCATACCCAGGCTCCTTCTGTATACAGAAAGGACATGCATCCCTCCAGCTTTGAGGACTTACTCTCCACTTGCTGTAAGGGAGGAGGTACACATGAGACACTGGATCCAGATCCAGCCTGTGGCTTGGCCCAGGCATTGCCCTTGGTAGGGTATGAAGAGTGAAAAGTTGAGGAGTACCTGTTTGCAGCACTTGGTGAAACACACACACACACACACACACACACACACACACACACACACTTCCTACTTTTGTAGTGAAGTGGACACATTGATGTATTCCAACATAGTGTTGCTTTCCAGGGCTGACCCCAAATACATTCTCAGCAGAGCCTCATCCCCACATATCCTTCTTCTGTGGACAATGGAATTTTGGGCTCTTTCTTCTCTGATTCTCTTTCTACCATCCCACATCCTACAACCTACAGGTAACTGTAGCTTTCTGCCCTCATTTAAAAGCTTCTTTTTGCAGCAGATGGAGACCATCACAGAAATCCACAAAAGGTAAGCATGCAGAGAGCAAAATGCAGCTCCAGTTGATTTCTCTACAACACAACACTACACTTAAGGTGCAGGGGACATTGTGGAAGAGAAGGTGGAAATATTGTAAGAGTGGGAGACCCAGGATGTGTGCTGTGAGATTGTATCTTCTATAAGTAGCAGGGAGATAAGTAGCATGGAGTTGCACATATGAAACCTTAACAACTTGGGTACCTGGATAAGGCCTGCACAATGGGAACATCAGCTGACATCTTAACGTTCATGGAGAAAATCTCACAAGATTCCATACCAAGGTGAGGAATTATAGTCAATTAATTAATGGATTCTAAGAGAAGGAATATGTCTTCTGCAGTTATGAGTCCTGATAGGCTGTCCAATCCTTGAGGGTCAGCCCTTATACATGTGAGCAACTCTAAATGGACTCAGCAGATAGCATTTATACACACATATGTGTGTGTTACTATTACAATGGTAATTAAGAAGGACTCATTAAGTTGAGGAGTAGAAGAGATACAAAAAGATTGGAGAGGAGAATATGGGATAGAAATTATGTAAATAAAATACTCATGTGTGACATTCTCAAAAGGTAGTAAAAACAAATGCAAAAAAATAAAATAAATGTTTTGTTTTCTTAAAAAAAAAACAAACAAACAAACTCAGAGGCATTAGCTCTGGAAAGAATTTATACCAAGTTCCTGGATCAGTTTGGGACAGAGACAAAACCCTAGGCTTACTCCACCTCCCCACCCCCACATCAGTGGCTAAAATTCGGATGTTCAAGTCAGAGACCTAGAATGATGGAAAATGATATCTCCAGGAACCTAACCATGCTATTTCTAGCACCAGGCCACATCTACAGGAAACCCACTTTGCCAAGAGCGTTCCAAGAACTTATATTTGTTCCAGTTCCAACTCCGAGAGCTTAAACAATACCCATACAGGTGTCTTACCAACTCATATGACAAGACAAATTCAGTTGTCCCCAGCATGGCTAGATCTAAAAAAGGAGTATCTCTCGACATCTCTGACTAGGCTCAGCTCTCTTCTGAAATATCCGTTCTCCAATGTTTTCCCCATTTGGTGCTAAAAGTAGACCCTGACAATGCTAAGCATATTTATTGACATGTAAGATCTTGGAGGATAGGTACAGTTCTTGCCTCGTAATTCCAGCAAAAGTCCCTAGAAAAGTTTAACTTGCCTAATTTTAGAGAAATGTCCATTCCTAGGTCAGTCATTAAGATGAAAGGAAATGTGAGCCTGGGCTGATCTTGAATCTCAAGACCATTTCTAGAACCAGAAAGGAAGGGTGAATAAAATAATGATGAGTACCTAAGAGGAGTAGGAAGTACATGTGGCTCTCCAAAGAAAGGGAAAAGGGCGGATTTGATGAGGAAATACCAGACATATCCTAGACAGGTCCTTTGAGGAGTGACTTGTAATGGATGGTTTGAAGTGGAACTGTTTTCGTAGAAGGGCATCCTCAGAACCATTGCACTGATTTTCCCTGCAGTGAGTGTCCAGGCATTACTCACAGAAGGAGCTAAAACAAGACACAGTATACCGGGGCTTCGTCAGTCAGTTAGAACTGATGGGAATCGCTGATTAGTTCCCTTTCATTGGACATCAGAGGCATCCCAAACCACTCCCTAAACTAAATCCTAAGCTGATAAATAAAAACTAAGAAGCTGAAGCACTTATTCTTTATCTGTAGCTCAGATAATGTCAGGAAGAAATAGCATCAAGACATAGATCACCAGTTTATATCCTCCTTTAGGACAAATGAAACCTCTTACGAATTTCAAACGGATGGGAATTTACAATGGATTCTTATGGTTTTGTGATTAAAATGGTAAGAATTTCCTAACATCAAAATTTAAGGATCTTTAATGGGCAGAGTGGCAAATGTTATGAATATTCATCGTTGTATCAGAATTAATAGTTCATTTTTAAAGAGCAATACTATACTTTCAGAGAGAGAGAGGAAAAAAAAAAAATCCCATCTGCCTGTGCCTTCCCTGGCCTGTGGGCATGAGAAATAAGGTCAAAGGCATATTTCAGAGCTGCAGACATCTCCCTCTTGCTTGAGTTTCCAAAGCAGCTCTCAAGTTTCTTCAAAGGTCTGTTTCACGAACCGGAGCTAAAACGTAATGAGGAAAGGCTGAAAGAAAAGCCCTATCCCAGGGACTTCAGGTGGCTTTGGGGAAGTATGTTAATGACCAAGTTGACATCAACATCTGTTAGCACCTTTCATAATGCCCCCTGGAAAATCCACTTAACTCTTGGCATCTGCTAGAAAGGGATTCTCGAGGTCCAGCAACTGATAGATGCCCTACACGTAAGCCATGGGGTCCTCTGATGGAGTAAAACCTAAGAAAAATATGCCAGCTCAAAGCTCTTCATGTTGCCTTGTCCTGCCCTGAGGGAAAACGATGACTTAATCCACACTGGCTAAATCTCAACAGAGTGAACTGTGGATGAGGACCCTGGGTCAATCCAGGAAAAAAAAAAAAAAAAAAAAAAAAAAAAAAAAGTGGCATCTGTTAGTGCTTGGGAATGGTGGATTCCTGGGCACTTTTATAAACAACGCCAGCATTGAAATAGGGCTGGTCCCTTTTTTCCCTCCTGATATAAACATTATGCTTCAGACCTTAATAATAGGAACCAAACCTCCTGCCTTACAAAGGCAGTGTCCCACAAGAGATTAAAAAGTACACGTGCTAATTGGTGTGTTGGATAGCCAGCAGCTGAACATTATGTGTTTGCAAGCCCAATGAGCTTGGCAGAATCATTCTTACTTGGCTTATTCCATCTATGCAGTGAAAGCCAAGCAATCCAACAGTGTGTAAATATTTTTCTGTTGCCCATAATGAAAGACTGTGAGTATCTCAGTAACAACAACAACTACTACTACCACTACAGCAAAAAAAACTACAGAAAGAATATTGTGGAAGATTACAGAGGCATTATGCATGCCTTCACACTCCTTAGCTTGCTCTTCCAGCTCACAGGCACTGAGTACATACAATATACATACTATATACTATGTATAGTATATATGCTAGAGTAATACCAGGACTTGGAATACATAAAAGAAATTCCAACGTGAGCAAAAGTGCATAAGCAGAAGACAAACAAATAAGTGTCCCCTAACAGTTGGAAGAAGGGGATTAGAAAAGAAAGCGAAGCAAATTTCATCAGGCAAAGGGTGTCTTATTAGGGAAGGGTCACTGGGTAGGTAACCTTTGGCCTTTGAGAGTCAAGTAAGAACACACCAGGTGGAAAGTGGTGTTGAGTGGAAAGACAGAACAAAGAACAGGGAGCACATTCCAGGCTGAAGAAGACAAGTGGACTTCATCTCAAATCCCGGCTCTAATTGATGGGGAGTGGCACTCAAAGTATGGCGATGACAACAGTCATGGGTATAGCAGAGAGCTTCGGCCTCGTACATCGCCAGGCACCCTGTAATTCACTCTCTACACCTTGATTTGACTTCGGCTTCCATGGCAGTTCACCTACATGCTGCCAGCTCCCCAGTTTCAAGCCTATTCAGCTTTTAGTTTCTCTGACAGAGATTTGAATTCTATAGAAACCCAAGGGCAAGCTTAGAGGAACTGAGGATACCATAGAAGTTAAACGAATGACAAATGGGAGACAGTGAGCAAAGACACAAGATTTTCCTTCCCTTGGTAAGGTGGTTTGCATGTGCATCCTAACGAATCCCCAGTGGTTTGCCAGGGGAATGGGCCCAGTTGTGCACACCATCGCTAACTCCCCAGCACACCCTTTACTGAGCTCTCTCCTCTCTCACCAAAGGCTCCTGAGACCACCTTTCAAATGTTTCACAACAGTCATCTATTGATATGTAATTACCTAAAGTTACTCTAAAAGAGAAAATATAAGCGTTTATTGTCTCCTATAGTCCCTAAAGTCAGGAAATACACCACTCATACATTATAAGGTTTGGCTCGGAACCTCTCAAGTCAGAAGCTTCCAGTCAACTGAAGATGTAATGGATTTGGTGGCTCTAAGATGGCTCCCTCAGATAACTACCAACCTGGTGCTGCTGCTGACAGCAGACCCCACCCTGTGGGCTTCTCCTTGAGATTGTGTGAGAGTCCTCAGGACATGCCCTTGGTCTTTTTCAGATGAAATAACCCAAGGGTGCAAGAAAATACTCACGATGAACTTTAAGACTCAAATTTAAAACCAAACACTAGAACTTGGTCATATCTTATTCTTCAAAAGGCCAGCCTCATGCAACATGAGGAAAAATAACTCCAGGGTACACCTGGGAAACTGGAAAGTGTGGGACCATCTTAGCAGCAGGGCTAGCATATTTACCTGTGGGTTTCACAGGAAGCTTAGTCTTAGTCTATTCCTGATTCCTATGACAGTTCTCCCAGGCATCCATACAGACTTGGGATCTAGCAGCCTGATAGAACAGTATTTAGCCTCTTAAACTTCAGACTGAGGTCTCAAACTGTATTTTTCTTTCTGGTTCAGTTCTCCTAAAATTAAGACGGTTTTAATTTCCTACTTAACTTGTTTCCCTTCTGAGGACTCTCCCATTGGACAGAAATGGGACAGTATCGTTATTTAGAAGTAAGAGTGAAATAAGAAATAAGAATAATCTTCAGATCTTTCATTTGTGACAGTGCTCAGTTACCTGGTGCCAACATAATATGTACAAAATTCTAAAACTGTGGTTCATTTTAATTGGCAATTTATATACATTCTTTAGCAAAACCTCAGTCACTGAGAGACATCTGGAGACAACCTTAATTATTCTTCAGAACTGTTGTGTTCATATCCACATGGGAATTTTACTTTATAAATCAGAAGTAAACAAAGAAGTTCTAACCCTAAGTTCTTTAAGACGTAGAAATGATGCCAGATAATTCAGATTGTGGATGACTATTCAAAGCCTTCTTCTTTGTCTTGCTGTGATAAATCTAAGATAAATATAACACATTCAATGTATGAAGATCTCAACTGGTCCAAAGAGGTTCACCAAGGAGGAAGAGATATGCTTGATCTATAGCTCAACTTCTTCCTGAAAAATGACTTGTCTATAGAAAGGAGTAGTCCACAACATTTGTTCATGGGGAACGCTTAAATTACAATCCACTTTTACAATTATACTTCATCATGTGGGCCACTTTGCTTATATCACCCTCATATACTCATGTGATTCTTAAGTCAGTAAGCAAAGAATAAAATATAAATGTGCATATAACTATATAAATTAGAATCTGGAGGTTCAAACTTGAGAGATTTCTTATGCATTCTCTTCCTTTTAATGCTTCTTGTTATTTCTAACAGCAAGGAAATCAGCTCATCAGGATTCTTTCTGTAATATATTCCCCTGAAGTCAAATGTATGGAAATGTGGTAACATTATAGTAAAATCAAATGCAAACATTAAGTAAAGATATTTGCCTGAAAAGAAATAGATCAAGGCAACCACAACAAAAATATATGGCTGGCTACTTGAGAGCTAAACCATTTCAGTTGCTAAAAGGCTCACCTTTCTAGCTGTTCAGTCTCTTTTATAGATATTGAGCTAGGAATTAGATGTTCCCTTTCAAGGAGTCACCAATTTCCCTTTAAGACACTCCAATGTAAGTAAGGCATTGCTTAAACCCTGGGCGCTTTATTTAGGATGCCAGGGAGACAGATTTTAATTAATTTAATCACAGTGAAATTTCACAATCTAAAATAATTAGCAGGACTCAGCAGACAAGCCATTATCTGTTGAAGGTAATCAGTAGAGAGTGCCAGGCTGGACAGTTAAGGATCTAAGAAGGGCCTTTTACTGTTGAAGTATAAAGCATGCAGGCCTGTGTTGATCTGTGTCTCTGTCTTTCTGCATCTCTGCCAACTTAAGCTCTGCAGATAACACCAAAACATTTTGGCTGTACTTACGAGTGAATCTTATCTCCATATGGTGTTTGGGGAGAAACCTGCTTGGTTGATGCAGTCTGTCTATAACAGGGCTGTGTAACGATTATGTCTTATGTATTAAGATTGCTGTATCACAAAATGCTTTGGCTCTTTTAAAAAATGGCAGTTAGAAAATATTGACTCTACTGAGTCACCCTTCCACAGAAGTCCTGAGAGCACTGACCAAGAACAAGGAAAACATGCTCTTATCTTTCTCCATTGAAAATCAGCTTTGGGGAGGTATAATTCATATAGCAGAAGAGATATCTTTTTAAAGCATACAGTTCAGTGCTTTAGTGCATTCACCAGTTGTCCAACCATCATCATCAATTCCAGAATGTGTGTGTGTACATGCTTGTGCACGTGTGTATGTGCATATATATGTATGTGTAAGCATGCCTATATATGTGTGTACACAGGCCAGGCCAGAAAGGATATTGTATGCCCTACTCTATAACTCTCCATCTTAACTCCCTTGAGTTAAGTCAGTAAATCCAGAGCTAGGCTGGTGGCCAACAATTCCCAGAGATCCACTAAATGTCACCACACAACACTGAGGTTACAGTCATGCATGCAACCAAGCACAGCTTCTTAAAAATATGAGTTTCTCTACTCTGGGGCATCGAGCCTTCACAGGACCAAGGGCCTCTCCTCCCATTCATATCCAACAAGGCCATCCTCTGCTACATATACGAATGGAGCCATGGTTGGTGGTTTAGTCCCTGGGAGCTTTGGGGAAGGGGCAGCAGTCATCTGGTTGGTTGACACAGTACTTAATACAAAGGTTGGCTACAAGTATCCAGGCTCTGCCAGAACCTCTCAGGAGACAGCTATATTGGGCTCCTGTCAGCATACACTTCTTGGCATCCACAATAGTGTCTGTGTTTGGTGACTGTATCTGGGATGGATCCCCAGGTGGGACAGTCTCTGGATGGCCTTTCCTTCAGTTTCTGTTCCATTCTTTGTCTTTGTATTTGCTCCCCTGAGTATTTTGTTCCCCCTTCTAAGAAGGACTGAAGCATCCACACTTTGCTCTTCCTTCTTCTTGAGCTTCATATGGTCTGTGATTTGTATCTTGGGTATTTGGAGCTTTGGGGCTAATATCCACTTATCAGTGAGTGCATACCATGTGTGTTCTTTTGTGATTGAGTTACCTCATTCAGGATGATATTTTCTAGTTCCATCCATTTGCCTAAGAATTTCATGAATTCATTGTTTTTAATAGCTGAGTAGTACTCCATTGTGCAAATGTACCACATTCTCTGCAAGAGTGGGTGGGTGGGGGAAATACCCTCATAGAAGCAGGGGTGTGGAATAGGGGATTTTTTTGGGGGGGGGGAACCGGGAAAAAGGATAACATTTGAAATGTAAATAAAGGAAATATCCAATAAAAAAGAAAGAAAGAAAAAGGGAAGTGGGAAAAAATATGGTTCCTAATTCAGATCCCCAGTGCTTGCATTAATGAGGACTTTTAAATCACCTCTAAAGCAATCTCCATATCCATCATCCTGTCTTACCTTCCACCTCATCCCTGGCAACAGTTAACCTATCTCCATTTCCACATTCACCTACCTTGGATAATTCATACACATAAAATGCTACAATGTGTTGCTCGACCTGAAGTGCTTGTTTTAACTTTGCATAGTACTTCAAGGTCATTGTATAAGGTATGGCTCCATTTGATCATTTTATGGCCAAATACTATTCCATTGTATACATATGGTTTAGTATGTTCCTCCATCCATTTAATAATGGATATTTGAGTCATGCCCATCTTTTGATCTCTGTGAATAATTTCCCAAACATTTATTGAAAAATTTTTGTTTATGAATACATATTTCCAATTTTCAGAGTTCAGGTATCACTTTAGAATTTTAGGGCCATATCATACCTCTACCTTGAAAAATATTCAGATTCTCTTCTAAGTATCAATATTAGGGGTTCTCAACCTTTCTAATTCTGTGTCCCTTTAATATAATTCCTCATGCTGTGGTGACTTCCAACCATAAAGTATTTTTACTAGATATTAATCACACTATAAATATGTAATATGCAATCCCCAAAGGGGTCACAATCTACATCTCAAGAACTTCTGGTCTACTTCATTTTTGTATTGCCACCAGTAATATGTGAAAGTTCATTTCTCTTTGCATCCATATAACTACTTGTTACTGACTTTTTTATTCAAACCTACCTGCTGGGTGTCAAACAATAGCTTATGTAGTTTCAACTCATGCTCCCCTGATGTCTACCTGTATTGAGTATGCTTTCATATGTTTTTTGGATATTTGTGTGCCTGTTTTAGAAGGAAAATCTATAAAAATTCTTTGTCAAGTTTCGTTTTACAATTGACTTATAAAAATGATTTAATAACTTAGTAATTGTATCTTTATTAAATACATTGTTTGAAAATATATTCTCCTGGGCTGGTGAGATGGCTCAGTGGGTAAGAGCACCCAACTGCTCTTCCGAAGGTCCGGAGTTCAAATCCCAGCAACCATATGGTGGCTCATAACCATCCGTAACAAGATCTGACGCCCTCTTCTGGAGTGTCTGAAGATAGCTACAGTGTACTTACATATAATAAATGAATAAATCTTTAAAAAAAATTCTCCTGTTATTTTTTAATGTTATTAATGGTATTCTTTTATGTAAATGTTTTTAATTTTGATGGTGACCAACACACACAAAGTGTGTGTGTGTGTGTGTGTGTGTGTGTGTGTGTGTTTTGGTATTTATCATAATCTAATTTCTAATTTCTAAAAAAGTACATCAATCTTATTTCATAAAAGTGAATGTTAGTTCTTACCCTTATATCTATGCTCCTCTGTGAGTTCACCTTATGAATCACATGAGGCAAAAGTGACATGGAATCAGGGTACAACTTCTTTCTTTTCTGCACATCTATTTATATCTGAATGATTTTTTTTAAGAACCATGTTTTTAAAGACCCTGAAATGTCTGGACACCCTTGTCAAAAGTCAATTAACCCAAAATGTCAACCTTTTTCTCTAGACACTCAATTCTATCCACTATGTTTGTCTATACCTATGTTTGTGTCTGCTTAAGGCAGAACTATGCTGTCTAGATCACTGTAGATTTGCAGAAGATACCAAATGAGAATGTATGAATTCTCCAACTTTGTTCGTTTCAAGACTGTTTTAGCCTCTCTGAGTCCTTTGCATTTCCATCTGAATCTTAGCATCACCTTTTTCATTTCTTTAAAGAAAAGCACCTTAGATTTGAAAAAGATTCCCTTGAACCTGTAGAGCAACTTAAGGAGTGATTGTTAACATTAATTCTTCCAATTCAATAGGCATGGAAAACATTTCTACTTTTTAAGGTTGTCCTTAACTTCAATCAACAATGATTTTAGCATTCAACATCAAGGTTCTTTTCTTTTTTTGTTTGCCATTGAGTTCATTTTGTGTTGGCCATTTATTGCTGGCCTCGGGGGGCTACATTTAAGAATGGTTTGTATGCCCAGTGAGACTCTATTGACTATAGCTGGTCTTTGGAAACGTTAAAGATTCTTCTTTCTTCCACTCTTACCACCTTTAACTACTTTTTCCCCCTTTCAACTCTCTAACACTAGATAGATAGAATAGGAAGGAAATGGGGCAACATTATCATTAGACTACTTCCTGCAGATTAGGTGAAACAAGTTCCTTGGGGCAAGTTTGATCTTCACCACAACCAAAATAAACAACCACTGCCAACCTCCTCCTGCTCTTGGGGCCTTCTGAAAAGTCCTCAGAATTCCAAATGTCACACAATCACAGAAACTGTCTGCCACTGGCAAAATCATGCCCCTACTAGAGCACAAATCAAATCACAGTCAGCTACTGTGGACAATCTGGAGTCTTCCCATAGCTCGCACCTGGGACTACAGTGAAAATAAATTCTTATAGCAATTCTGTCTTTTTCAAAGAACTAAAATTGTACTACAATTGACAAAAAATAATTTTGTATTTTTGAGTGGCTATCACTTGGAGATAACTTCTGGGTTAGGGATGGCAGCTTATGTCTACTTCTCTCAATGTTGAGGCCCGATGGTGGAAACCACTGTGCATACTGTCACAATTTCTCTGAGTTCATACGTGCTTTGGTAGTGTCATTTAGGAGGGTCTTATTTTCATGGTACTCTCCATCCCTTCCAGCTTGTATAGTCTTTCTGCCTCCTCTTCCACAAGGTTACCTGAATGCTGAAGGGAAATATTTGATGGATACATCCCATTTATGATTGAATATTCCAAAGTTTCTCACTCTCTGCACATTGTCTGGCTGTGGGTCTTTGCATTTGTTTCCATCTATTGCAAGAGGAAGCATCTCTGATGATGGCTGTGAGGTACTGATCTATGCTTTTAGCATAATGCCATTAGAAGTCATTCTATTGCTTTGTTCCTTTAGGATAATAATAGTATTTGGTTTTCCTCTAGGTCCCCAGCCTATATAGTCCTAGGTTCTTGGCTACCTGGGCAGTGTTGGGGATGGGTTTGATCTCATGGAATGGGCCCTAAATCAAATTAGATGTTGGTTGGTGACTCCCACAAGCTTTATGCCACTATTGCACTAGTGAATCTTGCAGGCAGTTCATCATTGTTGACTGACGGGTTTGTAGCTGGATTGATGTTTATCTTTCTCCCTTGGCAGAGTACAGAATACCTTCCAGTACTACAAACACTAGTTTGTGGGAGTGCTCTATGTAGGAACCAGATCAACTTCTCTGTGTTCAGTGAGTTGTAAAGGTGTTTTCTTCTGCAATAGGGCATTACTGTCAGTTTGTGGAACCAAGCAATAGCCTCATCAATAGCCTGAGTTGTTTGAATATCACCCCTCCCTTGGGTCCCCTTTGGCCAACAACTCAATTGAACATAACCCATTCCCAGTATTGGGGTTTGATTTAGTGATTAGAGATTTCCAGTTGGAGCTCCATCTCCTCCATTATTTAGCAATTTCAGTTAGATTACCTTTATATGTGTACATATTTTAAGAAGCTCTACTCTATTAGATTCCACATGACCTTTCAAATGGCCCTTATGTTTGGGTGACCATCCTTGTTTTTACTCCCTTTTTTCTCTTTTTTCTCTACCATCCCATAATCCTCTTGTTCCAGAACTTCCACAATTCTTACGTTAAATTTGTGTCTAAAAGTATCATTCTCCTTGATTCACTTCCACATTGAATGGCTTCCTTAATTTCATTTTCAATGTATATACAACACTTGATCTTTTATCCTACTACTTAGTTGAACTCGTTTATTAACTGTATTACTTTTATAGTACGGTGACCATAAAGCCTGACAGGAACAAAAAAAGAAAAAAAATGTATTTGGATTCACAGTTTCAAAGATCCTCAGTGCATAACCTAGAAGATCAGTTCATGGCTGTGGCACTGTGTGGTAGATAGAGGCTGTTCATGTTATGGTAAAACAGGAAGTAGAGAGCAGGATGATAACTACAGGCATGGGATAACCCTCAAAGGCTTATCCTTAGGCACCTTCTTTTACCAGCTAGGCTCAGTATCCAAAAGGCTCCATTATTTCCCAAACTAGTGTCACAAGCTGGACACAAATTTTTCAAACATAGGAGCTTAGGAAGGTATTTCAGACTCTAACTATAACCTTGACTAAAATTGTTTTCTGACTTTATTAGACTTTCATTGGAATTTCTGGAGCCTTTTAGAATTCAGGACTGAATCAGAGCCATTTAATGATCCTATAATAAGTCTATAATGATCCTATTTCACAGTTTTTAAGATTTGGGGGAAAGGGTGTTTGTTTTGATTAGTTTGTTGGTAGTGGTGGTTGGCTTTTGGTTTTGTTTTCTGTTTTGGTCTGGTTTGGGGTGAGCTGCTTATTAATTCACTTGATACTTGTGCTTCAGAGTGCTGTGTTATTAATAACTACTGATAATTGTCTTTTTAAAAAAGTTCTTGTTTGGTTTAGTTTGGTGGTGTTTTTTAAAGATGTATTTATTTTATTTAATTTTGTATATAAAATTAAATGCTTGGTGTCTGCAGAGCTTGTGAGAGAGTGTTAAATACACTGGAACTGGAATTGTAGATGGTTGTGAGCTACATTGTGGATGAGGGAAATAAAACCTGGGTTCTCTCCATGAGCAATAAGTTCTCTTAACATCAGACCATCTCTTTAGTCCCTGACATTTTATTATTAAAGACCAAAGACTTTGGAATACTCTCTCTGAAGGGTGGGTCCTATATCAGACCAAATCAAAAGAGCCCTAAGCACCTGAGCATGCAATTCCTCCTGAGGCTTCCCGATAGGCCAAATAATGAAACTGTTCTGAGGACTGGCATTAGTAAGACTCCAAACCCTTCTGTTTTTCATTCCCCATGTCTGGTTAGCCAGAGCTTCAACAATGGTACCTTTCAAGTCTCCCTTAGTATAGCAGGTGGGTGACATGAGGACATGTTTTTTAAATGCTCCAGAATCTTGCTGTTCTTAGCAGAAGTCTTTGCTGTTAATCTCCACTTAATTTCCCAAATTTTCAAAATGACTTTTTTAGCCTATGCATGTGTATGTGGTGGGTGTAGCTGAGTTTACTTTTGTGCAGGTGCATGTGTGTACAAGTACATATAAATGTATATATGGAGACCACAGACTGACAACGGGTATCCTTCTGGGTGCCCTCCACGGAGCTTAGATCTAGCTAGTCTTCTGTAATCTAGCTAGCAAGCTGTACCAGGGATCTCTTGTCCCTTCTTCCCAGTTCGTATATTATATGCAGCCTGTCTGGCTTTTCCATGAGTCCTGGGGATGTGGATTCTGGACCTCATGCTAATAAATCAAACATCTCACCCTCTAGCCTAATCTCTGGCTCCCAAAAGGTGGCCTTTGTTATGGTCATTCTCATTTCTTCTTTCAAGGACTGGGTTCTTAGAAACCTTTAGTTTGTTCTTAAAGGGGTTGGTCCAGTACCTTTTTTTCTGAGATTTCTACTCCAGAGTTCTAAAGAGGCAGGATCAAAGATGAGATGGGAGGTAGCAGAAAGGGTACTATATGAGCAATGGGCAAGTGAAGACAGTCTCAGTTTTAAAATCTTAGTATTTGAAATCTATTTCTAGTATCACAACATGTTGCTCCATTGTTCTTTTCCTTTCCTTTGCTTACCATTATGCACCAGAAGGAATTGGAAATGAGAATTTCACTTGTATTGCACATGTAACTGCATACCTGCATAGTCCTTTATGGTGTGCACAACAAGAGTGAAGAGGGAAGGTCCTCTATGTTTGCTACTGTTCTATGTCCAAAGGATGTCTAAGTAGTGCTACCAAAGGGAGGGATACTGTGGCAGCTTCCAGAGAGAAGGCAAAGAAGTGAGAAAAATCAAACTCCTTCAGGCTCATCCCAAAACCCTAACTCTGTGGTATGATAACAGCATTGCACACATACATTGTATATATTTATGGTTACATAACTGCAAAACTACAGTATGAATTTTTTATGCATCAAGCTTTTTGTCATTGTTAGTACAGACCTCAATATGCAACTTTCAAGGTTATTGGAATATAAACATTTATGGAAAGCACTGTATGAAATAGCAACATTTCAACATAATTATTATATTTCACCATGTAGTCCACAGCAGCTGATTGCCCCTAGGAAATCCATCCTTATAATTTCTAAATATGATTGGTGGTATTAGCAGAAGGATGCAGAAAATATTCCCCCAGGGTATGACCGAAGAATGGCACTTGATCCATTTGTATTTATAACCCAGTTACTCAGACCAACAGCTGAGGAGGAACAGATTGGGGAGGATCAAAATCCTCAACCCAAGGTGATAGATATCTGAGATGGTGTACTGATGTTCCACATCTCTTTGTTTTTGTTTTTGTTTTTGTTTTTTGTTTTGTTTTTTTTATCTTATAAGAATAACAAACTCCTCAACACAGGGTGATATCTGAGATGGAGTACTGATGTACTAAGTTCTTTGTTTTTGACTCAGCTACTAGTTGAATGTTATTCAAATGCTTTACTTAAGGTAGTTCAGTGTTACTATTTACACTAAAACCAGCCTAGAGCTTTGAAAATGAATTTTTCAATAGAATCCAACAAATATACATACCCAGATAGCAAGACATGACAAAATGAAAACATCATAGTCACTACATAAATAGCATCACTATCTGTAACTGATAGAGAAACTTTCTCTCTTGTGGCATGTGGTAATTCCCAAGATTTGAGCAAAGTTTCTCTCCATGCTGTTAAAATTCTAATTATCCATCTCAGTGTGAAGAATCTGGCAGTTCTCGGCTGTCCTTTTGTCTGAACTAACATATTAGATGCTTAGGTTGTGATCTTGCAGCAATCCCACTTCAAGTTGAGCCCTTTCATCTTTCAGATGGCTTTGGGCATCTTTCTCTGTGTCAGGAACACAGCCATCCATTTCACAAATGAGGCCAAATGATGACATTACTCGCCCTTCCTTTCACAAGTATCCTTCCTTCCCATGCCAAAGTAGGGGAGGTTTCAATGGCATCTGAAGCTGACAAACTGTGTCTGTAAATTTTCTCACATGACAGAATCAATACATGCTTTCAAAAAAGCCAAAGGGCCCCCTGTAAACTAATAAGCCGTGTACACCAAGGGAAGGAGTCGTTGGAGGATTTCAGTCTGTGACCACTGCCTTATTATCCCTCCACAGACTGTTTTTCTGCCCAGGCACTGAATTCTAACAAGACACAATTTTCTTCAGAAACAAGGAAGGTAATTCTTAGCCACTGTGACCTTGAATAAATTTCTGAAGCCTTATTGACTGAAATCTTCATATATGCAAATAGGAATAACAGCACCTTTTCAACATAGAATAAATCACTAACCCCATGCAGTACCTGGCTCCTGGCTCCTGGCTCCTGGCTCCTGGCTCCTGGCTCCTGGCTCCTGGCTCCTGGCTCCTGGCTCCTGGCTCCTGGCTCCTGGCTCCTGGCTCCTACTCAGTGTCTGTATTAGTTACTTTTCTTCTTGTGTCTTCTTGTGTCAGGAAGCAACCTGACAAGAAGAAACTTCTTATAGTTGCAGAGGATACTGTTCATTGTGGCAGGGGATGTATGGTGGCAGGAAATGGTGGTCATATGTATCCATCAGGAAGCATAAAAGTGATGACCACCGAAGCTCAGCTCACTTTTTCCTGTTTGCTCAGGCCCAGACCCATCCGGGGAATTGTTCTGTCTTCCACTAAGGTGGGTCTTCCCACATCAATTAGCCCAATAACAAGATAATCCTTCACAGATTAACCCAGAGATTTGTTTCCTTGGTGATTCTAAATCTCATGAATTTGGCCATCAAGAATAAGCATTGAAGTGCCAAATAACAGGTAGTGTTAAAGATGGCCTAGTTTGCTTCCCATTGCTGTGATAAATACCATGCTTGACCAAAAGCAACTCGGGGAGGAAAGAGTTTTATTTGGTGTAAATTTCCAGCTCACAACCCATCTAGCTTACGCTCAACTGTCTTTCAAATATAGCCCAGGTTGTCTCGGGATAGCCTGCCTAAGGAGAGTACCACCTACAGTGGCTGGGCACCCCCACATAAAGAAGCAATCAAGGAAATGCCCTACAGATCTGCCCACAGGCCAGTCTAATGGATGCAGCTCTTCAGTTGATGTTCCTTTCCCTAAGTGTGTTGGGTTGACCACCAAGATTCACCATCACAGACTGTAACCCCAGGGATAATGAAGATGGTGACATATGAGAGAAGAGAAAATGACATCACAATTTACCGCAGAATCTATTGCTTCTCTGGCACTCTCCTTTCTGTCCTTCATTATTTAGTCCCTTTCACTCAAGGGTGGATCCCTCCTAGCTGGAAACAAAGCATCAGTTTAGTAAGTGTTAACTGTGTGCCATATGAAAAGAATGCAGTGAGTGAGCTACTACACCTCAGGACGGCCAGAGATGACCACGTGCCTGTGTCTTATCCAAATCAACTCAGTGGACAGAGAGGAAAGAATGAGACCAAGTTGTTAAAAAAAAGTAGAAGAGCTAGTCATCTGGTGCCTACCTATAATCCCAGCACTCTGAAGGCTAAGGCAGAAGAATAGCAAGCTTGAAACCCATCTAGGATGTGCAGTCTGACTCTATCTCCAAATGAAAATGAAAATGGAAACGAGAGTGGGGATATAGCTCTGGGTTTGAGCCTCAGCACTGCAAGCAACAGTAATAATGAAAAGATACAGAACAGATGAACTAACAACTCAATTCCCAGGCTACTTAGAAAGATAGACTTGTGAACTTGATTTGTGGAAACATTACAAAGAGCTCCTCTGTTGCACCAGCTGAGCCATGCAGACCTTCCCTGGGTCTAGGTGGTCAGACTCTTAGATATACAGCATGAATAGCTCCATCCTCCATCCACTTCTTAATTTAGTAGATTGATTGCAATGGAGTGCCCATCAGTTAATTACTTCTTTGCTAGAGTTATCCTGCTTAGTAGGTAATAAAACTCTCTTGGAAACCAAAGTATTGAATTCCCACTCACTGAGGAGTGTGTGTGTGTGTGTGTGTGTGTGTGTGTGTGTGTGTGTGTGTTAAAGAAAAGCAAAATCTAAACTTCTAAAACTTAAATTCCAAGTTCTTTGTGATCAGGGCCTGAATTTTACTTATGTTTTATTTCAAAGACATGGGTACTGATGATTTGTGTGGCTTTCTTTCTGATCAGTTAATATGGGGACTAGTCTGTGTGAGAAAAAACATTCAAGATTATCTCATACAAGTCACAGTATAGAGTCACACCCAGTCCTCATTCTAGAGAGCCATGCTCATTGTGAAAGTCTGTTAATTTCTCAGTGAGTGGTTCTATGAAAACAAGAACTATAAAATTAGAAAACTTAAGCCTTTATACAAAATTCTCATATGTTTTAAAATGCATGAATATATCCAATAGTTGTAAAATTCTACCATTTACCCTGAAGTCCTGCCACTTGGGTATCTACATATTACTGTCTATACACAATTGTATGGATGTAAAGGACAGGAATGTCCCTGGAAACATGAGTGTACTAGAACAGCACTTGTATGGTTGGCTTGGTTACGTCTAATACTATTTCCTGGATAAGGTAAGCCTATTTTATCCTTTTAAAATACTGTATAGGATTACACTACACCAGAAGTTCTCAACCAGGGGGATTTGACCCCTTTGGAATGGAAATGTTTTCCCATTTCCCATAATTAATTTGAAAATTGTGCTTTTTCTTGTCAACTTACCCAAGGAGACATATATTTTTATCCATAATGATGAATGCTGGAAGTAAATATTGAGTGACCATAATTCTGAAATACATTATAGTAAGTCAAGTCTTCTATATTTGTGTGTATGTGAGAGAGAATGAAGCAAGAAAGGAAAGATAGTGACCAGGGAGGACAGACAGGTCAGTGGCTGTCCTTGTTGGCATCTTTAGTTTTGTCGGCCATCTTGCGCGTTTGTTTTCTTTATTATTTAGACAAGTACAAGTGAAATGAGACATGAGGAAGACCTCGCCACACAGGCAGTAAAAGAGTATGATGAGCCGCTGGCATAGCTGTCACGGAGCTGTGGAGCCTAGGCAGGAGTGCTAAGGTGGCTGGACACGGTTATACTTGTAATGTTTCTGAGGGATACTCTGCTCGCTCCAGGAGAGTTTTCTTTTTGATCGATTCACTGTAGAAAGCCAGTTTCTGCATTCTCACATTGAGGATGTGATAGCTTGGACCGTGTTTGAATGCTTAGTCTTTTTCTGTGTCTGTTCCCTGCGGATCAGGATGCCAAGGTCTCAGCTACTGCTTCAGGGCCTTTCTTGTCTGTTTCCCACCGTGATGATCATGGACTAAACTGTAAACAAGCCCCAAATTAAATGCTTTATTTTGTAAGGAAAAAAAAAGAAAGGTTACATTATACCAACTGTTCCCAGTGCTGTGACCCCTTTGGGACTGGCATGAACCACCTCACGGGGTCGCCTGAGACTATCAGAAAACATAGATACTTACATGTAGTAGCAAACCATTCCGTTATGAAGTAGCAACAAACATAATTTTATAGTTGGGGGGTGTCACTGCAACATAAGGAACTGTATTAAAGGGTCGCAGCACTAGGAAGACTGAGAACCACTGCTCTAGAACGTTCTCTTAACTTGCCGTGTATTTGGAAATTTAGTTTCAAATTTTGATTTTTTTTTAGCTCACAAAAATATGGCAATAGTGAAGATTCTTTGATAAATACATTTCATGGGTGGATTTAAATGCCTCTTGATCGTGTATATGAGAGAATGCTTTGAAGAAATGAACTTTCTTTTCCCCGTTAAATTGTATTTTTCTCACCCAAATGATTCGAAACTAAATTTGTTTCTGTCTATTTATCTGTCTCTCTGTTGTCTGTCTGCCTGTCTGTCTCAGACACACACTTTCAGTCTTGCTCTTTTTATCTCCTCCTCAAAAATGTGAAGAGGCAAAAATAATGACGTTTCTTCTCAATCTGTCAGAAAGCGACATTGAAGCCTGGGGAGCGACTTCGCAAGGTGTGATTTAACATCATCAATAACGGGATACAGTTTAACCTGTCAGAGACCTTAGAGTTTTAGAAGAAGAAAGAAAAAACTTAGAAATTGATGAATGCGAACAACAACAAAGAAGTGAAGTTTGGAGGGAGACAGGGGCGAGGTGTTAATTGCCTAAAGAGAGACAGCAAGCCCAGATGAGAAGAAATGTCTCCATTCTGACAGACATGATGGAAAAAAGAGAACAATCCGACTTCAAAGACAGAAAAGAAAACGCTAACCGCTCATCAGAATTTGGAGGATACAATTGACAGTTTGCCCTGAAAGTTGATCTCCTGGTGTGAGTTTAAGTCACTGACTTGAGAGCTCACCTTATTTACAGTAACGCTTGTGGCTTTATGAAATTTGCTACAAGTCAGTTGACAACTCCCCAGTATTTAGAAGCAAAGTCTCTCCCCTCCCCCAAACTGAGATGTAATTGCAGCTGTTCGTGACTCTTTTAGCTCAAGAGCTTCGTATCATGTCAACAAAACATGGTAATAAAACCCGGTAGACTTTACTCCAAAGCAAATGCAAGTGTGGTGGACGGTGTGGCCACCTGTCTCTAAGGGTGATGTATAAAACTGAAGAACGGAAAACTGGATCACAAGGACAACCATTTTACTGTCTTCCAGTGCTTGACTACCCAGCCAGACCCATCTGTCTAACACATGCCTTATTTTCATTGCATACATCCATCTTTATTTTATAATGAAACAAACTTCCTAGGTGTGAAATATTTATTATGTCTCTCTCTTTCTGTGTGTGTGTGTGTGTGTGTGTGTGTGTGTGTGTGTGTGTGTGTGGTGGGGGAAGTAGAGGAGTGGATGTATGTGGGGGCGTGGGTGATGGAGTGTGGGTGTCCATATTTGTGTGTTTGTGAATGTAAGTGTGCAGTTTACCACAGAACACATGTAGAGGTCAGAGAGCAGCCTTAGATACTGGTTCTTATCTCCCACCCTGTTCGAGGCAGGGTCTCTTATGGTCTCCACTGTGTAACTCAGCTACCTAGCATGTGAGCTTCCAGAGATTCTCCTGACTCCCTCTCTCATCTCACACCTGGCATGCTGAGATTACAGATGCATGCCTTTGCCTCCGCACGGGTTCTGGACATCCAGACTCCCATTCTTGTGTTTATCCGGCAAGTATGGCATCCACTGAGCCATCTTCCCAAGTCAGAAAGACTTTAGATAAGTAGATCATATCAGTGTCAAAGCTTTCCAAAAGAGACAAGGAAAGCATGGTGAGGGTTGGGGTTTAAAAGCCCAGTGGTAAAGCTCTTCGATTATTTGAGGTCCTTTGGCTGGCTGTCACCTTGCACAGAAAAGAGAAGAATGAGAGGCAGACAGACAGACAGACATGTGAAAAGAAAATTTATACACCATATGTCATGATCTTTGAAACAGCATAATATGCAGTTTTTGTCTTTGTTTTGTTTTTGTTTTTGTTTTTGTTTTTCAGAATCCACCTCTTTATTGCTGAAATAATTGTAGAGAAGAAAAGGTTGTCCTGGCCATCATGGGTGGCTCAGAAAAAGCCATCCTCATCTGGCTCCAGGACAGGAGTGGTACTCAAGTGCAGCTCCAAAGTCTTCAGGGAGAGTTGTTCTCTGGAATCGGTGGCAGTTCGCAGAACATCATCAGTCTGCTGTGTCTGCGGAAAAGGGCTCTCTTCATCTTAAACCACACCCATCCATCGTGCAAGATCCCTCCTTACTCGCAAGCTGGGGAAGTGAGTCTCTTGGAAAAGGCGCTCCAGATCACGCAGCTGAGAGTGGGTGAACATGGTGCGGCGGTCCGCTGATGAGCCAGACAGTTCCCAGACTGTGGATTTCTCATGCCCTCAGGAATGGCTGCCTCTTNCTGCGGCAGCTGTTGATCTCTGTTTTGGCCACCTTCTTCCTGGATGTTGTCATCCTCGGAGCCAGAAGCACCATCACCAGCATGTCTTCCTTCCATTTCTCCTTCCTTATTTTCTCCCTCCTCTCCTCCTCCAGTGGCTTCCTGAGCTGGACTCAAGGGAGCAGGCTCTTCTTGAGCCTGCTCACCTCCAGCAACCTCGCCCTGAGCGCCTTTGCCCTGATCAAGCCCACCCTGAGCAAGCCGGCTCATAACAAGTTCTTTCTTGTCTATTCCTTCCTTTCCCGCCTCGGAGACCACTGCATTCCCACCATGCTGTTGTTCCTGGTCCTCCTCAGCTCCCAGACTCGGAGGCTTTGGGATGCTTTAGCGGCTGTCTTGAGGAGTCCATAGCAAGAATCTCTGGATCCGACCCTACTCCCGAAGAGGCTTCCAATGCTGTGTCCCAGTTTTTGTTTTCAAAGGGAAACTACTTCTTTCCAAGGGACAAAGTAGCTCCAACTACTATTCAGGGAAGTTGGGCAGTGTGTGCTTTTCCTATAAGCACTGAGAAAGGTCTAATAAAGAGTAATACATTCACACAGCTTAAGGCATATGGATTTACAGAAACTACCTCTGCAACTGTGTTCGTTTTATACCTCTGAAATTATTCATATGAATGAATTCTGTATGGATGTGACAGTAAGGTACTATAGCACACAAACTCAATATTTACTTTTTTGGTATTGTAAAGCTATAATTATTCTCTGGGATTCTAAGATTTTTCAATGTCTTGGTACAATACCCAAGTATATGAGATTGCCAGTAGAGAGAAAGACTGCGCTTTCTACAAATGGAACAAAATTCTTATTTAAACCACAATGACAAAAAAAAAATGCTTAGAAAATATATCATTAAAGGATGCTACACAGTATCTGTTTGATACAGTTTGGGCACTTCTGACCCCCAGATAGTATATATTAGGAGCTTAGTTCTTCTTTTGTGAGAACTTTCTAAGGTGACACCTGATAGAAGTTCTTTACTCAATTAGATGTGTGTCATTTGAAGAGCACTGCACCTCAGTTTTTATCTCTGGATTCTGACTTTAGCCAAGTGAACTCTTATTCCCATGACATCAACAAAATATGACATAGGGAAGAGGTTTCCCACTAGAGATGAGTTTATGCCAACAACATACCTTTTAACATGAAAATGTTTGAATTAAGGAATCTTTTGTTTATAAAATTAGCCTGCCTTGGACTATTTATTACAATACATTGTTGGAGAAAGCGCCAGGGTCGATGTTTTCCATTCCTTGCCTGGCTTCCATTCATTAACTTTTATATCCTGATTTTCCTCTACATTGTAAAGGAAGATGATAAGCCTCATTCCCATTGCTTCACAAGCGACATGATTCAAGATGGCCAATCACAACTCCAAATCGATGGATCTAGTCTGACTAATTCATAGATAAACACAAGAGCTTGAATCAGTCTAGTTTCTAACCAGTGAGTTTCAGTGCCAGGGTTCTACCTCAGAAGAGAGATGCTGTTTCTGTGGGCACAACCTTTAATGAATCTTAATTTTAATTGGGAACACACAGCCTCCCAAGCAAGCCCTTCTTAATTGTGCCTTTCCCAATTTGTAGAAACTTTTAGAAAATAAAATCAGCCTCAAACTTGATATTTCAGTTTCCCTTCCCCAGCCCTGCTTTAGTCATTTCTACTGGGTCCTGGTTGCCAGACTCTTCTTTCCTATAGACATGTGTCGTATTCTTTTATAAAGCAAAGGATCCAAAGTCCACTCAGAGGCTAGAAAAGAAAGAGTGTGAAAGATCAGAATCAAGGCACTGTGGAGAATTCAGCTGGACAGTTCCTGGCCTATTCCTCACATAAACAACAAATAGCAAAATAAATAGAATCAACCGTGCTTAAAAGGTAGCTTAGCCTAGCAATTCTCTTCTGTCTTGATAGATGGACAGGGTGACTTGGGAAAAGCAATCTATTGTCAATATAAGGTTTGTGTGCCTTTCACAGGGCTGAATACTTACCCTGAATTGACAAGTTAGAGAGAAATGGAGACACACAGGAAAAGACACACAGGAAGAGACACACAGGGAGAGACACACAGGGAGAGACACACAGGGGGAGACACACAGGGGGAGACACACAGGGAGAGACACACAGGGAGAGACACACAGGGGGAGACACACAGGGGGAGACACACAGGGGGAGACACACAGGGGGAGACACACAGGGAGAGACACACAGGGGGAGACACACAGGGAGAGACACACAGGGAGAGACACACAGGGGGAGACACACAGGGAGAGACACACAGGGGGAGACACACAGGGAGAGACACACAGGGGGAGACACACAGGGAGAGACACACAGGGGAGACACACAGGGGAGACACACAGGGAGAGACACACAGGGGGAGACACACAGGGGGAGACAGAAGTTGACCTATTAGCCCCCAGAACAGAAATGCTCGAGATAGAGTATGGCTTTGGAAGCCCATAGATTAGACAGGTACATGACATCACTAGGGTCCATTTTCCTCCCTGTCTCTACTCTGCCTTCCGCTCTGTTCATGTGGTCAGGACCACAAAAAAAATCAAGACTCTAATATAACCAGGTGAAGAGAAAGTGTATGTGAAGTTTTATTGTGCCTCATTGGATTCCACTGAACAATTCATTCTTCATTTCTCTCACAGAGTTGCTTTCTGGTGGCAATCACTGATCATGGCACCCTGGTTTGGTGACATCATTTCACAAACATATGTGTCTTTATAATCTATTTCCCCAAAAGCAACCAATTAAATCGTGATTACTAATTCCAAGAAGCACAAAGAACCATCTTGTGCTTTCTTCTAGTCTAATAGGAGAGGTCACGAGCTGCCTCTCCTAGGCTATAAAGGAAAGTCTCCAAGAAAGGAGATGAAACGGCAACCTCTCAAGCATGCTGCAGCCTCCACTGCAAAGCACACATAGTTCAATGCCCATTAGGGTCCTCATGTCATTTCAATCTATTCTTGTATGTATACAAGAATAGAGACAATTTTGGACAAGTCTCTCCTATAGGCTGGGCAAATATGAAAACATCCAAACTTCCCAATGCCGAGTTCATCACAGCCCAGTGAAATAGGACCAGCATATTGCAGAATAACATAAATGTAGACTGAGCAGGCTGGAACTTTTAGCCAACATATCTTAATTTTGAACAAATACCAGTTATCCAGACACTGGGAGTTTAAATCTTGGTTCCATCAGTTATCAATAATATTTGCCTCAGGCAAGTCACTCAACTTTCCTTGGCTATATTTTCCTTGACCATGAAATCCAATTGACATGATTTTATCATCCTTTCTTCCATAACACTTTACATGCTTTTCTGCAAATGACTATAGTTAGTGCTATGCCCACATTACTCAGCTGCCTCTGAGGACACCATGACAGAGTCCACCCAGCATTAGGATAGAAATATATTCCTTGCCACAGTAGGTCACGATTGAAGTTCCCAGGGTTTATAGCTAGGTAAGACTGCTGATGACTCTGTTCCTCCAGCAGCCTACCTAGCATCTTCTAGTGCTGTGTAAACTGCTCTGCAGGGAAAAGGCTTCCTGGTTGGTACCAACTTGATATCTCCATGTCTTGTGACCAAAGTGTGTCGTGTCATCAGCAATAGGGTCTTACTCTCAACTTCCAGTGGGCAACTGTCTTAGTTCGGGTTTCTATTCGCTATGAAGAGATGCCATGACCATGGCAACTCTTACACATACAGTAGAGGACTTCCGGGTCCGTGTTCACTCAGAGATAATGCACCTAACCCTCAAGAGACTGGAGGCCCCAGGGAGTTTAGAGGTAAAGTGGGGTTAGGGATGGTGGGGGGATATCCATGTGGAGACAGGGAGTAGAGAGGAGGTGTGGGATGTGGAACAGTTGGAGGGTGGATGGGGGGGGGATAAAATATGGAGTGTAAAAAATAAATTTAAAAAAGAAAAGAAAGTAAACATTTCATTGGGGCTGGCATGTAGGTCAGAGGTTCAGTCCATTACCATCATGGCAGGTAGCATGGAGGCATGAAGGCAGGCATGGTACTGGAGTGGTAACTGAGAGCTCCACATTGGATCAGCAGGCAGCAGAAAGAGAGAGTAATTCACTGTACCTGGTTTGAGCATCTGAAACCTCAAAGCCCCTCCCCCAATGACACACTTCCTCTAACAAGGCCATACCTGTTTCAACAAAGCTACACATCCAAATAATGTCACCCCCTCCTCCACCATGAGCCCGTGGTGCCATTTTCATTCAAACCACCACAGCAACTAAGAGCAATGCCAACAGCCTGTATTGTTTGTGGACTCGCCAGGATACCTTGTGACCAACAACTTGATGGGAGGCATCCCAAGCCTGGCACTGGGCTTTTTGTCTGGTAATCCATAGCTTCTGGAAGGAGCACCCGCCTACCCATAGGATAGCTCCAATTAGACTCATGCTAGGCTTACAAACTACTAAGTTTCCACACAACATTTTTAAATATCTTTAGTGTTAGCTATCCTTCCCCTGACACCCTCCCCCACCCTACCTTCCCAGCCTCTCATGCACACTCATAGGTACAACAGAGCATGATGTTATAGGGTACTAACCAACTGCTGATTGGCTTTAAGGCCTGATCCACAGAAGGGAGCACATGCCTGGAACTGTAAATCTAACCAAGAACCCATGGCTGAGAAGGCCATAAGTGAACCTACCTCTATTATTTTGCTAAATAGACTTATTAACAAACTGCCCTGTAAATAGTTGGCTCTGTGTCCATAGTTCAGTGCGTCTCCCAGCATTCAACAGAGAAGCTACTCTGTGCAGTAGATGGTGGTAAAGACAGAAACTCATGACTGGTCTAAGTGTAGGGAATAAGCATCTATACTATAGGGTGCTTAGCCACAAATGGGACATCCATACACATCCCTTCCTGAGGGCTCAGGGACCATCATGAGAAAAGCACAGAAGGATTGTAAAGGCCAGAGATCAGAGCGGACTGCAACAACACAGCGCAGACATGACAGGATCAGTGTACTCATAAACTCACAGAGCTGCTGGCTGCTTGCATAAAACCTTCATAAGATCAGGCCATTCTGGCATGGAGTAGGGGTGGGCTCAGGAGCCCCCTCTAGCTGAGGAGATATTAATAGTAGATGGTGTGTGACAGGGGTGGGGGGCAGGGGGAGGTCAGTTTTTTTTTTTAAGGGTGTGCCTCTAGTAGGTTACCCATACTTCAATGGATGACCCCACATCTATGAATATAGGATCAGCACAAATTGAATTTTGTGGGTAATTTTTTAAAAGAGATATAAATCTGGGAAGGGGTTAGAGAGTGGGTCTGATAGGGGAGGAAAGATGATCAAAATGCATTGATGATCAAAATGTGAATGATCAAAATACTTTGTATGAAGGTATTAAATTCCCAAAGAATTAATAAAAATACCATTTAAAAAATAAGGAAATAAGTTCTCCATCCAGCCCAGAACCTTGTCACTGTGATACCCTGGGCGATCAGTGTCATGGTAGTCACCTGGCCACCTACAGGATGAGAGAGCTAAAGCAACCATCCTCAGTGTCCCTCCAGCTTTATTCTAAGAATACTTCTAAATCCCACAAGTATTTTAACATCAGGCTTGAAGTAACTGCAGTCATGGAAAACCTAAGAGTCCTTTGTTAAATAAAGGAACTGCCAGGATAATAGCAAATACAAACCGCTTGTATAAACGTGGCTAAAAAGAAAAATTAAGAGCGAGACCTCTTAGCGAGGCTTTAGAAAGACTCTGAGATAATACCCTGAGAGGATATAGCTCCTCATTAGCATCCTTCAGTCCAAACAGCCCAAGAATGAGGCGTAAGGCAAACGTTTCCCTCTGGCCCTTGCGGTGGGTGCTTCTCACCAGCCTTGTTTTCCTGTATTAGTTAACTAGTAACAGCTTTCTTGGCCTAGCAGTCAGTGGGCTTGTGATTTATAAAACAGACTCCAAAGCAACCTTGGCCTTGCTGGACACTGAGAATTAGGCTTTCTGTACCTTACAGCGTTCTGAGGGAATCTTAACCTGCTACTTAGCTGACACAGAGTAAGTACTATGTCTGTGTAGGGCAGAATAGTCCTCAGCCTGCCACAGAGCCAGATCCTTGGCATGCCAGGAAATAGATGCTTTTTGTTCGGGAACAAATCACTGCCCAGACCTCTCCACAGAAGCAAATGTCATCCTGTCATTATTTTCTCTCTGACCTGTGCTTGGGGGCACAAATGGATTTCCTAGCAGTATCAAGCACTGTTCTCTGGAAGCTCCATCCAACAGCCTCCCTATCCCTGATAGGAATGGGGGAGGGGACCCCCGGCACCACCGCGGGAGTATGTGCCCTCTTTTGTGTGCCTAATTGTCCGTGTAAAAAGCACAAAGGTAATTACTGGGGCAAAATCCACACAGGAATGTAAGTGGGTATATTATCTCGTAGTCCAAAGAAATAGTGGGGAGTGGAAACAGCTTTTGAGCACGTACAATTCGTCAGTTCACAGGTGTCGGATTAAATCCAAATAAGAGCTGTGGAGAACACAGGCTTCTATTCCCATGTTATGAAGCCAATTGCCCAGTGCCTCCCCTGGCACATTAGTTAGCTTTTCATTACGATATTCAAGATAAGTCACATAAAAAATTAAAGGAAGAAGAATTTACTTTGACTCACAGTGTCACAGGGATCAAAGGACAATGCTTTGGACCCCCACACGTAGGAGCACATCGTGGTCATATGAACATGTGGTAGAAGTGTTGCTTTGCTTCATTTTGGACAGGAAACAGAAAGAGGGAGACAGGAAAGGGGCAGGGACAAGATACCCCAAGAACCTGCCCCAGTGATATACTACCTCCAACTGGGCCTGTATTCTAAAGATTCCAGAACTTACCCCCAATAGCTCCACCAACTGGGAACTAAATGTTCAACAGCTAAGCTCTTGTGAAACTAAGCATTTCATTCCCAGATATTACAGTCACATAGCTACTACTGAGCTGAAATCCAGGTCCAGGTTTGCTTATTTTTCAAGCCTGTGTTTCTTTCCTTACTCTCAGAATACCCATATACCATTTGATGTACCCGAGAACACATGCACCGTTTCCTAGTTTTTTACACCG
The DNA here is from genome assembly GCF_900095145.1 of Mus pahari. Lineage (NCBI taxonomy): Eukaryota > Metazoa > Chordata > Mammalia > Rodentia > Muridae > Mus > Mus pahari. The sequence goes on from NC_034591.1 coordinate 110,339,383, forward strand.
GTGAAGTTTCCAATATGATGGGCGGGGCTCTCCCTATAAGTGTTTCATACATAAGTTTTTCTTTAAGAGGAACCTGAAATTTTAAAGCATCTTGCTGACTTGAAAAGACAGATCACAGGCCACATTACAAACAAAATAGCTCCCCCTAGAGTTTTCACTCGGTGAACATCCAGACTTCAGGAAGTCAGGGTTGAAAGAAAAGCCCCTGGTCAGATGGTTTGCAAGGAAGAGCTAGCAATGTGTTGCCTCTTATTGGAGAATGATTGTCAGTCCATCTGCTAAGAGAGGTTTTGCTACTACTGTTCAGGACATCCCTTCCACACTTAACAAACTTTCTTTAGTGTCCACAACAATTCTGGGGGGCCGGGGGTTGAGTGTTGAGATGATCGCCGATTTGAGACTTGTGCGCTGGATTTGACCTACTATAGACGTGCTTTCTGGCCGCAGAATTCCCTTCAGGCTTCCAGCGCGTATCTGGCAAACGAAGCCACTGTCAGCCATCCAAGCACTGAGATTCCTTGGTGACATCACTAGGCCCTGTGCCCATTGCCTCCCCTTGCAAAGCTGTGCGTCAGCATCACCTCAGGGACACTGGGCCAACGTGTGCTCCCATGGGTCTACAGCAAGGGAACACAGTTCGTGATGCAAAGGCTGACGGGAACTTCTTGTAGTGATGGATGGTCAGTGGGCCTGGGACATCAAGAATGTAAACAACCTAATGGCCTTTGCTTTCATTATCCCTTCCAACAGCAAGCTCTCTGCGTTGCTCTCTGATTTGATTCCTCTCCAAAAGCATTTCCAAGGGATCTGGGGAGATGGAAAACTTTTCATACCGCCCATACAAAAAAACGACTCTTTAGTGGATAAAAGAAATGACACGGGTAATAATCAGACCTTCCCTTTTATTGATGGCATGGATGAAGGGATAACATTATCTGGCAAATTTTAAAGCATACAAAAGCTGTGAGATCATGAGGGCATTTTGACATAATGTACTTTGAGCATATTCCCTCTCAAACTCCCTTTTCACCCTTCCACTTCTTTAGTCCTCTTTCCCCTATCGATACTTTATCGTCTACTTTCATGTCGTGTGTGTACACATATGGGATTGTATATAAGCATATGCACATCACAAATAACCATAAACGTGAGGCAGCATGTGATACTCCCATATGTAAGGCTGACTTATTTCATTTAACAGTTATTTACAGTTGCATCTATATTCCTCCCCAAAATATAACTTCACTCTTCTTTATGGCTCACCATAAAGATCCTTTGTACACCTATATATCACAGTTCCTTCCTTACTCCTCTGTTGACGGATGCCTGTGTTGTCTCTATAACTAAGCTATTGTGAACAGAGCTGCAGTAAATGCTATGTGTACATCTGCGATAGGTTGATTCTGCCTTGTTCAGGTAAGTGCCCAGGAGTAGTGTAGCTAGGTCAGACTCTGGGTATAGTTTTTGTTTTCCTGCGAGGAGCAATATTGAGTTTCTACAGTGGTTGGATGAATTTATATTCACCCCAGTAGTGTGCAAGTACTCATTTCTGTCTGCATCCCTACCAGCATTTGTTATTACTAGTTTTCCTAGTCACTGCCATTCTGATTAGGGTGAGAAATTTCTCAATATAGTGTTTCTTGGTATTTCTCTGATGGTTAGTGAAATTGAACATTTTTTTTTTCTATATCCTTTGGTCATTGTGCTTCATCTTTTACCACCTGTCTATTTCTTTGGCTCATCCGTTGAGCAGTTGGTCACTGATTGCTGGTTTTTGGTTGGATGCTGGTTGCTGGTTTCTGGTTGGTTTCTGGTTGGTTGCTGGTTGCTGGTTGCTGGTTGCTGGCTGCTGGCTGCTGGCTGCTGGCTGCTGGCTGCTGGCTGCTGGCTGCTGGCTGCTGGCTGCTGGCTGCTGGCTGCTGNGCTGGTTGCTGGTTGGTTTCTGGTTGGTTGCTGGTTGCTGGCTGCTGGCTGCTGGCTGCTGGTTGTTGGTTGTTGGTTGCTGGTTGCTGGTTGGTTTCTGGTTGGTTGCTGGTTGCTGGTTGCTGGTTGCTGGTTGGTTTCTGGTTGGTTGCTGGTTGCTGGTTGCTGGTTGCTGGTTGCTGGTTGAAAATGTCCTGACAATGAAAATCAAAACGGCCACCAATAATTTGATGCCCCTAATTAGTAGGAAATGATCTAATGATACTGACACCCCTGTCCCCCTCTAGCCTTTCTTTCCTACATAGTGTTGGGGGGGGGGTTGGAAGGAATAAGGATGGAGAAGGGTGGTAGAAATAGGAACCCTTAAAATAGGCAAAAGTCCAGTTGCATATATACAATAGAATTTGATACAACTGTTAAAAGTAACAAAAACATGGTGTATGTGGAAATGGATACAAATGGACCTCAGTATGTCAAGTGAAATCAGCCAGACAGAAATCTTTAGAAAGACAGATATTGTGTGTGTGGTGGTGGTGGTGGTGGGGAGTCAGGTTATGAAACTAGAATGGGGAATCATAAAAAGGTTGTCAATAGGGTAACAGATTACATACCATCTGCAAATAGCAGAGAATTGACTGAGGGACAAACAAAAACCCATCAGAGAGGGAAAAGACAAATGAGGAAACACAGGGAGAGGAGGGAAGGAGAACAGTGCCTGACAGTTCTTCCCTAAACCCCCTAACCTAACAAAAACAACCTAACCTAAAAAAACAATCAATAAATGAAAGTTTGGAAAAATAAACCAATAGATACATATAAAAGTGTGTTTGTGTGTGTGTGTGTGAGTGTGTGTGTGTGTGTGTGCACAGTAAATATGAAGTACACATTTTCTTAGAACAGATGAAGGTCATGGTGATGAAGAAAAACAGGAATCTTGAACTCTAGAGGCAGCAACTCATGTAAACAATTAGCAGACTTTTTTCCCATTCCAAATTTTGAGAGCATGATTCTGTCCACAGGAAGCCTACACCAAGGATGGGAGGGAAAGTGAGCACAACCCCCTCTCTAATCTCTTAGTGGGAAAGTAGCACAATGCTATCAGCTGCCTTCTGACTTAAAGGTCACGGTTGCAGACTGTATAATTTGGAGTCTGGTAGGTGCCTTTCCCTTAATAACGCTTTCTCTTGTAATTAAAGCCTTTCATCATGGCCATACAGATGTCAACTGCAATGTAGAGAATGAAACCTATATCCATATCACTTCAAAGTTCATGTTCGTGGCACTTGACAGTACAGTTTCTCCCAAGCAGTAACAGAAGTTGCCAAGTGACTTTCGACGTGGGAAGGAATCAAACACTAATAATGACACTCAGAGCCCCAAGAAGAGTGAAGTATTAAAGTGTGCACATGGTTCCCAGGAAAGTTGCCTTTTGATCCACAAATTGTCTCTCAGCTCAATGGCTGAACATGATAATTAACATCTGCAGAATTATTTGTGGCTTTTTAAAGCATTTCAGTGTATGCTTATTGAATGTACTCTCTAACCTCAAGAGCAATGTGTGACAGGAATAATTTTCTGTGTTTTCTAGACAAAGGGGCCAAGGGGGAAGTGACGTAGACAAAGGTCGGTGGCTTCAGATCCTGATTCTCCTTCTGTTGCTGTTCCTAACCCCTTGGGATGGCTGAACAAACTGTGGCTCTATTCATTTTTCACACTTTATCCACAGTCAAGCCAACCCTTCAGTTCTGCCCTATGCATCTTCATTCAAGGTATGACTGTCCATCCACTCAGACACATACATGTATATGTACACATGTATACATATATAACTTGTATATATATTTCAAGTTTATAAATATATAATATATATACATATATATAATATAATTTCAAGTTTAAGGTGCCTATTTACACTAATACTCCTTACAAACCAGGCTTCTTCAGAGAATGTTCTGAGCTTTCTTGACCAGCAGCTGTAAATAAAGAGCAATGGAGGGAATTGTAAGGCATGAGATATGCAGCATAAGTTTAGCAGATTGAACATATGGGACAAGATTGCCTAACTAGATTAGTTCAGTTAAATAGTTGAGCACACATTATTAGCTTAGCTCTATTTTATTAATGGTATCAATGGAGTGTCCTCTTAAAGGTCCTGCCATGCTCAATCTCCCCATTTGGTACCATTCTTTTTATTAATTCTTTGGAATGTAATATGTTGTGTTTTATCATACTCATTCCTTCCTCAATCTTCTCCCACATCTAAGCCCACCCAATGTTGTGTCCTCTTTAATTTTTTAAAAATAAACTTATGAGTCTACCTAAGAGCTGCAATGGTAGACTTGAGAGTGTGAACAGCCATTGGAGTGGTCAATATCTCAGGAGCCACATACTTAAACAACAACTAATTCTCCCTCTTCTATCAGTTATCACTAACCAATAGCTTCTCAGCTAGGACTTCAGGCCCACCTCTCCATCCTTGATAAGTTTTTGTACGGTTTGAGCTTTCCTAGATATTGTGCATGCTGTCATAACTACTATGGGTTTTAACATACAACTCCCCTGCTGTGTCTAAAAATTACTGTTTGCCTGAAGTCCGTCACTACCCTTGGCTCTTACAATCCTAACCCCCCAAGTCCCACATAAATAGCCATGAGCTTTGGGGGAAGATGTGATCCATTTAGGGCTAAGCACTCTAAAGTAGCTTATTCTTGATGAGTCTCTGTTTAATCACCATTTACTGGGGGGGGGGGAGGACACTTCTCTGTCTGACAAGGGTTGATACATGCACTAATCTATGGCTATAACTGTGAGTCATTAGGAATTGGCTGAATAGTACCACCTTTTAGCAGGGTAATATTAATAGGTCCTCCCAAAAGGGTCTATGATCTTCTTGTGGAGCAGGTTTTAAATCCAATCAGAAAGTGCCGGTTATCCCCCAAGACATTTGGGTCACTATCACACCCATCTTACCAGCCTGATAATTGTAGTTCGCAGGTTTCCCAACTGGATAAGATTAATGACTACTTTCCTCCTCCCCACCCCCACCCCAGGTAGCAATCACAGTACCTTCTTCTAATACTACAAAACCTAGGCAATAGGGACGACCCTTAACAACATCAGCTTGATTTCTCTATGTCCTGTAACCTGAGTGTGTGGAGTCTTCAGTAATAGTTTCACTGTTACATTCTGGAGTGCGAGGGGCAATGGCAGGTAACTGTGATATATAAGAGTCAATGGATTCCTCACTGGCCAACAACATCCATAGGTGACTCTGTAGTAGCAAGCATTATGTTTGTTACCCCGTGGTTTCTACTAGAGAAAATTGTTGCTACATTGCAGGGTAATGCCACTTAAATCCTTTATAAAAGTACATGGTATATTTTAGGAAGATTCTTCAGTAAGAGATTTTCATATGACTTTTTCAGAAGAACTTTAGTATCAGTAATCCTTCCTGTATTCCTCCCCCTTCCTTGTCCTCAAGCCCCTGCCCCACCTAACCCTTTCTGTGCCATCATTCACTTTTCCTTCTTCATCTCACTATGTTTTGTTGTCCTACCTTGAAAGCCCATTCCATGGATCCTTATTAATTTTCTAGTCTCTGCAGGTATTAAAAATTAAACATATAACTAAAAATTTAAAGCTAACATCCCTGAATAAAAGAAATCATGCAGCAACTGTCTTTCAGTGCTGGATTCCCTCACCCACTGTAATTTTTTTCCAGCTCTGTATGTTCACCTGAGAATTTCATAATCTCATTTTTCTTAACAGCTGGATAATAATTCTGTTGTGCAAATATACCACACTTTCATTATCCATCCATTCATTCATTTATAGATACACAGGTGGTTTCTATTTCTTGTGCATTGTGAAAAGGGCACAGAGGACACACATGAACAGGTATCTGTACAGTGACATGTAGAGTCTTCAAGCTAGATCAATGATTCTCAACTTGTGGGTTGTAACCCTTTTGGGGGTCAAATAATCCTTTCACAGGGGTCACATAACACCATTGTAAATACAGATGTTTACAGTAAGATTTATAATAGTAGCAAAATTATAATTATGAAGTAGTATCAGAGATAATTTTGTGGTTGGAGGTCACCACAACATGAGGAACTATATCGGAAGGTCACAGCATTAGGAAAGTTTAGGAACCACTTCGTTTAAAAGATGGTATATTGGTCCCATTATTGGGCTAGATGCTCAAGAGTGATATAGCTGGATCATGTGGAATGTATAGTTCTGGCATTCTGAAGAACTTCCACACTGATTTTCATGGTAGAAAGACCAGTTTGCACACCTACCAGCAGTGAATAAGTGGTCCCCTTTCTCTACATCTACGCCAGGATTTGTCATTATTTCAAGTCATACTATAGGGCTAAAGTAGTAAAAATATATGGACCATGGAGTAGAATTGAGCATCCTCATTCCTAAACCTCCTAGAAGTGGTCAGCCATTTCAGCAAAATGGCCAGATAGAAAAATCGAAACATTGCCTTACAACAATCAATAGTGTTTCTGTACTCCATGGTGAGGTAAACAAAGACCATGGGAGGACTCCTATTCACTATAGCCTCGAAGGAAATAAAATGCCTTAGAGTGAACCTAAGCAAGCAGCAAAAGACTTCTGAAAATGGGGAAGGCATTAGAAGATGGAAAGACCTTCCATGCTCAAGAATGGTAGAATTAATAGTGTGGAAAATGACCAGTCTACAGTCATGTGATGTTTTTAAACAGAAGCCAACAATATAGATTGGAAGAAAACAACATTCAACAAATGGTGCCTGTCAAATGGGATAGATTCATGTAGAAGAATGAAACTAGATCTTCATGTCTAACCCTGCACAAGACAACTCCACAAGGACCAATAACCTCAACATAAAACAAAACCTAAATACCCTGAATGTGGGAAATCAGGAGGGACAGAATAGGTTTACATTTATAATCACAGGCAGGAACTATCTGAACGCATCCCTATTAACACAGGCATTAAGGCCAAAAATTAATAAATGGGACCAATATACCATCTTTTAAATGAAGAAGCAGCCTGTAGAATGGGAAATGTACATATCAGCTACATAGCTGACTGCGAGTTAGAACCTAAAATGTACAAAGTACTCAAAAAACTAAACATCAGGAAAATAAAACAGCATGTTGGGCAAGTTATCTCCATTCACTTGGCTACACAAGTCCTATGTCACATATACTGAATAGTATTTCTGTGGTGTGTCCTTGTAATCTCAGTGCTAGTGAGTCAGACACAGGTGGAACCCAGGAGCTCACTGGCCTGCCACCATAGCAAGAAAAGAATGTCAGCCAGCATTTTCCAAGTCCCATTAGCACATATGGCACTCCCAGACTGTTGCCTCACTCAGTTGTTGGGGTAATAAGCAATTTGAAGTAGCATCTGGAATTCTGCTCTGGAGCACCAAGAAGAAAGACATTTACTGAGCATGCAAATGTCCCGACTAAGGTTAGTGACTCACAGTCCTGCTGCTAAGGTAGAGAAAATGTCGTGACCAGAAATAGGACTCAGCTGCCACATCCCACCCAGCCACCCCTTACTAATTCACACACATACCTTACATGCCTATGAATAATCCAACAATTTCAAATCAATATGGAGTCTATATTACATCACTCTCGTAAGGGTAAGTATAGAGGATAGGACATAAAGGACATTATAATCTATGGCCTGAGACAACTATGCAAGCACTTGGTTTTCACAGGAGTGGGGAGATAAAGAACAAGGAGCAACTACTGCTACGGTGCTTCTTATTCGGGTTTCAGTTTCCCAGCCCTGCCCCCCCCCCAATAAATATGTTTCTATTTTTCTCTAAAGAATGCAAATGTGTTCTACTTCAAAGTATGTCATTTAAGTTCCTGCCTTTCATAAAGACACAAACGAGGCCATGACATATACAAGTTGAACTGACTGAATTTCGGAAAGGAAAATACAGGGAATGTTTTCATAGAGGAACTATAGAAACCTCTGTGGTCCTTCCTGTCCCTACTCCCACAGAGTGAGGACTTGTGCTATACTGAACGTACATAGACTCTTTACTGCCCACCATAGTGACACCCATAGTCATAAACCATACCAGATGACCATGAAGAAACACTGGATTTTCTTTTAATGTACAGCCTTTGAATGTACAGTTAGAAAAACTTGGATAAGTGTTTAAAGCATACAAATAATTATTTTTAAAAAGCACTACAGCGTCTTAGGATTTTACTGCTTTGAACAGACACCATGACCAACATAACTATATAAGGACAACATTTAATTGGCGCTGGTTTTACAGGTTCAGAGGTTCAGTCCATTATCATCAAGTCAGGAACATGGCAACATCTAGGCAGGCATGATATAGGAAGACCTGAGAGTTCTGCATCTTGTTCCCAAGGCAAACAGGAGAATGCTGGCTCCCAGGCAGCTAGGACAAGGGTCTTAAGCCCCATACCTACAGTGACACATCTACTTCAACAAGACCACACCTCCTAATAGTGCCATGCCCTAGGCCAAACATATACAAATTATCACATATGAATATTTTACCCAAATGAAGTTTGTGTGTGTGTACATACATACATACATACATACAAATATGCCACAAACAAGCAATTCTTAGTGAAGTCACCATTCTCAGAGTCCAGCTCCTCTTGTCTCATCCACACAAGGAAAGAAGAAATTAACTTAGTTTGCCCACTGTAAGGCTTCCCACTCTCCCTTTCACACCAATGGGGCTTCTAGAAGGCTCTGCTCTAAGCAAGTAGAAATCATGGAAAAGATTACACCAATGGCGAGGCCTTTCTCTATCTGGACATCTTTCTATTCTTCAAGTAGCCAGAACATATTGATTTAACCAACCTTCTTGGTTACAAGTGCATAAAACTACATCTTTAATGAGTTGAGCCAAACTGATGTGGTAGAGTTCTTCAAGAACAAGAACACTCAGGGGAAAGTTAGCCTCAGAAGACCCAATAACATAAACAAGAAGATAACATTTTATTCTCAGACCACCCCCTCTCCAAGCTCGTATTATTCCTGGTCTCTTCTTTTCCTGTGGCCTGTGTTCTTTATATTGCCAGATCAAAGACTATAATAGGAACCTTGCCCATATTTATTTCACTATGGAGCTATTCTTATTTTGCAGCATCTCATGGGAACATTATTAATGTTCTCAAGTTAACAGGATCAAAAATTACCAAGGGGACAAGACTCTAGGCATGTCTATGAGGGATTTTATAAATTGCGTTGAGAAGGGAAAACCTACCCTAAATGTGGCCATCATTCTTAGGTTAGAGTTGTGAACAGGTTGGTCTATGGGGAATGTCTGTGAGAATGCTATCTTGATTACATTGATTGAGGTAGGAAGCCCTGCCCACTGTGGGTGACACCATTCTCTAGCCAGGGTATTTTGGATTGTACAAGCATGGAGAAAGTGAGCTGAGCCCTGGCATGCATTTATTAACTCATTGTTCTCTGCTTTTGATTGTGGATGTCATGTGGCCAGCTCCCTCAAATGCCTGTCACTGTGACTTTCTCACCACAGAGGACTACAACTCTGAATTTGGAACCAATATAAGTCCCTTTCCCCTTAAGTTGCTTTTGTCAGAGTATTATCATAGCAACAGGAAGACAAGCTAACACATGGTCCTATTGGAAATCTTGGAACCCATCAAGTCAGTATAGCAGGATGGAACTCATGAACGGTTTTTCCTCAAAATGTACCAGGCATACTCACCAATGTTTCTGGAACTTTCTCCATGTTCTTTGTTATCTCTTATCCTCTTGCCTCCATTTTGTTACTTATTTCTAAGGACCTTTGGCTTCAGATTCAGTTTTTAATCCCCTGACTGGCCCCATCTGGTCTGATGTATGTTCCAACATCTGCTGACAATTCCCAATATATCATCACACTAGAGAGCAACCTCACTCTATTCAGCTCAACTTCAAGAACCCAAGCTCAAAGTTTAGCTTTGGAAGCCACATACTGGGGACTTGGAAGATGGCCCACTGGGTAAGAGCCCTTGTTCTTTTGCAACGTGTCATAAAATTCTAACTCTGTCTCCACTGAAACCTAATCCTTGCATAAATGCATTGTACTTGCCTGTAAAATGTAATAAAAATCTATATCTATTTTTTTCAATATCTTCCATGCTGTATTGGTAAATTCTTTTGCATATAATAAGCAGCCAATAAGTGCATAGAAAAGTATATGATTATATGTAGCATATGGGATTTTGATATAGGGGACAAAGAGAAAGAAAATAATCTATAACCTCAGTGTAATGGAAGTAAGATAGGGCTAGAAAAATGGCTCAGTGAGTAGAGTATTGCTGTGCAAGCATGAGGACCTGAGTTTGGATGCAATAGCATCTATGTAAAAAACTGCTGGGTGTGGCTCATGCCTGTAATCTGTTGTTGGGGAAATAGAAACAGGGGAATCCTTGGGTCTTGCTGGCATCCAGTCTTAACTACATCAGTGAACTCCCAATTCAGTAAGAGACCCTGTTTCAAATGCTAAGATAGAAAGCAATTGAGAAAGACACCTAACATATTAACCTCTGGCCTTTACATGCATACATATCTACCTGTACACATACTAACATGTATACACAAAGGCATATGCATACACTACACACAATATAAGATAATATTACATATTCTTAAATCAGATTTACCTAATTCAAATGCTAATTTTAATCCTTTTGTGTGTTGAATATTTTTCTATCCTAGCCCTCCCCCCCTGAGTGCACAGGATGATGTCTGAAAACATTTAGTTGTCAAAGCTAGACTTCAAGTTGGAGGAGGTCGAGCTACTAGATTGAATGAGTTGACATTAGGAATGCCGCTGAACATTCTACAACACTCATTCCCAACAAAAAATTATGTGGCCCAAAATTTCGGTAGTGGCCCCACTAAGAAACCTTGCCTCAGAGGCCAAATGAGAGCATCTATGTAAGACAGAGCCTATTAGAGAACTGAGCAGCCTAAAACGATTACACATAGCACTTGAAGTTTTTCAAATGCATGTAGTCCCCTGATTTGCTTTCACCGAAGAGTGGTCTTCATTATTGCTATTATTCTACTCTGTAATCACCCAGAATGCCTTGCTCATGTTATGAGTTCAGCTAGTTGGTGAACTCAATTGCTCAAATGCTTTCCCTTCTTAGTGATGCTTTTGTCTATATTACAGGGTAGGAACTAAATCGAATTCCCTAGTCATAGGACAAATATTTACCACAAACAATAGCATTCCAGCAGCTTGAATTCCTGACTGCCAAGGTGGCTGCTGTAAGAGAAATTGTAAGTATAAGCACTCAGCTAGCATTTAAAGAGCCAATTGCTCATAAACCAGACAGCATATGCACAAATTACCGTTTTCTTCACTTGACAACCGCTGTTTTTATCTTGACACATCCACTTAAAAATTATTTCTGACAAGAGTCTTAACAGCTTTAAATGAGTCTAATTAAAGGTAATACTATTTTTTTGCTAGAAAAGTGTTTGAAATTATACAGTATTGCACAGTTCACTCCTTAAATCAAGTTCCTGAGCGTATTAGAAAATGCCAAAACCACCTCCACTGACATCTGGCCTCCTCTCAAAGGAAAGCATTTCTCATATTCTTCTGGAACTTGATAATTGCAAAGTTCTAGGTACCAATAAATACTTCAGTTTGTCTATACTATATGAGCAGCATGTCCTCAAATATGACTAAGTGCATATGGTTAGGCACTCTGCCAGGGTTCACAGTGACTCCTCATGTTAATCAGCCCCCTGCATCAGCTCCTTCTTTTGAATGGTCCATATCTAGTGACAATCATTTTCAGTGAGGAAGCATAACACAGGTGACATAAAGTTTTGCCCATGGGGAAGTTCTAGGAGTCTGGCTTTCATCTTGTTCGCTTCTCTTTGTTGCTGAGATTCTCTCTCTTGTCCTCTACCATGATGCTACCATGTTGCCATCCACCCAGGTGGAGATGTCAACCTAGTGACCATCCAAAGGGCCCATGAGAAGCTAAACATTCCTCTTACAACCCACCACAAGTGAAGCCTGGTAACAAACACATGAAAGATCTGCAAGGAAAAACATCTCAGTCCAACCTTGAGATGAATGTGGCCCTGTGAAAGACCTAAAGTTTTAGGAGGACCTAAAGCTCATTGAGTCTATGAAACCATAAGTATCTAATCATTTTGAAATGGGGCCAAGTAATTGAGATCGATAAATAAATATATAAATAAATATATATGTTGACATCTTCCCCCAAATGTTAAACTCTTCATTCCATTAAAGACCTATGGCCTCCGTCCCTCAATGCACCTTTCTTCATTCCACTACCCCCTTAAACTGGATCCACATCTGCTTACCCACACATCAGTATTTCTCCCTGACATCTTTATTTTTCAAAACCATGTGCGTTTACACACATTTCATCTTTCCCCGAACCCAAGCAAATGAAACGAGAAACATAATCTCAGCCATCTGGATCCAGAGCATGGGTGTCAAAATTCTCTTCTTTGCTACCTTCATTGACAGTCCCACACATGGCCACGGTTCCCTTAACCTAGACCCCGTTCTCCCACAAAGCCTCTCACATTCCTCCCTTGCTTCTTATTGCTTCCTTATGCCAGAACTGTTGGAATTGTCTTTAAACTTTTGCCTGTCCGGTTCCCTTTGTACACACAAAGACTGATTATACCTCCCAGAATACCACTTTTCTCATTTTACATGAATTTTTTTTCTAAAGTCCTAGAGAATGTTCATTCATATTTAGAAAAATCCCCTTCGACCATGACATCCAATCTGACACCGCACCTGCCGTGCCACTTTCTATCCCTTTTGTGATCAGGGCCTTCTGAGAACTTGACTTCCAAGGTTGAGAGTTTCCAATTCTTAGAGGAAAAAAAAAATAAAACAGAACAGCCAATTTGACAAAATAAATCTATTGTGGCTGTTGTTGCAGCTCAGGTCCAGGAAATAGGCTGGGAGATGGAGATTATTAGCCTGGGAGAAGATCATTACAGAGTCCTTCAAGATTGGCAGCGGTGGGGGTTGGGAGGGCAGAGGGGGAATGTTTGAAGATGCAGTTACAATAAAGGCCCCAGCCTTAGTCAAAATAGCATCTTTATTCCAAACGGACGAAAACTGGAAATTCTCTGAACATCCATCAGGAAAATAAATTGTGGTATATTCAGGCAAGAAATATGATGAAGCTAGATGTTTTTGAAAAGAAAGATCAGTGCATTGTTAAGCGTAATGATGTGGGTGATTTTCACAGATATTAGAATAAACAAAAGAAATCAGATAGCAAAGACTAATTAGTACGTAAATCTACCAGAGGTTTGAGAATTACGAAACTAATGTGTGATGAAAGCAGCCGGCACAGCAGCTTCTGGATGATCTCTAGTCAATAGGGGATATTGAGTGGAAAAAACAAATCTTTAGAGGGATATTGAAGCTGTTGTACATCTTTATTTTGGTGGTAACTATACACACATGTCTGTAGGTAAACAACAAACTTTATATTGAATATTATGTACCATAAATATATGTGTATATACTAGCCTAAACAAAGCAACATTTCTCAAATTAAAGTGTCTGTACTCCTTGATCACCCACATAAAACTGAAACCAACTTTAAGGAATAGTTTTCACAGCTACATAGCTACACAGTCCTTTATCCAAAAATTATAGGCTGTGTGCCAATGCCACAAGAAGATACCAGTATGTTGAAATTAATAATCTCTAGGCATGTGTCCTTGTGATATGGTGGAGCATCTTTTGAATATGTGTCCAGAAGTGGTATAGCTGAGTCTTTAGGTAGAAGTATTTCTGATTTTCTGAGAAACTGCCAGATTGATTTCCAGAGTGGTTGTACCAGTTTGCAATCCCACCAGCAACAGAAAAGTATTCTTTCTCTACACCCTCACCAGCATGTGCTATCACTTGAGTGTTTGATCTTAGTCATTCTGATTGGTATAAGGTGAAATATCAGAGTCATTTTGAATTGCATTTCCCTGATGACTAAGAACTTTGAACATTCCTGTAAGTGCTTCTCTGCCATTTGAGATTCCTATGTCAAGAATTCTCTGTTTAATTCCATACCCCCATTTTTTAATTGGGTTATTTGGTTGTTTGGAGTCTAACTTCTTGAGTTCCTTATATATTTTGAATATTAGACCACATGTGCTCCACTATGTTCATAGCAGCCTTATTTATCATAGCCAGAACTGGAAGTAACCCAGATGTCCTTCCATGAAAGAATGGATACAGAAAATGTGGTTCGTTTACACAATGAGATGCTAGTCAGCTTTTAAAAAATGAAGACATAATGAATTCTGCTGGCAAATGGATGGAACTAGAAAATATCATCCTGAGTGAGGTAACCCAGACCCAAAAGGACATGCATGGTATGTACTCATAAGTGTATATTAGCCAAAAAGCACAGTGTACCCATGATACACAGAGACTGTAAGAAGTTTAACAAGAAAGAAGGTCCAAGTGAGAATGCTTCAATCTCACTTAGAAGGGGGAACAAAATAATCATGGGAAGCAGGGGGAGGGGGGACCTGGGTGGGAGAGGTGAGGGGAATGGAAAGGGGGGACAGGATCAGGTATGTGAGGGGAAACAGGAGAGAAGTCAGAAGAATGCTTGGGAATATGCAGCTTTAGGAGGGTGGGAGTGGGGAACCTCCAGAAAGTTCCAGAGACCTGGGATGTGACAAGATCCCAGGATTCAGTGGGGGTGACCTTAGCCAAAATGCCCATCCGTGGGCAGATGGAACCTGAAGAGACCACCTCCAATAGATAGACAAGGCCCCCAGTGGAGGGATGGGTCACCAACCTGTCTTCAAAATTTTTTACCCAGAATTGTTCCTATCTAAAAGAAATGCAGGGACAAAAATGAAACAGAAACTGAAGGAAAGGCCATCCAATGACTGACCCAACTTGGAATCCATCTCATGGGTGGGTACCAAACCCTGACGCTATTACTGATGTTGTGATCTGCTTGCAGATGGGAGCCTAGGATGGCTGAACTCTGAGAGGCTCTACAAGCAGCTGACTGAGAGATGTGTATACTTACAGCCAACCATTGGACTGAGGTTTAGGACCCGCATGGAAGCAACTCTTGAACGACTGAAGGAGCTGAAGGGGATAGCAACACCATCAGAAGAACAACAGTGTCAACTAACCTGGACCTCTGAGAGGTTCCAGAGACTAAGCCACCAACCAAAGAACTGAACTGAGCCCCACCCACCACCACCCCCACCCCCCACTGCCACATATATAACAGAGGACTGCCTTGTTTGGCCTCAGTGGGAGAGGATGCCCCAGGGAAGGGAGATGCCCTGAGGTGGGGTGGGGAAACACCCTCTCAGAGGTGAAGGGGAGGAGGAATGGGGTGAAGAACTCTGGGGGGGGGGGTATCTTGAGATATAAAAAAATAAAATAATTAAAAATAATCTCTGGCCACTAGATTGCATGTAATTTTCTTTCTTTCTTTTTTTCAAGTGTCTTTCTAAAAATGAACATTGAGTGTGTTTGTGCAAGGACAGGAGTGATTGTTTTTATTTAAATGTGTTGTGATTCACTGAAGAAAGGGCTCTAAAAGAAAGGCATACTGAAAGCAGGGCTATAAATGCTATAATCACTTAGCTCATGCCACACAGCCGGCTAAAAGAACATACCTGTTTCAGAGTCAACATGAAAGAGAATATAAAAAGTCTATGAGGGAGAAGTTGTCACTTTAAAATTAAGCCAAAAATAACCCAAGCTGGAGTGCTGATACATTCAAAGTGAGCATGCTCAGTTGGAGAGAACTTAGCCTAACTGTTGACAACCCATCAGAGATTTCTGGCAAGCAGCGGGCAGCAACAAAGGGCCTGTGCCTACAACATGGCTCTGGTTTTAGACAAGGTCAAAAGAAAGCTCACTCGGCTCTCAATGATGGGCTCTTCCCAAGGTCACCGATGCGGTGCAGGGAATAGGCTGGAGTGAGGCAAGGCATGAAAGTCTCTCAGTGGCTCTCAAATACCAGAGGCACTGAAATGTCAGCCATGTTGTCTAGCAATACCCAAGGGAAGCCTCGGTGACAGGGAAATGGAAACAGGTGTGCGTGTGTCAGGTCTACAAGCGTCTGGACATTCCAGCCTGGTATTTACTTGAAATAAATGAAGGTGATCAAACTCCTCCCAGCATCCCCTGTGGAGAAACATCACTTTCTCTGCCAGCACGATTCAAGATTATAACCTTCATGGGAACCACAAGATGCTCAATACTTATTCGTGTCACTGAACACAGAGAAAAAAAAAATCAAGAATTGGTTTTTGTTTTTTTGTTTTTTTGTTTGTTTCGTTTTATTTTTAATAGGAGGAAAAAGATTACCTCTTTTACAAAGAACATCAAAGGTATACGTAAGGAAGCATGCTTAGGGGCTGGAAGCACAGCTCCGTGTCACTTGCCAAGCATAAGTGAAATTCTAGGTTCAAAATCTAAAATCATTTATTAAATAATAATAAAACAATAGCCTAAGGGAAATAAACAGAAGCATGTGTTAGCTAGGAAAAAAATGTTATCAACAACTATGAAAGCAAAAGTTGCCTGTGATTAAAATACTAGTCGTAGCTGCAGGGTCACAGGCGTCTTCTTCCTCCACACACCAGCCTCTTCCGTACAAAGAAGGGGAAATACGATGCTCTGTGGACCACTGTGAGACATAAATTCGAACACAGTGCACAGAGTGCAAGGTCTGGCAACAAGCCCACAGTGTCACATGTCATGTGACATAGCCTCCTGCCATTGCTACCCGCAATTACCACGTTTCATGCCTGTATTATTTAATTATTTTAATTCAAACACGAAGTCAACATTGATTATTTTTAAACAAAACTTGCACGACAAGGGTTAGCCTAAGGCAACTGGAACAATGAAGTCAGAGTAGCAGAGCTGATGGAGTACACAGAAAACCTAGAAGGAAGGACACTTAGCTAAGACAAAATGGGGTGAAACCAGCTTACCTGATTTCCCCCACAGTATAGCCATCAAAATCCTGACGTGATATCTGGTACAGTCT
Source organism: Mus pahari (assembly GCF_900095145.1). Lineage (NCBI taxonomy): Eukaryota > Metazoa > Chordata > Mammalia > Rodentia > Muridae > Mus > Mus pahari. The sequence continues at coordinate 110,356,386 of NC_034591.1, forward strand.
ACTTGTCGGAGTACTAATAGAGAAGATGCATGTCCTTTAGACGTAAAATGTCATAGAAAATGACAGAGCCCATATTCTATAAGGTCATCTGTAATGTACAAAATTGGTAATTAAAGATGCAGCCACTCGATACTCCTCACTTAGAAGCTGGTAATGACTTCTAAACAATGGATCTGTGAGGAATTCTCATGTGTCCCGTAACAGACTTTCTATTTTCTGCTTAGGCATTTACTAGAAATCCAGAGCCAGTCAGAGGGCGGACTGTGTCATAAGTCTATACATTCCAAACCCAGTGCCAGTATTTGCACATATATATATATATATATATATATATATATATATATATATATATATATGAACATCACATGCCTTCCTCTGTCACTCTTGGGAATGCTTTTTTTTTTCTTTTATTTAATTAAAAGTATCTGCCAATTGGTAAGTGAATGCTGTNTTTTCATTTCTACCTCTCCCTCATCCAGCACCTCCTCCCACATCTCCCAACTCCTTCTCAAATCTGTGACCTCTAACTTAATTACATATTAGTGTGTGTGTGTGTGTATGTGTGTGTGTGTGTGCGTGTGTGTGTGTGTGTGTGTGTGTGTGTGTGTGTGTGTGTAAATACCACCTGCTGAATCCATTTAAGTGTTGCTTCTTTATGTATTTAAGGCTGACCATTTAGGACTGGATAACATATCAAGAGGCTTATCCCTGAAGAAGATGATCTTTCTCTTATTAATTGCCAGTAGCTCTTCATCTAAGAATAGGGATGTAATATTTCCACCATCTATAATGAGGTGTCAAGTAGTGTTTTCACTGTGCCAGTCTGGTTTAGGTGACAATATTTCTGAGATTTCACGAGTGCGGCTTCCCTATCACATAGGGAAGACACTATCTGACAGAACTGGCTCTGTCTCACCTCTCTTCTGCAATTTTCCCTGAGCTGTAGGCATAGGGAGTTGTATTATAGAGGGAGCAAATAGGGCTGTACACCCCATGGGCAATTGCTCTCTGTATTTTTATCCATGGTGGCTTTTATAATGGACTCCTGCTGCTGTAGGAAGAAGTTTCTGTGATAAGGGGTGAGAACTACACTTATCTGAGGATATAAGGATGAGTATTCAGAAGGCAACTGGAAATTCTATGGGCTTAGGAAAGTAGGGCTAATGGGTTCTCCTCTGGGGTCCATGACCCCGTTAGGTATGGGTAGTTAGCTATGTTTACAGTACCACACAGGGATTTTCTTGTGAGTGTTCCTTAAGTCAAATCCACCCTTGTGGATATCTTCCCTTGATCTCTCTCTCTCTCTCTCTCTCTCTCTCTCTCTCTCTCTCTCTCTCTCTCTCTCCCTTACACACACACACACACACACACACACACACACACACACAAAGATTTACAACTGGGTATACATATTGATCACTTTCCTCCCCTGGCAGCATGCATACCACTTTCCAATGCTATAAGAGCTAATACTTAGGAAGGAGTCCTCCAAGCCAGATCCACCTCCATTCTCCCAAGCCCCGTGATATAAGTATATGGTATCTTCAGCATGGGGTCTTACTTTCAAGTATTGTAGGCAAACAAGGCAACGGCAATACTCTATACTATTTGGGGAGTCTCTTTGACTCCCCTACCCAACAACTCAAGTGGGAGTTTTCCATGCCTGGCACTGGGGTTTTAGTTAGATGTAGTCTATGGCTCCAGGATGGGGAACAGCGTTATCAGCCCAAATGATATAATATCATTTAAATTCTCTCTCTATTTTCCTATATAGGTAAATACACACACACAGAGAGAGAGAGAGAGAGAGAGAGAGAGAGAGAGAGAGAGAGAGAGAGTAACCTTGTAAAAATAATGTTTCCCAGTGACTTTTACAAATATCTTCAGTGTTATTTATCCCCCATCTCCCCCCCTCTCTCGGTATGCCTCCCCTCTCCCCATTCCTCATGAAAGTCCTTTCATTTTCCCCTCCATTGTACCTGTCTCTCCAGACCTCTTTCTCCACCCACCCCAATGGCAGCCTTTTCTTTTCCTGGTTTCTGTGGTTGCTCCACGTTATATACTTACTACTAAGTCAGAGCTAGGATCCATAACTAAGGAAGAACATGTGGTATTTATTTGTCTTTCCAGGTCTGGGTTACCTCAGTATAATCTTTTCAAATACCATCCATTCTCCTATAAATATCATGATTTAATTTTTCTTTGTAGCTAAATAGAATTCTATTGCATATATGTACCACATATTTATCTATTTAATATAGTTATGATTAATTAACTTATTTGTGATTATTATGTAAATATAAATTATTGTATAATTTAGTATTATATTAAGTGCATATTTACGATCATTCGTGAGTCTGTTGAGGCAGGGTCTTTCAACAAACTTAGGGCTCACTAAGTGGCCAGATTGGCTGACCAGAGAGCACCAAGAATCACCTTGTCTCTGCCCCTCTGCACTGGAATTACAGGCACATGTAGTTGTGCCCAGCTTTTCACACAGGTGCTGGGAATTCAAACCCAGGTCTTCCTGCATACCTAGTAAGCACTTTACCTACTGCGCCATCTCTAGAGCCCAAGTTATCATTCGTTGTCTGTATGTATGTTTGTGTGTGTGCACATGTATGTGCAGGTACACATCCATGTGTCTAGTTATGCATGTTTAAACAAGAGGAAACACTGTCAATCATTCTTCATGTACACTCCATCTTGACTTTTGAGACCAGATCTCTCACTGGCTTGGAACTTTCCAAGTAGGCAGGGTTGGCTGGCCAGCAAGCCCCAAGCATTCACCTGCCCCCATCTCCCAGTTCTGGAATCTTAAGCATGTATCCCCAATTCTAGCTTTTTGCTTGCATTATGGCAATCAAACTTGGGTCCTCATGCTCACATAGCAAGCACTTTACATATTGATCCTTTGTCACAGTCCTTCAAGTTATTTTTTAAATTAATCATTGGTGTATTGATTTATTTTCATTTATGTTCACTTTGGAAATTTTAAAAGATAAACGGAAAAGGAGAAATACAAATAAAAAAAAATGAAAAGAAAAAATATTGTGCTCTAGTCTCTCCCAAAGTCTTCAACTGTTAACATTCACAGTTTGCAAAGTTTTCTTTTTATATATTCAATTTCAGATTAATATCCAAGTATATACAAATTTTTATAACTTCTTACATCTAATCATTAACGGGGGGAAAGTGGTTATACTTTGCTCCTAACCATTGTTCATGAGAATAAAAATTGTGTTTAGATATTCTTCTAAGACATCATTACACATACTGCAGAATATTGCTTTGTACCCACATTTTAAAGCATTCCCCCATTACTAGCTATTTAGAAAATTTTCAAATCTTACTATTTTCCAAACAATTAACCATCTTTCTATGGATCCCCAAGTTTTCCTTATGATAAATTTCTAAAAGTAGGATATCTGCAACCCAAAAATATTATGATCAAATGTTTTACACTATTCAACAGAGTTCAATTGAACTTGCATAATTTCTCCTCAGATCATTTCTGAAATTCTGCCAGGGAATGTGTGATGAGATATTTCTTTGATTATCAAATATTAAGGATGTGAGGTATACAGTTTTTTCTGGGTAGTAACAAGAAATATTTTTGATGGACATCCTGATAAAAAAAAAGAATATGTTCTTGTCACCTTTAAGCTGGCATTTGAGTATGCATAAACACAAAGGCCACACAACTTGTGTGCAGTGGCTGATGACAGCACCCTTAGATGGTGTCTTCCCTCTTGGACCTCAGTACTGTGTCTCTCAATTTAGTAGTTAGATGCTCACCTAAAGTGCAAAGCCTTCGCCTCACCTTTTATCCATCTCTACTTTCCCTTCTGGATTTTTGGACTATATTGCTTTCTTTATTGCTAAAATATAGAGAAAAATAAAATAGAAACCCTTGAATTTCCTGAACTACAAACCATTTACACACTAGAGCCTAAGTTAAATTTCATCCAGTGTCTTCCACTTGGAATCTGCTGAACCTCATAGTAGTGGGGCCAGCCTCAGAAGCTGGCATCCCTGTCAGCTTTTCATATGTGCATATGCTTCTTTGTGTGGTACCTCTCAACTCTAGCCACTCTAAACACTGAGTCATTGAACCTACCAAGCATCTCCTGATGCCAATCCATGCATGAACTCTTTCCTTTGCAGGGAAAGCTTTTGGGTTCTTCTGGCTATTCAGTTTGGAATTCAGATACAATTTGTTCATAGGCCTTCCCTGCCATCTTATTCTAAATTATATGTCACTCATCCTTACATCACCTCATTTAAGTCTTTATAGGGTACTTACTATTCTTAGATCTTATATAACATCAAATCATTAGATTATCTCATTCCTTGTTATAAACCTAGAACCCAAGGCTTAACATAAGTAGGTATTCAAAACATTGCTTACTACATTCTGCCGAAAGTTGTCAGCTAAACCCAAGTCCCAGAAAGAAAGATGAAACACTGTGGTGAAAATAGGATGGGCGCTGCAGTTGTGATGCATGTTACACAGCAACTGCAGGAGTGATGCATGCTACACAGCAACTGCAGGAGTGATGCATGTTACACAGCAACTACAGGAGTGATGCATGCTACACAGCAACTGCAGGAGTGATGTGTGTTACACAGCAACTGCAGAAGTGATGCAAGCTACACAGCAACTGCAGCAGTGATGCACATTACACAGCAACTGCAGGAGTGATGCATGCTACACAGCAACTGCAGGAGTGNTACACAGCAACTGCAGGAGTGATGCATGCTACACAGCAACTGCAGGAGTGGTGCACGTTACACAGCTAACCTAAGACAGCAAGTATGAAGAGATCTAGAGAGGCTGGGTGTGAAGGGGAAGGCTGGGGCTTTTTCTTTCGTTATCAAAAAGAAATAGTGACAGAAAAATAGAAGCTGGAAAGAAAGAAAAGGAAGGATGGTAGAGGAAAGGGAGGCAAAACGGAGAGAAAGATAAGGTGAATTCAAGGTGGGTCTTTGAGATATATGCTAAGATCTTTCAAGGACAAAAGGCACAGGTTCTGGGCTCAAACAAGACAAGAGCCATATACTATAGGGCCAGGCAGCCAAGTCTCAAGGAGGACTATATATGGGCTTGCAGAATTAGTGGCATCAAGGAGAAATGAAAGCATACAGTGATTTCAACAGCATGGCAAGCAGATCTGTGGCCATTGTGAAGGAGCAGAGAGAGCTATTGGGACATCCAGATAGACCTGTCTCTGCTTTCCTGCCCTGACCTCCTTCAATGATAGACTGTGACTTGGAACTGTAAGCAAATCAACCCTTTCCTCCACAGCTTGCTTTTGGTGTTTTGACACAGCACTATGAACTATCAGATCTAGAAATAAGGGTAGGACAAAAGCAGAGATTTTTAGCATAGCTAGTTCGATGCCGTCTCCATCTCCAAAGTGTGCTTTCTGCTGCTGTGATGTCTGAGCCAGCATAACTCACACCTGCGTGCTGTTCATTCATCACTCAGTAATACTGACTGTTAGAGTCCGCAAACCAAGTTGACAACAGACCTGCTATCATCATACAGATGCAGGTTGAAGGTTGCATTGCATCTGTCGACACTGAAGAATTTATCTAGATTCCTTCAGCAATATATGTTCCAGGCAGATAAAAGCATGAGTAAGTCAGAGCCAGTGTGTCTACAAGCTCTGTGGACACAGTGATGCTTGCCCACAACAGCCTTATGATTTTAAAAAAATGGAAAAAAGGAAGCAGTGAGGACACATGCCTTTTATCCCAGCCCTCAGAAGGCAGAGACGAGTGAAGCTCACTATTGAGTACACTATTACTATCTCAAAAAAAAAAAAAAGGTAAAATAAATAAATAAATAAATAAATAAAAGTGAAGTAGAAGTGAATAAATAAGGAAATTCTCCATGTTAGGTTACTGGCAATGGAAATTACCCACTTGATGGCTTCTGATATTTTGTGGAAAACAATGTTCCTCCTCCTTGTTTTTATTTACTTATTTATTTGTAATTACGTATGGGGCTGGTATGTGCATTGAGTGCCATTGTCCATGAACATGGCCTCTGATTCCATGGGGCTAGAGTTCCAGATAGTAAGCCATTGAACATGGGAGCTGGGAGCTGAACTCAGGTCCTCTGAAAGAACAGTATGGACTCTTGAGCACTAAGCCATCTCTTCATCCTTACCCATTTTTCTAATTGGATGAGCATAAAAACATAAATAAAAAGAAGTTCTCTGTAAGACTTAATGACCTGTTTCTTCCCAAACTGTTATTCTACAAATTTGTCTCCAGTGGCTCAGCCCAATTCTTAATTATTTAAAGATACTCATTAGAGTGCTCAATCTTATCTAGACGTCATTCCCTTCTGTTCACTATTTTTACCACAACAACAAGATGATGAGAAGCCCTCTGTACTGTTCCCCCACCTCTCCATGTGCTCCCCAATAACTGACGCTCTCCCAGCAAGTCGGGCCTGCCAGATCCTGTCCTCACTGAATACAAGAGCATATAGATAGACAATGACCAATGTAAGAAGCAGAAATATAGACTAGAAGAATCTTCTCACAAGTATGAATCCTGTGTTTATAATCTCCATCAAAACAGGACACTTGCATCTCACAAGTGAAGACGCTGAGGGCAGGGCAGGGAGTGATGTACACAGGTAATGTGGGTGGCAGAGAGTCCATCATCCCAGCTTTGGTTTCCTAAACTCCATGTACTCTGCTAGTGACTCTGTACCGTGTTTCCTTTGTCTCCTTCCTACCCCCAACACAACAGACACAGAAACACACACACACATACACACACACACATGATAATCTACATATGTACATACACACACCAATCAACACCTGCACATATACTCATTATACCTGTATGCACACTCATCTACACATCCACATATATGTTCATCTACACATGCACATACATACTCACCCATGCACACGTATCAATCTATAAAGCCAGAAGCCTTGATTACATCAAAACAAATTTAAAAGCTACTTATAGTTTACTGTCATCAGACACAGGGAAGCAATTGCTTGGAGATCTACGAGAGCAGAAGTGCACAAGTGAGAGATTAGTTCATCTCCAAGATGAAATACACCATACTTTCCCCAGAGCCACCCAAGAAGGAGCTACCTATCTCAAGTCATGCTCGAAACTCAAATGACCAGGAAAGCAGCCACTGACATACGAAATCAGTGATCTGAATTTAAAGAAGTGCCTCAGACTAATATACAGTCCAATGTAATTACAAAATGAGGATGGTTTAAATGCTCCACACTTCTGCCTTCCAGCTCATTGAGTCAGACAGCTCTCTTTGAGACCTCTTTGCTCATAGTTTGTAGAAGGAATACACACCATGATGAAAGAGCACTCTGAAGAGGCAGGGCACAGGGACTAGAAAGGAGCAGGAAGGCAATGCAACAGGAGAACAGGAGGAAGAAGTGGGGGAGGAGAAGACAGAAATGAGGAGGAGAAGGAGGAAGAGAAGAAGAATGGGGGTGGTGGGGAAAAAGAGGAGGACAAAGAGGAGAAGGAGAAAAAGGAGAAGAGAAAGAAGCATAGAAATCTTCAAAACAAAATATTTGCTAGAATAGGAGCTAGGGAAGGCACATGGTACCACATGAGTGATCCATGGTGGCATCTTATCTCTGTGCCTCATCTGGGACAAGAATGACAGCCACATGCTCGAGAGAAGGCTGTGAAACAAGAAAGCAGTCGGACAGGCAGCACAGAAAAGCTGGCTCCCATGTGGTCCACTTTCTCCACCCCTTGCCACATAGTAGGTTCAGGAGCTAACAGAAACTAAGGGGTGGCTTAGGAAAGCTATCCCAGACGAGGGAGTCAAGCCCAAAGTGAAAGATAAATCAGGATTTGAGTCAGAATTATGAAAAGGAATTTCTTCCCTAAGACAACCCTCCTCACTCCCAGCAGCCTGAAGCCTCCTCTGGCTTCCTCTGTTAATCTTACTTCTTTGCACCATGCCTCTTCCAATTCAGTTTCTCTTGTCTCCGTTGAGCTCTACGCAATGGAGATCTGGGGCAGAAACAACTTTTAAACGAAGCCACAGGTATTTAACTTCCAGGACTTATCTCACCTGACTCCCCTCTCTGTTCTGCCAGCCCCTGACAGCCATGAAGTAGAAAAAGAACTCTTATATACTGCATACTTTTCATTCTTTACATCATAAAAATGGTAATGTCCCTCACCTGGAACATTTTATTTCTCATTGCTAAGTAATAATTAGTCTTAACTTACATCAGCATTCCCAAGGAAACCCTTCCTTAGGGTACTACCTTCCCCATGCACTCATCTGCCAGACCTTTGTCGTAGTCTCAAAATATTTACAAAAGAGAAGCAATAAAGTGATATAATCCAGCATCACGTTCTCTCCTCATCATTCCTTGCTGGGTAGTGAGATGGTCTAATGTTCACTACCATTGGAATTCTGGCACTCTGCTCAACCTGGCCCTCGGGGCCTGGGGAAATGGGGTTGCTCCTTTTATCTGTCACTTCTGAAAGCATTTGCACTGCATCAAGTTCTCGAGTGGTATAGTTTGGTGCAGACAGGGTTTGAGATGAAACACAGGCAAACAGAGGGCAGTGTCATCCCCAGATGACCAAGACACAGCGTGTTGTCACTCCTATATAATAATCCATCTCACAGACATCCTCCTGTCACTCAGCCAGAAAGCAATCTAGGGATCATTGTTGACATCTGCTCTGGCTGCCCTTACCCTCAAGCCCAATCTATTACTAGGACTATCAATTTTATTGTCAAACTCCTGCCTCTGCTACTTCACTCTCCCCAGCCAAAGTCACCGTTTTGATACAAAGCTACCTCCTCCCTTCTCACTAACACCTTTGCTTCCTCTTGCCTCCAGATACCCATTTTCCCTTAACATCCAGAAATGTCCTTTTGAAACATCTACCCTGTCACAGAGCTGCCTTCTCAAACGCTTCAGTGGTTTCTCATGACCCCTTAGCCTTAATTAATCTACGGGCCCTCAAAGAGATGGGCACTATATACCTTATCTAACATATGTTAAACACACACACACCAAACACACATATTTATATGCACACTGTGTGGATGAGTTTCTTTATGTGTATGTGTGTGTGTGTGTGTGTGTGTGTGTGTGTGTGTATGTGTGTCTGTGTTTGTATATATGTACACAAATATGTGCATGTGTTTGTGTGTGTGTGTGCTCCTATGTGTATGCATGTGTGCAGAACTTTTTGTTGATATTACATCCTCAGCATGTAACATGGAGTCTACTGTATAGAAGACACAGATAAATTTTTTTTAATGGATGAATCCATGGATGGATGCATGGATGGACTGGGGTGTCTAGTTCTTTATTCTAAATGAGACTCTACAATGTTACCACAGGAACCAAGCAGGTGATCTGAGCATGTGAACTATAGTGAGGGCTATAAACAGAAGGGTCCCCAGAAATTATTTCCTTGAATCTCTAGGTTGATCAAGCCACACATGTGCACATATTTTGGCAGCTTTTAATTGCATCTCTTGAGCAAACTATTTCCAGTGACTCCAAATCCTCAATCCCTTACAAAGGCCACTCTCAGAGAGGAAGCTGGGGCTGGCAGCTGACAGGTGGCCACGTGTTTTCTCCAGGGACCTCTGCTTACAGACAATGAGTTCTGTGCACAGTGAGAAAACTGTACATCCAAGTCCAAAGCCATGAAAGAAGGGCTCCCCAGAACGTGGGAACCAGACATTGCAAATCCTCATCCACTTAATGTGACCTATTTCATAAAGTTTAAATGAAGGAAAGAGGTCAAAAACATAAGCATGTGGTGTGATTCCAGAAATTCATTTGTTCAGGCAAGAGAAAGAAGTTAAAAAGTCTGTAACAAAGCTGTGGACCTATGAGCATTTCCCAGGAGCCAAGGAACTGTGGCTTTGAAATGCTGCCTTTTATCTTCATGGGAAAAGCAAGTGCTTACAAACTGAAGTAAGTTAAGTTTCTTTGCGGCAAACTCACAGAACTTGGCTATTGCTCCCTGGAACCTCAACTGTGGTTGCTGATCTTTGTCTGACAAATGTTGAAATGAAAGGACAGCCATTGCTCTCATTCCTAAGCATTTCTGTATAGTTTGCCTTCCTCTGTGACCTGGCTACATTCCTGCCATTAAGAATCTCCTTTCCTGAACTGTGAACCACCTGATTCTTATTTTTCCCGTTTCACGAATCTAACTTTTTTCGCTGCATTTTATCTGAGATGCACAACAGATGGGCAGTGAACCAAGAAAAACAAAATGGGAGAAAAGAATAAGGCAAATGTATCAGGCAACAACTATGTAAAAGGTAAAACAACTCAGAGATGGGAGAGTAGGGGGAGGAGTGCCCCATTGAAACCAAAAAGGTCTGACAACTGATATTAAACAGGGTGACATGTATTTTACTGAAACCACAAAACAGCAGCATCCACCCTTAGTGTTGTCACTTGCCATTACATTCGTGGCATTTCCTTGTTTTACATTAAATATTTTTTCTTTTTTTATGCTTTAAGCAGTTTATTTAGAAAAAAGTTAGATATCCCTCTCATATTTAAATAAAGCCAGAAAACAGAGAAAATAAAATGAAAATAGATATTTTGAAATGTACAATAACAGTGATATAAGGTATATCATAATAAAATTCACATTTTCACAGCTATAATTTCTTTTTCCCCCAATTGCTACACATGTCTGTTCAAACTTTTTACCCTCTGTACATCATCCCATCTCCTCTCATATCTGATCCTGCCCCCTTTTTTCCCCATCCCCCTCCTCTCTTCCTCCCAAGTCCCTCCCACCCTCTACCTCCCATAAGTAATTTGTTCCCTTTCTGTATTAGTGTATTAGTCAGGATTCTCTAGAGTCACAGAACTTATGGGTAGTCTCTATATAGTAAAGGAATTTATTGATGACTTACAGTCTGTAGTCCAACTCCCAACAATGGTCAGTTGCAGCTGTGAATGGAAGTCCAAGGATCTAGCAGTTGCTCAGTACCACATGGCAAGCAGGCAAAGGAGAGAGAGAGAGAGAGAGAGAGAGAGAGACTTCCCTCTTCCAATGTCCTTTTGTAGGTCTCCAGCAAAAGGTGTAGCCCAGATTAAAGTTATGTGCAACCACACCTTTAATCCCAGATGACCTTGAACTCGGAGATCTCCCTGTTTTAATCTTCTCGAATTCATAGCCACTATGCCTCAAGATCTCCATACCAAGATCCAGGTCAGAAACTTCTATCTCCCAGCCTCTAGATTAGAATCACTGGTGAGCCTTCCAATTCTGTATTGTAGTTCATTCCAGATATAGTCAAGTTGACAACCAGGAATAGCCACTACACCATTCTAAGGACTTAAACATCCACATTTTGGTCTTCCTTCTTCTTGAGCTTCATATGGTCTGTGAATTGTATCTTGGGTATTCGAAGCTTTTGGGCTAATATCCTCCTATTAATGAGTGCATACCATGTGTGCTCTTTTGTGATTGGGTTATCCCACTCAGTATGATATTTTCTAGTTCCAACCATTTGCCTAAGAATTTCATGAAGTCATTTTTAATAGCCGATTAGTATTCCATTGTGTAAATGTACCACATTCTCTGTATCCATTCCTCTGTTGAGGCACATCTGGGTTCTTTCCAGCTTCTGGCTATTATAAATAAGGCTGCTATGAACATAATGGAGCATGTGTCCTTGTTATATGTTATAGGATATTTTGGGTATATGCCCAGGAGTGGTATAGCTGGGTCCTCAAGTAGTACTATGTCCAATTTTCTGAGGAACCACCAGACTGATTTCCAGAGTGGTTGTACCACCAGCAATGGAAGAGTGTTCCTCTTTCTCCACATCCTTGCCAGCCTCTGCTGTCACCTGAGTTTTTGCCATTCTGACTGGTGTGAAGTAGAATCTCAGGGCTGTTGTGATTTGCATTTCCCTGATGACTAAGGATGTTGAACATTTCTTTAGATTCTTCTCAGCCATTTGAGTTTCCTTAGTTGAGAATTCTTTGTTTAGCTCTCTATCCCATTTTTAACAGGGTTATTTGGTTCTCTGTAATCTAACTTCCTGAGTTCTTTGTATATATTGGAAATTAGCCCTCTATCAGATATAGGATTAGTAAAGATCTTTTCCCAATCTGTTGGTTGCCATTTTGTCCCATTGACAGTGTCCTTTGTCTTACAGAAGCTTTGCAATTTTATGAGGTCCCATTTATCTCTTGTTCATCTTAGAGCATAAGCCATTGGTGTTCTGTTCAGTCATTTTTTCCCCTGTGCCCATGTATTCTATGCTCTTCCCCACTTTGCCCTTCGTTTCAGTGTGTCTGATTTTATGTGGAGGTCCTTGATCTGCTTGCACTTGTGCTTTGTACAAGGAGATAAGAATGGATTGATTTACATTCTTCTACATGCTGTCTATGAGTTGAACCAGCACCATTTGTTGAAAATGCTGTCTTCTTTCCACTGGATGGTTTTAGCTCCTTTGTCAAATATCAAGTGACCATAGGTGTGTAGGTTCAATGTTTTAGACAGATACCAGGTACCAAAGTTAGATCAGGATCAGATAAACCATCTAAACAGTCCCATATACCCTAAAGAAATAGAAGCAGTCATAAAAAGTCTCTGATACAAAAACAAAAACAAAACAAAACAAAACCCAGACCAGATGGGTTTAGTGCAGAATTCTATCAGACCTAAGAAGACCTAATACCAATACTCTTCAAACTATTCCACAAAATAGAAACAGAGGAAACACTCTACAGTTCATTCTATGAAGCCACAATTATGCTTATACCTAAACCACACAAAGACCCTACAAAGAAAGAGAACTTCAGACCAATTTTCCTTATGAATATCAATGCAAAAATATTCAACAAAATTCTTGAAAACCGAATCCAAGAACACATCAAAAGGATCATTCACCATGATCAAGTAGGCTTCATCCCAGAGAAACAAGGGTGGCGCAATATACAGAAATCCATCAATGTAATCCATATAAACAAACTTTAGATGCTGAGAAAGCTTTTGACAAAGTTCAACACACCTTCATGGTAAAAGTCTTGGAAAGACCAGGAATTCAAGGCCCATACATAAACATACTAAAAGCAATATACAGCAAATCAGTAGCCAACATCAAATAAATGGAGAGAAACTTGAAGCAATCCCACTAAAATCAGGGACTAGACAAGGCTGCCTGCTCTCTCACTATCTACTCTGACTTGAAGTCCTAGTCAGAGTAATTACACAACAAAAAGAGGTCAAAGGGAGACAAATTGGAAAGGAAGAAGTCAAAATGCACTATTTGCAGATGATAAGATAGTATACTTAAGTGACCCCAAAAAATCCATCAGAGAACTCCTAAAGCTGATAAACAACTTCAGCAAAGTGGCTGGATATAAAATTAACTCACACAAATCAGTAGCCTTCCTATCCTCAAAGGATTAATAGGTTGGAAAAGAAATTAGGGAAACAACACCCTTCACAATAGTCACAAATAATATAAAATACTTTGGTGTGACACTAACCAAACAAGTGAAAAGTCTATATGACAAGAACTTCAAGTCCCTGAAGAAATGGAAAAAGATTTCAGAAGATGGAAAGATCTTCCATGCTCATGAATGGGCAGGATTAATATAGTAAAAATGGCCATCTTGCTGAAAGCAATCTACAGATTCTGTGCAATACTCATCAAAATTTCCACTCAATTCTTCATAGAGTTAGAAAGAGCAATTTGCAACTTCATTTGGAATAACAAAAAACCCAGGGTAGCAAAAACTATTCTCAACAATAAAAGAACTTCTGGGAGAATCACTGCTACATTCTTTCCAGTAGTGACAAGCGCCAACAGGCCCCAAAAACCTGGGCGCTGTTCTGAGGCAAAAAGTTCAAGGAAACTCAGTCTCCTGGAATGGTGGCATTTTGTATAATGAATGCTCCAATGTCCTTGCTTTAGTTGGAAAACAGATCCATGTGCTCTCCCTTAATACATAGCCATATCAGATCCTGGGCAGTCAGTCCTTGAGCTGACCCTTGGGTCTAGGCAGCTAGTCACTGCCCTACATAGG